>NC_061513.1:128153051-128381707 GCF_022539505.1 Lolium rigidum
GTGGACACAAATGGCATAGTGGTTGGCTCAAGGATTTTGGATGCATGAGAAGTATTCCCTCTCGATAAAAGGTTTAGGCTAGCAAGGTTATTTGAAACAAACACAAGGATGAACGATGCAACAAAACTCACATAAAAGACATATTGTAAACATTATAAGACTCTACACCGTCTTCCTTGTTGTTCAAAACTCAATACTAGATATTATCTAGACTTTAGAGAGACCAAATATGCAAACCAAATTAGCAAGCTCTATGTGTTTCTTCATTAATGGGTGCAAAGTATATGATGCAAGAGCTTAAACATGAGCACAACAATTGCCAAGTATCAAATTATTCAAGACATTTTAGAATTACTACATGTAGCATTTCCCAATTCCAACCATATAACAATTTAACGAAGAAGAAACTTCGCCATGAATACTATGAGTAAAGCCTAAGGACATATTTGTCCATATGCAACAGCGGAGCGTGTCTCTCTCCCATACAGTGAATGCTAGGATCCATTTTATTCAAACAAAAACAAAAACAAAAACAAACCGACGCTCCAAGCAAAGTACATAAGATGTGACGGAATAAAAATATAGTCTCAGGGGAGGAACCTGATAATGTTGTCGATGAAGAAGGGGATGCCTTGGGCATCCCCAAGCTTAGACGCTTGAGTCTTCTTAGAATATGCAGGGGTGAACCACCGGGGCATCCCCAAGCTTAGAGCTTTCACTCTCCTTGATCATATTGCATCATACTCCTCTCTTGATCCTTGAAAACTTCCTCCACACCAAACTCGAAACAACTCATTAGAGGGTTAGTGGACAATAAAAATTAACATGTTCAGAGGTGACACAATCATTCTTAAAACTTCTGGACATTGCATAAAGCTACTTGGACATTAATGGATCAAAGAAATTCATCCAACATAGCAAAAGAGGCAATGCGAAATAAAAGGCAGAATCTGTCAAAACAGAACAGTCCGTAAAGATGGATTTTATTGAGGCACCAGACTTGCTCAAATGAAAATGCCCAAATTGAATGAAAGTTACGTACATATCTGAGGATCACGCACGTAAATTGGCTTAATTTTCTGAGCTACCTACAGGGAGGCAGATCGAAATTCGTGACAGCAAAGAAATCTGAAACTGCGCAGTAATCCAAATCTAGTATTCACTTTACTATCAAAGACTTTACTTGGCACAACAAAACACAAAAATAAGATAAGGAGAGGTTGCTACAGTAGTAAACAACTTCCAAGACTCAAATATAAAACAAAAATACTGTAGTAAAAACATGGGTTGTCTCCCATAAGCGCTTTTCTTTAACGCCTTTCAGCTAGGCGCAGAAAGTGTATATCAAGTAACATCAAGAGATGATGAATCTTCAGCGGGGTTTGGAGTTTTCTCAACCATGCATTGTATATTAGATACATAAGTTTCAGCGGCTCCCTTTTCATTAGTCTTGGGCTTGCTACTCTCATCAAACAAATTTTCAGGAACAAGCCAAGCATAGTTATTTTCTAACGCTTCATTCATCGCTAGGAGCTTACATGGTATTGGTGCTTTGATCTCCCCACCATCATTAATATTATTAGTGTACCTTACTCTCTCCATGTCCATCTTTTCAAGGATACTAGCAAAATTGGTATAAGAACCAAGCATCTTATATTTAATAAAGACCTTTCTAGCCTCTCTCGCTATACTACCAAATTCTCTAAGAAGGGTTTCTAAAACAAAATCTTTCTTTTCCCCTTCTTCCATATCACCGAGTGTAAGAAACATATGTTGGATTATATGATTGAGATTAACAAATTTAGTTTCCAACATGCGAACTAAAGCAGCAGCAGCAATTTCATAAGTAGGAGCAAGTTCTACCAAGTGTCTGTCTTCAAAATCTTCAACGGTACTAACATGATTGAAAAATTCTTCTATATTGTTTCTCCCAACTATATACCCACGTCCTACCGGTATGTCTTTTGTGGTAAAATTAAAAGGAAACATAATGAATCAAGTAAAGTAAATGCAAGTAAACTAATTTTTTTGTTTTGTGTTTTTGATATAGAGTGCAAGACAGTAAATAAAGTAAAGCTAGCAACTAATTTTTTTGTGTTTTGATATAATGCAGCAAACAAAGTAGTAAATAAAATAAAGCAAGACAAAAACAAAGTAAAGAGATTGGGAAGTGGAGACTCCCCTTGCAGCGTGTCTTGATCTCCCCGGCAACGGCGCCAGATATTTGCTTGATGCGTGTAGTTGACACGTCCGTTGGGAACCCCAAGAGGAAGGTGTGATGCGCACAGCGGCAAGTTTCCCTCAGTAAGAAACCAAGGTTTAATCGAACCAGTAGGAGTCAAGAAGCACGTTGAAGGTTGATGGCGGCGGGATGTAGTGCGGCGCAACACCAGAGATTCCGGCGCCAACGTGGAACCTGCACAACACAAGCAAAGTACTTTGCCCCAACGAAACAGTGAGGTTGTCAATCTCACCGGCTTGCTGTAACAAAGGATTAACCGTATTGTGTGGAAGATGATTGTTTGCGAGAAAACGAGTAAAACAAGTATTGCGATAGATTGTATGCGATGTAAAGAATAGGACCGGGGTCCACGAGTTCACTAGAGGTGTCTCTCCCATAAGATAAAAGCATGTTGGGTGAACAAATTACAGTCGGGCAATTGACAAATAGAGAGGGCATAACAATGCACATACATGTCATGATAAATATAGTGAGATTTAATTGGGCATTACGACAAAGTACATAGACCGCTATCCGAGCATGCATCTATGCCTAAAAAGTCCACCTTCGAGGTTATCATCCGAACCCCTTCCAGGTATTAAGTTGCAAAACAACAGACAATTGCATTAAGTATGGTGCGTAATGTAATCAACAACTACATCCTTAGACATAGCATCAATGTTTTATCCCTAGTGGCAACGAGCACATCCACAACCTTAGAACTTTCGTCATCTGTCCCGGATTCCAATGGAGGCATCAACCCACTATCGAGCATAAATACTCCCTCTTGGAGTTAAGAGCAAAAACTTGGCTGAGCCTCTACTAATAACGGAGAGCATGCAAGATCATAAACAACACATAGGTAATAACTTGATAATTAACATAACATAGTATTCTCTATCCATCGGATCCCGACAAACACAACATATAGTATTACGGATAGATGATCTTGATCATGTTAGGCAGCTCACAAGATCCGACAATGAAGCACAATGAGGAGAAGACAACCATCTAGCTACTGCTATGGACCCATAGTCCGGGGGTGAACTACTCACTCATCACTCCGGAGGCGACCATGGCGGTGAAGAGTCCTCCGGGAGATGAATCCCCTCTCCGGCAGGGTGCCGGAGGAGATCTCCAGAATCCCCCGAGATGGGATTGGCGGCGTCTCAGTAAGGTTTTCCGTATCGTGGCTCTCGGTACTGGGGGTTTCGCGACGGAGGCTTTAAGTAGGCGGAAGGGCAACGCGGGGGGCCACACGAGGGCCCCACACGCCAGGCTGGCACGGCCAAGACCTAGGCCGCGCCGCCCTAGTGTGGCGGCGCCTCGTGGCCCCACTTCCTTTCCCCCTCGGTCTTCTGGAAGCTTCGTGGCAAAATAGGACCCTGGGCGTTGATTTCGTCCAATTCCGAGAATATTTATTTACTAGGATTTCTGAAACCAAAAACAGCAGAAAGACAAGCTGGCTCTTCGGCATCTTGTTAATAGGTTAGTTCCAGAAAATGCACGAATATGACATAAAGTGTGCATAAAACATGTAGATATCATCAATAATGTGGCATGGAACATAAGAAATTATCGATACGTATCGATAATTTCTTATGTTCTATGCCATATTATTGATGATACCTACATGTTTTATGCACACTTTATGTCATATTCGTGCATTTTCTGGAACTAACCTATTAACAAGATGCCGAAGTGCCGCTTCTGTTTTCGCCGTTTTTGGTTTCGTAAATCCTAGTAACGAAATATTCTCGGAATTGGACGAAACGAAGACCCAGGGGCCTATTTCGCCACGAACCTTCCAGAAGACCGAAGAGTATACGAAGTGGGGCCACGAGGTGGCGACACCACAAGGCGGCACGGCCAAGGAGGGGCCCGCGCCGCCCTGTGGTGTGGGCCCCTCGTTAGCCCCCCGACTCTGCCCTTCCGCCTACTTAAAGCCCCCGTTGCGAAACCCCTGAGGCGAAAAACCACGATATGGAAAACCTTACTGAGACGCCGCCGCCGCCGATCCCATCTCGGGGGATTCTGGAGATCTCCTCCGGCACCCTGCCGAGAGGGGATTCATCTCCGGAGGACTCTACACCGCCATGGTCGCCTCCGGAGTGATGAGTGAGTAGTTCACCCCCGGACTATGGGTCCATAGCAGTAGCTAGATGGTTGTCTTCTCCTCATTGTGCTTCATTGTTGGATCTTGTGAGCTGCCTAACATGATCAAGATCATCTATCTGTAATACTCTATGTTGTGTTTGTCGGGATCCGATGGATAGAGAATACCATGTTATGTTCATTATCAAGTTATTTCATATGTGTTGTTTATGATCTTGCATGCTCTCCGTTATTAGTAGAGGCTCTGGCCAAGTTGATGCTAGTAACTCCAAGAGGGAGTATTTATGCTCGATAGTGGGTTCATGCCTGCATTGACACTGGGGGAGTGACAGAAACCCCTAAGGTTGTGTTGTGCTGTTGCCACTAGGGATAAAACATTGATGCTATGTCCGAGGATGTAGTTATTGATTACATTACGCACCATACTTAATGCAATTGTCTGTTGCTTTGCAACTTAATACTGGAAGGGGTTCGGACGATAACCTGAAGGTGGACTTTTAGGCATAGATGCAGTTGGATGGAGGTCTATGTACTTTGTCGTAATGCCCAATTAAATCTCACTATACTTATCATGACATGTATGTGCATTGTTATGCCCTCTCTATTTGTCAATTGCCCGACTGTAATTTGTTCACCCAACATGCTTTTATCTTATGGGAGAGACACCTCTAGTGAACTGTGGACCCCGGTCCATTCTTTTAATACTCGAAATACAAATCTGCTGCAATACTTGTTTTACTCGTTTTCTCTGCAAACAATCATCTTCCACACAATACGGTTAATCCTTTGTTACAGCAAGCCGGTGAGATTGACAACCTCACTGTTTCGTTGGGGCAAAGTACTTTGGTTGTGTTGTGCGGGTTCCACGTTGGCGCCGGAATCTCCGGTGTTGCGCCGCACTACATCCCGCCGCCATCAACCTTCAACGTGCTTCTTGACTCCTACTGGTTCGATTAAACCTTGGTTTCTTACTGAGGGAAACTTGCCGCTGTGCGCATCACACCTTCCTCTTGGGGTTCCCAACGGACGTGTCAACTACACGATCAAGCAAATTTCTGGCGCCGTTGCCGGGGAGATCAAGACACGCCGCAAGGGAGTCTCCACTTCCTAATCTCTTTACTTTGTTTTTGTCTTGCTTTATTTTATTTACTACTTTGTTTACTGCATTATATCAAAACACAAAAAAATTAGTTGCTAGTTTTACTTTATTTACTGTCTTGCACTCTATATCAAAAACACAAAAAAATTAGTTTACTTGCATTTACTTTATTTAGTTTGTTTTATTTACTATTGCTAAAATGGCCAACCCTGAAAATACTAAGTTGTGTGACTTCACTAGCACAAATAATAATGATTTCTTATGCACACCTATTGCTCCACCTGCTACTACAAGCGAGAATTCTTTGAAATTAAACCTGCTTTACTTAATCTTGTCATGAGAGAGCAATTTTCACGGTGTTAGTTCCGATGATGCTCGCTGCCCATCTCAATAATTTTGTTGAACTATGTGAAATGCAAAAATATAAAGATGTAGATGGTGACATTATAAAATTAAAATTGTTTCCTTTCTCATTAAGAGGAAGAGCTAAAGATTGGTTGCTATCTCCGCCTAAGAATAGTATTGATTCATGGACTAAATGCAAGGATGCTTTTATTGGTAGATATTATCCCCCTGCTAAAATTATATCTTTGAGGAGTAGCATAATGAATTTTAAACAATTAGATAATGAACATGTTGCTCAAGCTTGGGAAAGAATGAAATCTCTGGTTAAAAATTGCCCAACCCATGGATCGACTACTTGGATGATCATCCAAACCTTCTATGCAGGACTAAATTTTTCTTCGCGGAATTTATTGGATTCAGCTGCTGGAGGTACCTTTATGTCCATCACTCTTGGTGAAGCAACAAAGCTTCTTGATAATATGATGGTTAATTACTCTGAATGGCACACGGAAAGAGCTCCACAAGGTAAGAAGGTAAATTCTGTTGAAGAATCCTCTTCCTTGAATGATAAGGTTGACGCTATTATGTCTATGCTTGCGAATGATAGGACTAATGTTGATCCTAATAATGTTCCATTAGCTTCATTGGTTG
The DNA here is from genome assembly GCF_022539505.1 of Lolium rigidum. Classification (NCBI taxonomy): domain Eukaryota; kingdom Viridiplantae; phylum Streptophyta; class Magnoliopsida; order Poales; family Poaceae; genus Lolium; species Lolium rigidum. Next base: position 128,159,483 of record NC_061513.1, read on the forward strand.
CCCAAGAAGAACATGTTGATGTAAACTTCATTAAAAATAATAATTTCAACAACAATGCTTATCGAAACAATTCTAGTAATAACTATAGGCCATATCCTTATAATAATGGTAACGGTTATGCTAATTCTTATGGGAATTCTTACAAAAATAATAGGAATACACCCCCTGGACTTGAAGCCATGCTTAAATAATTTATTAGTACACAAACTGCCTTTAACAAATCTGTTGAGGAAAGGCTCAATAAAATTGATATTCTTGTTTCTAGAGTTGATAGTCTTGCCTTCGATGTTGATCTTTTGAAATCAAAAGTTATGCCTAATAGGGATATTGAAAATAAAATTGTTACTACAGCAAATGCCATCCAAGTTAGAATTAATGAGAATATAAGATTAATGGTTGAATCGCGTGCTAGGTGGGATAGAGAAGAAAATGAAAAACTAGCTAAAGAGAAAAATGTAGCTAAAGTTTGGACTATTACCACCACTAGCAATGCTAATGATTCATATGTTGCTGCACCTCCTACTATCAATGGTAAAATAATTGGTGTTGGCAATGCTTCTACTCCTAGTGCAAAGCGCGCAAAATTACTCGAAACTGCTAAAACTGCTGAAACTGCCTATGATAAAACTGCTGAAATTTTTTCCAACCTTGGGGATGATAATCCCATTGCTTTAGATTGTAATGATTTAGATTTTGATGATTGCCACATCTCTGAAGTTATAAAGTTCTTACAAAAACTTGCTAAGAGTCCCAATGCTAGCGCTCGTAAACTTGGCTTTCACAAAACATATTACAAATGCTCTCATAAAAGCTAGAGAAGAGAAACTAAAACTTGAAACTTCTATTCCTAGAAAGCTAGAGGATGGTTGGGAGCCCATCATTAAAATGAGAGTCAAAGATTTTGATTGTAATGCTTTATGTGATCTTGGTGCAAGTATTTCGTTATGCCTAAAAAAGTCTATGATATGCTTGACTTGCCACCATTGAAAAATTGTTATTTGGATGTTAATCTCGGCTGATAATGCTAAAAAGAAACCTTTGGGGAAAGTTGATAATGTTCATATTATGGTTAACAATAACCTTGTCCCCGTTGATTTTGTTGTCTTGGATATTGAATGCAATGCATCTTGCCCCATTATATTGGGAAGACCTTTTCTTCGAACCGTTGGTGCCACTATTGATATGAAGGAAGGTAATATTAAATATCAATTTCCTCTCAAGAAAGGTATGGAACACTTCCCTAGAAAGAGAATGAAGTTACCTTATGATTCTATTATTAGAACAAATTATGATGTTGATGCTTCGTCTCTCGATGTTACTTGAGTTACACTTTCGCGCCTAGCTGAAAGGCGTTAAAGAAAAGCGCTTATGAGAGACAACCCATGTTTTTACTCCAGTATTTTTGTTTTATATTTGTGTCTTGGAAGTTGTTTACTACTGTAGCAACCTCTCCTTATCTTAGTTTTGAGTTTTGTTGTGCCAAGTAAAGTCTTTGATAGTAAAGTAAGTACTAGATTTGGATTACTGCGCAGTTCCAGATTTCTTTGCTGTCACGAATCTGGGTCTACCTCCCTGTAGGTAGCTCAGAAAATTAAGCCAATTTACGTGCATGATCCTCAGATATGTACGCAACTTTCTGAAGCGACACAACCTGAATACAGATTGAATCTCTGTGCTTTCTGTGCTAGTCCCTTGGATCAATCGCTAGCACACACAGTTCGATGAATAACCAGAGTAGCAAATGCGTCAATTATTACAACGTATGATCCATGGTATAATTATTACAAATCGCATAGCTCAAGGCTAGCTGAAAATAACATAGTTCAAGCAGCAAATAAATAAACGAAGAGCTTCATCACGCCACAGGCGAACATGTTGGGTGTAAGCTCGCAACCTACGGTATCTCTTACTCGTCTTCAGAATAACCTCGCAACATAAAACGTTGCAGCACCGAAGGGTCATTACACTTGGAATGGAAATGGCAAGATGTCATATGGTGGCTTTTCTGGCGCCTATAACTACATGATATTTGGCAGGTTGGGTTCATATTTGCGTAAAGCCGGCTTTATTTTCCCTACTCTCAAAACATTTCTTAAAACATAGTATTTCAATAAGACTAATTACTACCCATAATCCACCCGGTGCATTAATTTCAGAAATTCGACCGACGAGATTATCCAACAGTTTCAAGCTCTAATGGCTCAAAGATGTCCGTAACCGGGGACACGGCTAAGTACTTAGTTTTGACACTCTCGAGAGGTCTGTACACATTCCCCACATGACCTAGTCTCGTTCTTCTTCCATGATGCGCATTTTGCTCAAATGGACAGATGTCGACTAGGACAAGACCTTTCAGAAGCAATACCTCAACCACAATGGACGCGCTCCGTCCTACCAACATCTACCACCCTCTGTACATTGGGTCGAGTTCTCGCAACCTACTCAATCTAGCCAGAGCCCATATAGCATGTGGTTGTACTGGAAGCTACTAAAACAAGAAAACCAGGCTAATCTCTTTGTTCCTGGGTGGCCAACCTCAAGTGTGATGCACACGGTGCTGCCATAGAAATGACCCCGGTGCAACCACTCAACATAAACCAAGCATTACCACTTACCACCCGGGGGTGTATTAATTTTACATGGTTGTTTTCATTAAGAGAATAAAACATTTATCTCTCGCAACCTCTCCACTTTGATAATATCCCAGGGCCAGCAATTTGAAAACAGTATGCACATAAAACAACTACCAATGCATAGAAAACAGTAGGATAATGAGTTTGTGACACTTGCCTTGGTCGGTGTTCGGACGATCGTCGCAATCACACTCGTTGCAATCCGGGCAATCTAACGCAAGCAAAACAATTCACAATCAAACACCAAACAACACAAACAGGTAAAACACATAATGAAATTATGCATGCATGCTCTGGAAAGAAATTTGATATCAAACATCTTTATAAACAATTACTTTATGCAATAAAGGTTTCAAATAGCCATTTAACCATGAACAAAATATATATGTATAAAATAGTTTGCAATATCTCTTGCAGGCATACTGGTGGATAGGCAATTCAAGTATCTGCAATTTGGCGGTGGATTCATATTAAAATAGTTTACAGAATTTAAAATATACTAAAAATACTATATACACTATTTTAAATTGGAAAAATCGCAAGATTCGTAAAAGAACAAACTAACAGTACCAAAATGTTCCTCTCATTTTTCTGAATCCAAAGATATATTATTTGTTCAAAACCGAGTTACGAAAATATGTTTATGATTTTTCCAAGATTAAACGTTTCGCGGTCGTTTAATAATTTGCTCCGAAAAGCTGTCAGGAAAAGTTTCTTGGATGGAGAAACTTTCTACACGAAAGTTATAGAGAATTCAATTACGAACTCAATGCAAAAGGAATCATCTAAAACGGAGCTATGGATTATTTGTTATGAAATTTTGAAGTTAGGTTTCAGCTAGCTCGTTCATGAACGGATCGATCACGCAAAGACATGTGTGATTCGAGTTTCAGCTAGTTGACATACATGGGTCCTTAGATTTGGATCTAACAGTGTAAAACCGAACTGTGCTGATTTAGTCTAAACTGTACTTTGTACATAGACGAGGTACAGGTGACTTACAGTACTAAGCACGACGGTGGCGGGTCGACCTCCCGGCGTTGTGAAACTGGAAGATGGCGTGCGGCGTTCTTGAGGTCTCCCGGTACGAAGATGTAGGTGATGAGAAGCGTCTAGCGGAGGCGGTCGCAGAAGTGTCGTCGATGACCGCGTTTACTCCGTTGAACAACTGTAGTGGACGGCTGTGTGTTCTCAGCTCCGGCGAAAACTCCTGTGGCGTTGAATCGCGTCTCTAGTTGTCTGTAGTCGATGAAGAGGTGTCAAAACGAGGCATCAAAGCGGGGCATGCATACTAGAAGTAATAGGAGGAGGCATGAACTCTTGGAGACCTCGGAATCGAGCTCCAACGGCGGCGGCGGCGTCGAACTCCGGCGAGAAATTCGCGCAGCCTGGCGGCGCAAAAATTAGGGATTTTAGGGGGCAAAAATGGAGGAGATTATGAGGTATTTATAGGCGGAGTTTCGTGGAAAAAGGGCCAGAAATCTGAGCGAAATCGGGCAGAGAAATTGGGATGTGTTCGGGTTCGGAACGAACTCGTACGCGAGCTGGTCTCCCGCTGGAGGTTGGTGACGACCGTGGGTCCCATGCGTCAGGAAAAAAAAAAACAAAGTAAAACGCGGGGCGTGCGTTGCTGGTGCTGCTGCGCGGCTATTCAGCCATGTGCGTGTCTGCGCTGGCCAGCACGGCCGGCACGGCCGCGTGCGCGTACGCGCATACGCGCGTGATTCCTTAGCATGGCTCGATGGCTGGCTGTCTATCCTGGCCGGTCGTTCTCTTTTTTTTTCTTTTCTTCTTTTCTGTTCTAATTACTGGTTTAACTTCAGATCTCTGAACTGACGCAAAATAAAAATACAGAAATTTGTAAATACTCTCAGTACAGTATCTAGACATCATGGGCACAGCCCCAATCTAGTAAAGCACTTGGATAATTATAGTATGCATATAGATTTAAACAACAAGGAGCAAAACTAGCAATAAAAATCATTTTTATGTAAGAACAAGTAAAACATTTTCTAAAACTGAAACTTTAACATGCTGATATGATGCAATGCATGAATTTGAAAATGCATAGTTTTTAGGATGTTACAAACCTAACCCCCTTAGGATGAATCTCGCCCTCGAGATTCGAAGTGGCTAGCAAATAGGTGTGGGTGGTCTTCTCGAAGATCATCCTCTCTCTCCCAAGTTGCTTCCTCCTCCGAATGATGATTCCACCGAACCTTGCAAAATCTGATCGTCTTGGTGCGAGTAAACCTCTCTCGTCGTATCAAGAATCTTGACAGGCTTCTCCTCATATGTAAGATCACTTTCTAGTTGAACCTCATCCAATGGAATGGTGTCTCTCAACGGTGTGTCCGCCATCTCCGGATGACACTTCTTCAACCGGGATACATGAAACACATTATGGACTGCTGATAGTGCATCTGGCAATTCTAGCTCATATGCAACCTCTCCTTTGCGTGATAGAATTTTATAAGGTCCAATGAATCGCGGTGCTAACTTTCCTTTAATTCCAAACCTCTTAATGCCACGGAGCGGTGAAACTCTAAGGTATGCTCTATCTCCCACTTCATATGTAACCTCTCTACGCTTGGAATCCGCATAACTCTTCTGTCTCGATTGAGCTACCTTCAGCCTATCGCGAATGAGTCTAACTTTCTCCTCGACATCCTTGATCACATCAGGTCCAAAGAAGCTACGCTCTCCAACTCCATCCCACAACAATGGTGTTCTGCACTTCCTACCATACAATGCCTCAAACGGAGCCATCTCAATACTAGACTGATAGCTATTGTTGTAGGAAAACTCCGCATATGGTAAATTCTCATCCCAACTAGATCCATAATCTAGAGCGCAAGCTCTAAGCATATCCTCCAAAATCTGATTTACTCTTTCTGTTTGTCCATCAGTCTGCGGATGAAAAGCTGTGCTAAACTCCAATCTGGTTCCAAGTGATTCATGCAATTTGCGCCAAAAGTGAGAAGTGAATTGAGTACCTCTATCAGAAACAATTCCCTTCGGAACTCCATGTGAGCACACAATCCTGCTCATATAAATCTTGGCTAATTTGGCGCTTGTGTATGTGGTCTTTACTGGTATGAAGTGAGCTACTTTGGTCAAACGATCAACAACTACCCAAATTGAATCATACCCCGATCTAGTCTTGGGCAATCCTGTGATGAAATCCATACCAATTTTGTCCCACTTCCAATCGGGTATAGGCAACGGCTGTAGCAATCCTGCTGGTTTCTGATGTTCAGCTTTCACTCTGCTGCATACATCACATAATGCAATATACTCTGCAATCTCCCTTTTCATGTTAGCCCACCAAAATCTCTCTCGCAGATCCATATACATCTTAGTGTTACCTGGATGAATAGAATATGGCGAATCATGAGCCTCTTGGAAAATCAACTTCCTAATCTCCGGATCATTGGGCACACATAAACGCTTCTCAAACCATAGCGTTCCTTGTTCATCCAAACGAAAACCTTCAGCTTTACCTTTCTCCATATTCTCTTTTATTTCATCCATCTCATCATCCCCCTTCTGAGCTTCTCTAATTCTATCTAGCAACGTTGGCACCACCTCCATCGATGCTAGATATCCCTTTGGCACTATTTCCAACCTAAGGTCCTTGAATAGCTCACATAAATCTGATGGTAACTCCCCGCGGTTAAACCATTCACATAAACCTTGCGGCTCAATGCATCAGCCTACAACATTAGCCTTTCCGGGTGGTACCGCAAATCCATGTCATAATCCTTTATCAATTCCAACCATCTCCTTTCTCTCATGTTCAGCTCCTTCTGAGTAAATATGTACTTCAAACTTTTGTGATCAGTAAACACATCACAATGCTTTCCCATTAGATAATGCCTCCATACCTTAAGTGCATGCACGACGGATGCTAACTCCAGGTCATGCGTTGGATAATTCCTCTCATGATGCTTAAGTTGGCGCGAGGCATAAGAAACCACTCTTCCATCTTGCATCAATACACTACCAAGTCCTTGACGAGAGGCATCACAATATACTTGAAAATCCTTTTGAATATCAGGCAAACATAAAACAGGTGCACTTACTAGGCGTTGCTTCAATTCTTGAAAGCCGGCCTCGCACTCCTCGATCCGAGCGAATTTCTTCTCCTTCTTCAATAATTCAGTCATCGGTTTGGCAATCTTGGAGAAATTTTCTATGAATCTCCGGTAATATCCTCGCAAGTCCCAAGAAACTCCGGATTTCCCTGCATTTTTAGGCGACTCCCACTCGACCACAGCAGCTACCTTACTTGGATCAACTCGCCACTCCTTCTGCTGAAACAATGTGTCCAAGAAATCCCACTTTGTTCAACCAAAACTCACATTTGCTGAATTTAGCATACAACTTGTGTTCCCTAAGTTTCTCCATGATCAAACGCAAATGTTTCTCATGCTCATCTTCATCTTTAGAGTATATCAATATATCATCAATGAATACCACTACGAATTTATCCAAGTACTCCATGAATACCTTGTTCATCATAGTCATAAAATATGCTCGGAGCATTTGTTAGTCCAAATGGCATAACCGTATACTCATATAAACCATACCTAGTAGTGAATGCAGTCTTAGGTATATCCTCGCTCTCGAATCTTCAATTGGAAATAACCCGATCGAAGATCGATCTTAGAGAACACCTTTGCTCCTTTCAATTGGTCAAACAAGTCATTGATATTGGGCAGCGGGTACTTATTCTTAATTGTCACCTCATTGAGAGAGCGAAAATCCATAACTAGTCTCTTAGTAGAATCCTTCTCTGTAATCTCGGCATCTCTCGTGTTGAGGGCAGTCTCCATCACATGGTTGGCTTGGTTTTGGGTAGCTAATTCTTCCTGGAGCTGATTCATCACCACGGTTGATGCGGCATTCTTTTCGGTCTCCAACCGCAACATATCCTTCACATCCCACAGGTGGCACTCCATGTCTTCATGCTGAATGCGACTCATTGACAGGTGAGACCTATCGCCATGGGTTCTCAAGGGGTGTCCATTCAGGTCGCACCTTCCAAAGTGACGAAAAGTCGAGTTCGGCGGAAAGTTGCCATGATATTGATAGCAAAAACGGGACAATGCCTCCTGCATCGCCATGTCCGCTCCTATGTTCCAGCTGGGGTACTCCTTCATGATGATGGTGTCCTCCGTGTAAGGTGCTATGGCACGTCCACGGATATTGGCCTCTATTTCCCACCTTCCATTAGCCAGCTGTCTTCCTCTACGATGAGGGCGATGGGAGACCCAAATCCCTCACAGCACGGGCTAGTTGCGTGCTGAACAGCCGACGATCTCCGTCGACTTCGGCATGGACGATGTGGGTGAACTCTGCCATCTATATTTCAAAAAAAAAAAAAAGGATGATAGCAGAAAATGATAAGAAATTACTAGGATGAAAATGAGATAAGTAAGGACTGAAATAAACATGGTTTTAATTCCTATGGTCTTCCTATTTCTAATCCATTTTCTAAGGTCACGATCCTACAGGCAACACAATGCTCTGATACCATCTGAAGCGACACAACCTGAATACAGATTGAATCTCTGTGCTTTCTGTGCTAGTCCCTTGGATCAATCGCTAGCACACACAGTTCGATGAATAACCAGAGTAGCAAATGCGTCAATTATTACAACGTATGATCCATGGTATAATTATTACAAATCGCATAGCTCAAGGCTAGCTGAAAATAACATAGTTCAAGCAGCAAATAAATAAACGAAGAGCTCCATCACGCCACAGAGCGAACATGTTGGGTGTAAGCTCGCAACCTACGGTATCTCTTACTCGTCTTTCGAATAACCTGCAACATAAAACGTTGCAGCCCCGAAGGGTCATTACACTTGGAATGGAAATGGCAAGATGTCATATGGTGGCTTTTCTGGCGCCTATAACTACATGATATTTGGCAGGTTGGGTTCATATTTGCGTAAAGCCAGTTTTATTTTCCCTACTCTCAAAACATTTCTTAAAACATAGTATTTCAATAAGACTAATTACTACCCATAATCCACCTGGTGCATTAATTTCAGAAATTCGACTGACGAGATTATCCAACAGTTTCAAGCTCTAATGGCTCAAAGATGTCCGTAACCGGGGACACGGCTAAGTACTTAGTTTTGACACTCTCGAGAGGCTGTACACATTCCCCACATGACCTAGTCTGTTCTTCTTCCATGATGCGCATTTTGCTCAAATGGACAGATGTCGACTAGGACAAGACCTTTCAGAAGCAATACCTCAACCACAATGGACGCGCTCCGTCCTACCAACATCTACCACCCTCTGTACATTGGGTCGAGTTCTCGCAACCTACTCAATCTAGCCATAGCCCATATAGCATGTGGTTGTACTGGAAGCTACTAAAACAAGAAAACCAGGCTAATCTCTTTGTTCCTGGGTGGCCAACCTCAAGTGTGATGCACACGGTGCTGCCATAGAAATGACCCCGGTGCAACCACTCAACATAAACCAAGCATTACCACTTACCACCCAGGGGTGTATTAATTTTACATGGTTGTTTTCATTAAGAGAATAAAACATTTATCTCTCGCAACCTCTCCACTTTGATAATATCCCAGGGCCAGCAATTTGAAAACAGTATGCACATAAAACAACTACCAATGCATAGAAAACAGTAGGATAATGAGTTTGTGACACTTGCCTTGGTCGGTGTTCAGACAGTCGTCGCAATCACACTCGTTGCAATCCGGGCAATCTAACGCAAGCAAAACAATTCACAATCAAACACCAAACAACACAAACAGGTAAAACACATAATGAAATTATGCATGCATGCTCTGGAAAGAAATTTGATATCAAACATCTTTTATAAACAATTACTTTATGCAATAAAGGTTTCAAATAGCCATTTAACCATGAACAAAATATATATGTATAAAATAGTTTGCTAATATCTCTTGCAGGCATACTGGTGGATAGGCAATTCAAGTATCTGCAATTTGGCGGTGGATTCATATTAAAATAGTTTACAGAATTTAAAATATACTAAAAATACTATATACACTATTTTAAATTGGAAAATTCGCAAGATTCGTAAAAGAACAAACTAACAGTACCAAAATGTTCCTCTCATTTTTCTGAATCCAAAGATATATTATTTGTTCAAAACCGAGTTACGAAAATATGTTTATGATTTTTCCAAGATTAAACGTTTCAGGTCGTTTAATAATTTGCTCCGAAAAGCTGTCAGGAAAAGTTTCTTGGATGGAGAAACTTTCTACACGAAAGTTATAGAGAATTCAATTACGAACTCAATGCAAAAGGAATCATCTAAAACGGAGCTATGGATTATTTGTTATGAAATTTTGAAGTTAGGTTTCAGCTAGCTCGTTCATGAACGGATCGATCACGCAAAGACATGTGTGATTCGAGTTTCAGCTAGTTGACATACATGGGCCCTTAGATTTGGATCTAACAGTGTAAAACCGAACTGTGCTGATTTAGTCTAAACTGTACTCTGTACATAGACGAGGTACAGGTGACTTACAGTACTAAGCACGACGGTGGCGGGTCGACCTCCCGGCGATGTGAAACTGGAAGATGGCGTGCGGCGTTCTTGAGGTCTCCCGGTACGAAGATGTAGGTGATGAGAAGCGTCTAGCGGAGGCGGTCGCAGAAGTGTCGTCGATGACCGCGTTTACTCCGTTGAACAACTGTAGTGGACGGCTGTGTGTTCTCAGCTCCGGCGAAAACTCCTGTGGCGTTGAATCGCGTCTCTAGTTGTCTGTAGTCGATGAAGAGGTGTCAAAACGAGGCATCAAAGCGGGGCATGCATACTAGAAGTAATAGGAGGAGGCATGAACTCTTGGAGACCTCGGAATCGAGCTCCAACGGCGGCGGCGGCGTCGAACTCCGGCGAGAAATTCGCGCAGCCTGGCGGCGCAAAAATTAGGGATTTTAGGGGGCAAAAATAGAGGAGATTATGAGGTATTTATAGGCGGAGTTTCGTGGAAAAAGGGCCAGAAATCTGAGCGAAATCGGGCAGAGAAATTGGGATGTGTTCGGGTTCGGAACGAACTCGTACGCGAGCTGGTCTCCCGCTGGAGGTTGGTGACGACCGTGGGTCCCATGCGTTAGGAAAAAAAAAACAAAGTAAAACGCGGGGCGTGCGTTGCTGGTGCTGCTGCGCGGCTATTCAGCCATGTGCGTGTCTGCGCTGGCCAGCACGGCCGGCACGGCCGCGTGCGCGTACGCGCATACGCGCGTGATTCCTTAGCATGGCTCGATGGCTGGCTGTCTATCCTGGCCGGTCGTTCTCTTTTTTTTTCTTTTCTTCTTTTCTGTTCTAATTACTGGTTTAACTTAAGATCTCTGAACTGACGTAAAATAAAAATACAGAAATTTGTAAATACTCTCAGTACAGTATCTAGACATCATGGGCACAGCCCCAATCTAGTAAAGCACTTGGATAATTATAGTATGCATATAGATTTAAACAACAAGGAGCAAAACTAGCAATAAAAATCATTTTTATGCAAGAACAAGTAAAACATTTTCTAAAACTGAAACTTTAACATGCTGATATGATGCAATGCATGAATTTGAAAATGCATAGTTTTTAGGATGTTACACTTTCATTCAATTTGAGCATTTTCATTTGAGCAAGTCTGGTGGCCTAATAAAATCCATCTTTACGGACTGTTCTGTTTTGACAGATTCTGTCTTTTATTTCGCATTGCCTCTTTTGCTATGTTGGATGAATTTCTTTGATCCATTAATGTCCAAGAAGCTTTATGCAATGTCCGTAAGTGTTAAGAATGATTATGTCACCTCTGAACATGTGAATTTTTATTATGCACTAACCCTCTAATAAGTTGTATCGAGTTTGGTGTGGAGGAAGTTTTCAAGGATCAAGAGAGGAGTATGATGCAATATGATCAAGGAGAGTGAAAGCTCTAAGCTTGGGGATGCCCGTGGTTCAACCCCTGCATATTTTAAGAAGACTCAAGCTGTCTAAGCTTTGGGATGCCCAAGGCATCCCTTCTTCATCGACAACATTATCGTGTTCCTCCCCGAAACTATATTTTTATTCCGTCACATCTTATGCACTTTGCTTGGAGCGTCGGTTTGTTTTTATTTTTTGTTTTGTTTGAATAAAATGGATCCTAGCATTCACTTTGTGGAGAGAGACACGCTCCGTCGTAGCATATGGACAAATATGTCCTTAGGCTCTACTCATAGTATTCATGGCGAAGTTTCTTCTTCGTTAAATTGTTATATGGTTGGAATTGGAAAATACTACATGTAGTAACTCTAAAATGTCTTGGATAATTTGATTCTTGGCAATTGTTGTGCTCATGTTTAAGCTCTTGCATCATATACTTTGCACCCATTAATGAAGAAATACTTAGAGCTTGCTAATTTGGTTTGCATATTTGGTTTCTCTAGAGTCTAGATAACATCTAGTATTGAGTTTTGAACAACAAGGAAGACGAGTATGGAGTCTTATAATGTTTACAATATGTCTTTTATGTGAGTTTTGTCTGTACCGTTCATCCTTGTGTTTGTTTCAAATAACCTTGCTAGCCTAAACCTTGTATCGAGAGGGAATACTTCTCATGCATCCAAAATACTTGAGCCAACCACCATGCCATTTGTGTCCACCATACCTACCTACTACATGGTATTTATCCGCCATTCCGAAGTAAATTGCTTGAGTGCTACCTTTAAAATTCCATCATTCACCTTTGCAATATATAGCTCATGGGACAAATAGCTTAAAAACTATTGTGGTATTGAATATGTACTTATGCACTTTATCTCTTATTAAGTTGCTTGTTGTGCGATAACCATGCTTCGGGGACGCCATCAACTATTCCTTGTTGAATATCATGTGAGTTGCTATGCATGTCCGTCTTGTCCGAAGTAAGAGAGATCTACCACCTTAATGGTTGGAGCATGCATATTGTTAGAGAAGAACTTTGGGCCGCTAACTAAAGCCATGATTCATGGTGGAAGTTTCAGTCTTGGAAATATATCCTCAATCTCATATGAGAATAATAATTGTTGCCACATGCTTATGCATTAAAGAGGAGTCCATTATCTGTTTTCCATGTTGTCCCGGTATGGATGTCTAAGTTGAGAATAATCAAAAGCGAGAAATCCAAAATGCGAGCTTTCTCCTTAGACCTTTGTACGGGCGGCATGGAGGTACCCCATTGTGACACTTGGTTAAAACATGTGCATTGCAAAGATCCGGTAGTCCAAGCTAATTAGGACAAGGTGCGGGCACTATTAGTATACTATGCATGAGGCTTGCAGCTTGTAAGATATAATGTACATAACTCATATGCTTTATTACTACCGTTGACAAAATTATTTCATGTTTTCAAAATAAAAGCTCTAGCACAAATATAGCAATCGATGCTTTTCTCTTTGAAGGACCATTCTCTTTTACTTTTATGTTGAGTCAGTTCACCTATCTCTCTCCACCTCAAGAAGCAAACACTTGTGTGAACTGTGCATTGATTCCTACATACTTGCATATTGCACTTGTTATATTACTCTATGTTGACAATTATCCATGAGATATACATGTTACAAGTTGAAAGCAACCGCTGAAACTTAATCTTCCTTTGTGTTGTTTCAATACCTTTACTTTGATTTATTGCTTTATGAGTTAACTCTTATGCAAGACTTATTAATACTTGTCTTGAAGTACTATTCATGAAAAGTCTTTGCTTTATGATTCAGTTGTTTACTAATGTCATTACCATTGTTTTGATCGCTGCATCCACTACATATGTTTACAAATAGTATGATCAAGGTTATGATGGCATATCACTTCAGAAATTATCTTTGTTATCGTTTTACCTGCTCGGGACGAGCGTAACTAAGCTTGGGGATGCTTGATACGTCTCCGACGTATCGATAATTTCTTATGTTCTATGCCATATTATTGATGATACCTACATGTTTTATGCACACTTTATGTCATATTCGTGCATTTTCTCGGAACTAACCTATTAACAAGATGCCGAAGTGCCGGTTCTCGTTTTCTGCTGTTTTTGGTTTCGGAAATCCTAGTAACGAAATATTCTCGGAATTGGACGAAACGAAGACCCAGGGGCCTATTTCGCCACGAACCTTCCGAAGACCGAAGAGTATACGAAGTGGGGCCACGAGGTGGCGACACCACAAGGCGGCGCGGCCAGGAGGGGCCCGCGCCGCCCGTGGTGTGGGCCCCTCGTTAGCCCCCGACTCGCCCTTCCGCCTACTTAAAGCCTCCGTCGCGAAACCCCGAGGCGAAAAACCACGATACGGAAAACCTATGCGAGACGCCGCCGCCGCCGATCCCATCTCGGGGATTCTAGAGATCTCCTCCGGCACCCTGCCGGAGAGGGGATTCATCTCCCGGAGGACTCTACACCGCCATGGTCGCCTCCGGAGTGATGAGTGAGTAGTTCACCCCTGGACTATGGGTCCATAGCAGTAGCTAGATGGTTGTCTTCTCCTCATTGTGCTTCATTGTTGGATCTTGTGAGCTGCCTAACATGATCAAGATCATCTATCCGTAATACTCTATGTTGTGTTTGTCGGGATCCGATGGATAGAGAATACCATGTTATGTTAATTATCAAGTTATTTCATATGTGTTGTTTATGATCTTGCATGCTCTCCGTTATTAGTAGAGGCTCTGGCCAAGTTGATGCTAGTAACTCCAAGAGGGAGTATTTATGCTCGATAGTGGGTTCATGCCCGCATTGACACTCGGGGAGTGACAGAAACCCCTAAGGTTGTGTTGTGTTGTTGCCACTAGGGATAAAACATTGATGCTATGTCCGAGGATGTAGTTATTGATTACATTACGCACCATACGTAATGCAATTGTCTCGTTGCTTTGCAACTTAATACCGGAAGGGGTTCGGACGATAACTCTGAAGGTGGACTTTTTAGGCATAGATGCGGTTGGATGGAGGTCTATGTACTTTGTCGTAATGCCCAATTAAATCTCACTATACTTATCATGACATGTATGTGCATTGTTATGCCCTCTCTATTTGTCAATTGCCCGACCGTAATTTGTTCACCCAACATGCTTTTATCTTATGGGAGAGACACCTCTAGTGAACTATGGACCCCGGTCCATTCTTTTAATATCGAAATACAAATCTGTTGCAATACTTGTTTTACTTGTTTTCTCTGCAAACAATCATCTTCCACACAATACGGTTAATCCTTTGTTACAGGCAAGCCGGTGAGATTGACAACCTCACTGTTTCGTTGGGGCAAAGTACTTTGGTTGTGTTGTGCAGGTTCCACGTTGGCGCCGGAATCTCCGGTGTTGCGCCGCACTACATCCCGCCGCCATCAACCTTCAACGTGCTTCTTGACTCCCTACTGGTTCGATTAAACCTTGGTTTCTTACCGAGGGAAACTTGCCGCTGTGCGCATCACACCTTCCTCTTGGGGTTCCCAACGGACGTGTCAACTACACGCATCAAGCAAATTTCTGGCGCCGTTGCCGGGGAGATCAAGACACGCTGCAAGGGGAGTCTCCACTTCCTAATCTCTTTACTTTGTTTTTGTCTTGCTTTATTTTATTTACTACTTTGTTTACTGCATTATATCAAAACACAAAAAAATTAGTTGCTAGTTTTACTTTATTTACTGTCTTGCACTCTATATCAAAAACACAAAAAAATTAGTTTACTTGCATTTACTTTATTTAGTTTGTTTTATTTACTATTGCTAAAATGGCCAACCCTGAAAATACTAAGTTGTGTGACTTCACTAGCACAAATAATAATGATTTCTTATGCACACCTATTGCTCCACCTGCTACTACGGCAGAATTCTTTGAAATTAAACCTGCTTTACTTAATATTGTCATGAGAGAGCAATTTTACGGTGTTAGTTACGATGATGTTGCTGCCCATCTCAATAATTTTGTTGAACTATGTGAAATGCAAAAATATAAAGATGTAGATGGTGACATTATAAAATTAAAATTGTTTCCTTTCTCATTAAGAGGAAGAGCTAAAGATTGGTTGCTATCTCCGCCTAAGAATAGTATTGATTCATGGACTAAATGCAAGGATGCTTTTATTGGTAGATATTATCCCCCTGCTAAAATTATATCTTTGAGGAGTAGCATAATGAATTTTAAACAATTAGATAATGAACATGTTGCTCAAGCTTGGGAAAGAATGAAATCTCTGGCCGTATGGGATCGAGTTGCAAGAGCTATCGATGGTACAGAACCAATGACCATTGCGGCAACACCTGAGGAGTCACAAGCGTATCAATATAGGCTTGCACGTATCAGGAGGGAGCTCGAGAAACAGAAAATCGAGTTGGACAGGAGGCAGGAAGCAGCCTCCGCATCAAGCAGGCGAAGGTCAGAGCTAAGCCGACATTCAGGAACTTCGGGAGATAGTCACAGAGAAGCTCGGAGGAGAGCAAGATCTCGCCTGCAAAATATACCTGAAGCAGAGAGGGAAAACTTGGTTCAAAACCTCGACATGTCTTTCATGTCAATCGACACGAGGGGGAATATTATTCCCAAAACACCGGAAGCGGGGTATATGGCAACGCAAGCTTTCATCCTAGCGTCTAAGCCACCTCCCGGAGATCCAAGAGAAGCGTTGTATAACATGGCAATGGCAGGATGTGGAGCCATGGGAGCAGCATTCGCAGCTACACCTCCCGAAGGATCAGCAAGGCAAAATAGTTCACGACCCACTGCAGCAGCACCAGGTCCCGAAAGAACAAGTGGAGCAAGAGACACATCAGCACAAGCAAGGGTGGACAGAGCACGACAAAATAGAAGAGAAAATCGGCATTCCCCAGAGATAGATGACGAGGATATGTGTGGACTACCGTGCTTTACAAGAAGGGTCCGGAAAACTCGAGTTCCTTCAGGGTTTAAGTTACCCGATAATTTCAAAAAATTCGATGGCCTACAAGATCCCGAGGATTGGCTAGTCGATTACCTCGAGACGGTGAAACCGATAGGTGGAACCGGAGCAACGGCCATGCAGAGCATTCAAGTACACCTAAGTGGAGCCGCAAGATCTTGGATCAAGAAGCTTCCTCCAGGTTCCATCGATAGCTGGGACAGTTTTGAGGATGTGTTCGTCAAGAATTTCCGATCCACCTGCAAAAATCCTGCCTCATTAGAAGAGTTGAGATCATGTCGACAAAAGCATGATGAGTCAATGAGGAAATACATCCAGAGGTGGAACATTATCAAAAACTCGGTAGAGAACATATCTGACGAGAGGGCAATAGATGTGTTCGTAGCAGGAATTCGACGAGGAGATTTTGTCGAGGACTTGGGGAGAACAAACCCAAAGACAGTGTCAGCATTAATGGAGATAGCAAACAGATGGGCGGATGGAGAAGTTGCTGTCCATAATAAGCGACATAGATCACCAGAGTTGTATTAGGAAGCAATACTTGTAATCTTGCGGGATGAGTTGGAAACCCTCCCGGGCTCTGTAACTTGTGTATTACGAATCTCTCGGCTCCGCCTCCTATATAAGGGGGAGTCGAGGGACAAAGAAAGTATCGATTCATTGTCTCATAAACCCTAGTTTTCATATCGTCAAGCACTTTTCGGCTGGAACCTTCGAGATCTACTTGCCCTCTACTTCCGACTAAAACCCTAGTCTACAATCCGTAGGCATTGACAAGTTAATCCTTTGTCAGTCGTCCCACACTGGCGCCCCCCATACCGGCGTCCCCCAATTTTTGTTTTGTTTTACACCATCTGTATAATATTTTCAAACAATAATTCAAATAGTTTTCAAACACATAAAAGTATTCATACATTAATTTTACATAATTCCACATAATCATATTATTCATACAATAACTTAAATTAAATCATGTGTTGGCGGCTCCTCTCCTCGCCCATTAATGCGTAGCCAGATCCGCCTGAAGTTGAGCATGGACACCTGCATCTCGGATTTCTTGATGCATGTGAAGGAAAGCCGCAAACTCTTGGGGTACATGCTCAACTTCAGCAAGAGGCCCCTGATAATCAAATGATTGATCATCATCCAGAGGTGTGTCACACTCACTCTCAATGATCATGTTGTGCATGATCACACACGCGTTCATCACCTTCCACATATGAGACTCCGACCAAGTGAGGGAAGGGTACCTGACAACAACGAAATGCTGCTGGAGCACACCAAAAGCCCGCTCAACATCTTTGCAAGCTGCTTCCTGGCATGTCACAAAATAAGCGTCCATGTCTTCACAAATGTAGCCTACGTTGGATAGATACCATCGGCTAGATAGTACCGCTTGTTGTATGCGTGGTCGTTGACGTCAAAGTTCACGGCAGGAGTTCGTCCCTCAGCTAGCCTAGACCGGAGAGCGCAGCAACACGTTGATATCATTGTGGGTTCCTGCCATACCAAAGAAAGCATGCCAAATCCAAAGGTCATAGTCTCTGCCTCAAGAATGACACTTGACTCACCGGTATGCCCCTTGTAGAGCCTTTGCCAAGCAAAGGGAAAATTCCTCCAACCCCAATGCATGCAGTCGATGCTTCCGAGCATCCCAGCAAACCCTCGGGCAACACTTTGTTCCAGGATCTGAGATGTATCATCTGCCCTCGGTGCTCCGAGATAATCATCTAACAAACACTGCTATGATGGCTCGACAAAACATGTCGATAGTCTTGGAGCATGTCGACTCCGCCATGTGTAGGTAGTCCTCGACTGCATTTGGGGAGCTCTGTATGCAATACATCACATTGCAGCAGTGCACTTCTAGATTGAGGAGAAGCCCCACAGACCAGTGCAATCTTGGTTGCACATGAAGTATTCGTCGTACTCGAAGACAATCTTCATGAACAGATCCTTGTTCATCCGAAACCGGCGCCGAAAATCTTTCGGCGTCTGAGTTGCGTCGTCAGCGAAGTAGTCAGAGTCAAGAAGCAAGGCTTCGGCTTGACGATGCGCTCCTTGTTCCTCCTCTTGCCAACCCTTTAACCATCGCGCCGAGGCACAGCCAGAATGGGGTGGCGGAGGCGGAGGAGGTTCGCCAGCATCAGCCGTTGCAACTGCACCAACATCTAGTCGTCGATGTCCATCGCAACAATACGCTAAACACCTTGCGAGTGGGACGAACAGACGGTTGTGGCGGCAGCCTCCTACTGTCAGCGAGTCGGTCAGGCGGCGCCAGTGAGCTACCAGACATCATGTGGTCGAGACGGCACCAATGCGTGGCCGGTGATCCAGAATGGTGGGAGGCGGATCGGGCGCAGGTGGGAGGTGGGGAAAACAGGGCGCGTGTAGCTGGCAGAGGGGCCCCATATGTGTTTTCATACGTGGACGAGGCTATCGGCACGGCCGATTCGCATCCTTCACGTAGGGACCGGCACGAGATTGCCGGCGATTTTATCAGGCTCGACACCGCAACGGCACTTTATTGGGTGCCCCGCTGGTATAAGGCTAATTTTAATACCAGCCCTCAAATGATTATTGGAGACGTTATTGGGCTGCTGTACCCCAATACCTGCGGGCTACAATTTAAGGACTCCTTTGATTCATAGGATTGATATAGGAATTATGTAGGAATTAAATCCTATAGGAAAATTTACTATACAAGTCATTTGATTCATAGGAACATATCCTATAGGAATTATTCCTATAGGAATCTTGTAGTACAAATCCTATAGGAAAAAAGCATTAGCTCATACCTCATGGAAAAATTCATTTGCTACAATCAAAGACATACCATATTCCTATAGGATTCAACTTAGCATAACATTCCAATCCTACACCTTTTCTATTCCTACACTCTTCATATTCCTATGAATCAAAGGAGCCCTAATAGCGCGCTTCATCCACGCACGGTAAAACCTGCCCCACGATTCCAGCGCTTGCTTGTTCCGCGCCTTTTTATCAGCTGCGCGCTACGTGCACGGCGCAATCCACGCGTCGTGATTCCAGACTGCCGCAATCCACACCTCTTTTTACTGTCTCTTTCCCCCATTTCTCGCCGTACCCTGCAAGCCTAAACCCTTCTCTCTCTCTCCTCCAACCCCCAACGCCATGTCCACCTCCCGCCGCCGCCACCACAAGCCGCCGGCAGCGGGGCGCGCCGTATGGGTGCCTCGTGACGCCCAGCCCGCCACCGTACCCGACCTCGGCGGCGCCCCGCGGCAGCGCCCTGCTCCCCCGAACCCCGCGGCGCCTCGTCCGCAGGCGGTGGGGCGGGCGGTATGGGTGCCTCGTGCCGCGCCGCCATCCACCGTACGCGACCTTGCCGGCGCCCAGCAGCAGCGCCCCGCTCCTCCCAATCCCGCGGCGCCTCATCGGGAGGCGGCGGGCCGCGCGGTATGGGTGCCTCGCGAGGCGCCGCCCGCCACCCTGCGCGACATTGGCCTCACCCAGCGGCAGCCCCTCGCTCCCCCGAACCCTACTCCCACCGAGCCCCCGTCCCACCCCGCAGTGCCTCGTGACGGCGGCGCCCCGCCGCAGCCCCTCGCTCCTCCGAACCCCGCAGTGCCTCGTGACGGCGGCGCCCCGCACCTGCCCCTCGCTCCTCCCAACCCTATCCCTCCCGTGACGCAGCCCCATCCCGCTTCCTCCACCGCCTCCTCCTCCACGTCTCGCCGCCGCCGGCCTCGCCCCAGCTGCAACGGGGAGGCGAGGGACCCAGCGGCGCCGCCACCGGACGCGGCCCGCGACGGGGAGGCGACGGACTGGGCGGCGCTGCCGCTGGACGCGATCACCTGCGTCCTGCGGAAGCTCGACCACATCGAGATCCTCATGGGGGCCGGGCAGGTGTGCCACTCCTGGCGCCGCGCCGCGCGCGACCACCCCGCGCTCTGGCGCCGCATCGACATGCGCGGCCACCCCGACCTCGACCGCCAGCTCAACCTCTACAAGATGGCGCAGGGCGCCATACGCCGCGCCCAGGGCCAGTGCGAGGCGTTCTGGGCAGAGTACGCTGCCGACGACGACGTGCTCCACCTCCTCGGCGACCAGTGAGATTTCGTACTCTTTAATTTGCGTCTGATTAATTCTGTTCAGCCTGAAAATGCTGCTTCGAGTGTAATGTATGTGTAGCTTTATTCATCAGTATATGGTAGAATTTGCAAATAATCTATGCACTGGATCTGGATGTTTCATCTCATCATGATCTGGGTGAAGCTTTACTAAGATACTAGCAGAGATAATCATGATATAAATGACACCCAATGTTTTCATCCCTATAGGAGTAGTACACAATGAAATGATGTTCGATTTGTTTCGATTTTAATTCAATACTGGTAATAATGGTTAGTTTACATAGGATTGGATATGAGGTGCGGTTCATCCTAGCCTTATTTTTGTCTTCTTGCTTACATCTTTACATTCATATTACTGATACTGACCTCAGAGGAAGAATGTAATGCTTTTCACATCTGGAATATCTTCATGTCTTAGTGTTTTACTCCCATGAATTTTCTCAGCCTACCATTTAGCGGGTGCCTGTGCAACCTATCTTCACAAAGTAATTAACTGTGCGTAGCAAAACAGTGTGATTTCCTCATATTCCTCACAATTATCTAAGGTAGGAACTTAAGGTGTTACTATCAGCTTACAGAACTATGCGAGGTTTCCTTCAGGTGGTCTTTGGTCTAGAAAGTTCACAAGTTTCCTTGCATATTTAGCACAGAGCAATGCTTTCCTTGGTTTGAAATGGAGCACCGGGGAGTTGTAGTACAGGGATGAAACATGAAAATATTGAACATTGGATCTGCTGATGATCCCATATTACTTTTTAACAGTGAAGTGGAATAAATTACTCCGTGCTGAGTTTATATGCGAAATAGTAGATTTTAAGTGCTGCTGTCGTGTCCTATAACTGCATTCTCCAGCCAAGTCCGTTCACCTAATGTTCCGTGTGCCAAACATAAAGAAGTGAAGTAGGCACCACTAAACTCATTCCAGATGATGTCCTGGTCATTATGGGTAATTATCCTCTAAACGACTTAAGCCCTATTACACTCATATCTGGTCATTAACAGTGAATATCCTCTGAGATGACATATCCCCTATTACAATCATATTTTAAGTGCTATTCTACATCAGGGCAAAAATGGTAACTCTTCATATTTTGTACATAATACCTGTGCATTTCTTTTTATGGCGTATTTTTTGGTTAATATTTTATTCTTACTGCAATCACCTCTATATTCTTATCTCGTAGGACTGATAGTACATAGCTGCAACTTCACTGGGGCAAGCACTTGTGCCAGTTATAACTTGTGCAGCATACATCAACATTTCTTTTTTGAGGGCGTATTTTCCGGTTACTAATGTACAATTTCTATCTTTGCAGGGCACCATCTCTGAAGAGTCTCAGCCTCATTGCTTGTCAGGATATCATGGAATTCGAAGAGGAGATAAAGAAGTTCCCTCTGCTTGAGGAGCTTGAGATTTCACTCTTCACAAATATAGGTGGGAAGCAAGTGTTTGAGGAGATTGGCAAAGCATGCCCAGAGCTGAAGCACTTGAAATTCAATGCGTACCGGTTCTGCAATCTCGGTGATGACACGGACACTGAGGATGACGATAATGAGTTCAGGTATAACAGGGATGATGATGCTCTGGGGATTGCATCCATGCATGGGTTGCGCTCCCTGCAGCTCTTTGGCCAAAACTTCACCAATAAGGGGCTGACAGCCATCCTTGACAACTGCCCCCACCTGGAGTCCCTCGACATCCGCCACTGCTTCAACATCTCCATGGATGGTGCTCTGCGGAGAAAATGTCGTAACATTAAGACACTCAAGCTCCCCAATGATCCAATGGATGGCTATGATCTTTGCTTTGAGGGCCCTCTCTGGTCATTTGGCGTCCAGTCTGACAGTGATGATTATGCCTATGCGCCTGACTACATCCTGGACTCAGATGAATACGATGACTACTGTGATCCTTTCCGTTACCTTGACGGTGTCTATGAGTCCGAGCTCAATCCAGAAGACCGTATGTTCCTCAAGGGCATGCGCATGTTTATGAAAGATTCTGATGATGATGATTACTGACATAAAGTTCTTTGTGGTCTAGCTACTGGTGATGCTAGGGATCTGTTGGTGCTCGGATCTCACATTTGGCTGGAAGGTTCCTTACCTCTTTCATCGTAGATCATGTCTCGTACTTTGTCTTCTGTTCTTTTCGTGTGTTTATCGAGTAATTCCATGAACCAGTTAGCAGTAGAAAGCATGTGAGCAATCCCGTGTGGCAAGGTTCTCTACAACTGGAATAAGTATTTAGGGATTCAGCAAGTTTGAGAATATGGTTCATCATTGTGACAGGAGCTCTATGGTTTGGGCGCTGCAGTGCTTGTTTGATGTACCGAATGTTTCAGTGGAAAACTTCTTTAGAAGTACTGTTATTTGATGCCGGTGTTGGGAATATTGCTGTGACAAAGGGTTTTCTTGGTTTTTTTTGTGTGCGTGTATCTTTTTTGCCAGAAAGAAACGGAATTACATTAGTCACTGATCTTTGAATTATCTACCAGAGATAAGTTCGCGTTGAGGTCCAACGTAGAGGATTAGTTATTATACAGATCATGTGAGTTGTGTGTATCAGTTGTATTATCAGACAGCTTTCTGCATCCCTAGCTCACCGATCCAAACTGCACTACTTCTAGTTAATGCAAACTCTTTACTCCTTATCTACTTCCTCTTCTGATTGCCTCTTGTTTATCTTCCTCCGAGGTGTTCCTCTCTGAACCTTCAAGAAATGCGTAGTTCTTTTGCACCTTCCTGTTGTGCCAGTTCTGCTAATCGGTAGATGTGTCACCCACTCATCTTATGCCCCCACCGATATAGAAAGGGTAACTCTTTTTCTTTTCAACAAATAGAAAGGGTAACTCAGTGGCGGCATCGCCAACAGACCTTAACCCAGAGAAGGCAGACCTATGCTGATCTGAAGCTCATCATCCTTAATGAAGGGTAACTCCTTTTACCTCAAGAAGCAAGTTGGAGTCGTCTTAATAAAGCTCAACAGAATAAAAACAAGTGGGCAAAAGAAAAATACTTAGCAAACTACAATGCAGAGGCGAAAGAACAGTCGTAGCTGATCAGAAAGCACCAACTGGACACTAAATTCCAGCAAAGAAAATGCTTAGTGAACCAAAAAAAAGTATAGACCCCTGCTCGCCTCGCCAATTCTCCATGCTCGAGGGCTATAGAGCCTTCGTGGCCATGCGCAAAAGCTTATTAATTGGGATAGCTACACACTGGACTTGGGTGCAAGGAGGTCTGAAAAGTCCCGAGTCACCTTTCAGCTCATTCAGATTCAAGATTCAGGGTACAAAATATATAGCATACCAATGAAGTGTGTACATGCATGACTTGTCCAAGATGTCTCAAGCAAGAGGAAGCATGTACGGAGCTGAATGTACCAATTTATTCAGCTTATTTCTTGTTCAGGCTCAGTTGAGCTGATGAATACAGCAGGCGACAGCAACATGTGTGTCACCTGATTAGTGATTACAGGAGTACAATCCATAGGACAATACAAGAAGGATTGCTTAACTTGCAAAATTCAAAAGGGGCAAGCTAGTTAATTAAGAGCTTCTTCTCTGAATAGGACTCCCACCGGCATCAGGCCATGAATATTAGTTACTGAAGAAAGCCACAGGTCATCATGAATGTGCATAGCATGGTCGAGTAGTCTTATTCCAGACGGACTGAAATCCGCCATCTGCGCTGCCATATGACCTGAACTGAGGCTGATCCTCCTTCGGAATCACCTACATATAGTATTGCAAAGCCATATCTGCCATGTTTCTTCTCGCCACCTAGAAGAAGAAAGTTGGTACAAACTCATCAGCCAAATAGTTAGGTGCACTTCGAATAGAATAGATCTATCCATGTATTATTTCAAGGAAGAAAAAATAT
Organism: Lolium rigidum; assembly: GCF_022539505.1. NCBI lineage: Eukaryota > Viridiplantae > Streptophyta > Magnoliopsida > Poales > Poaceae > Lolium > Lolium rigidum. The sequence continues at coordinate 128,184,029 of NC_061513.1, forward strand.
ATTTCCATGTCATTTGAAGAAAGAGAATAGCCTTCTGCTTTGGAGCACTGTTGTTCGTTTCATCCTTTACAGATATCAGCAAAGATATGTTTAGCCGTTTAACTAAACCTGCATCAATGTTGCACAGAAAAATTAATACTACAATGGAGCAAGTGGAGGCCGCAACTGATCAATTCTCCTATCGCGAGTGTGAGCCAATGGACATGAGGAAGAACCAAAAGTGTACAATGGTAAAAGAATCCTATTATACACATTGTTAAAACACCTACAGTACTTCTTTACACAGAAATTCAAAAGTTCACGTGGACAAACATTGATGGGTGTCCAAGAATATACATGTTCTCAGTACCCATCGAGCTGCAGGATTCGCATTAGAAGATGTGCTGCAAACACAATTTTTTTAACTTACTGTAACACTTCAATCGGTGGACAGGGTGGAAATCACGCACACTACAAATTTAGGTCCCGTAGATGGTTAAAATGACAGTTCAGAAAAAACACTACAAGGTGTCAAATACAGGATGTGTAATCTGCCCTAAGATGATTGCAAATTGGCAGCTTGTGAAGAAGAAAAATGAAACTTTTCAAATATGATGCATGTAGGCTGTAGCCCTCATTTCTGTATTGATTTCTTAATATTGACATGAAAAGCTTCACCATTTTTATCAATTGCAGGGACAGCTGAGATATGGTAATTCTATGACGTGCTAATGAAAACAGAAATGTGTGTTCAAATCAACTACCGATTAAATTAAAAAATAAAGCATTTCTAATGCAATGCGCCTGATCGCATACTTTATCCGATCCAAAAATGTGTGTCAACATCATAAGAGGATGAACAAGTTCATAACCGTTCCATGAATTCTGCTCTAATGAATGATGACATGGACATATCAGAATCAAGGAAGAAAGTAAGAGTTACATAAGGAGTTAGAAACGTACACCAGTGAAAATTTATGTCACGCCATACATGGTTTCAGAATTTCATGGCTGTTGTTGGTTCATGCAAATCTGAATCTAATCGGCACTTGGCCTCCGCAAGCTGTTGCATAGTCTTGAGCAAGGTGTGGTGCAGCTTCCTTGTGTGGGCATATGTACCTGTCCACAAACACCTTCTCGGTCACAATGACTGCTGAGAAGTAGCTCCGCTCCCGCTGTAGCAATCCATTCTCCTTAAGAAACTTTAGAACATAATTTCGGGGTCTGAGCCTGCCCTCCAAGCTATAAGAGAGTATTGCTGGGCGATGAGCAATGTAGGCGCGCGGGTTCCAACCCCACCTCGGACATGAGGAAGTCAGACCTGCCCTGCAGCATTGCTTTGGACTTTGTCAGCAAAGGCGGAGCCCTAGACACGGCGATGCCCACCTCAGCATCCGACCAGTTAAACGTCTTGTTCAAGTAGTCTAGTTTGGCGGCGACTGTCAAATGAAAGAGCGTGCAGGGCGTGCCTGAACATGGGAGAGCCACGAGGCACACCTAAACGCTCGGCGCAAGCCACAATCGCCCGGACACGGTCCAGATTGTTGGTGAGCAGACTCGGCGCAGCCATGCTCAGCTTGGCAATATCGCAATCATGTAGACCGCACTCCCGCAGGAACGTGACGTTGGGTTTGACTGTCCTGTCGAGGTTATATCCGAGGAGACTATTGTTGAACTTCAAGGCTCGAAGGAGGTTGTCGAAGGAGCCGAAGATGGGCAGGTAGTAGTTGAGGTAGGAGACGATGGATCTGCGGCGGATTCTGCCGCGGGCGACCGGGACGAATCGCGCGATGTCATGGCGCGATAGGCCGAGACCGGCGAGCCCGGTGACGACGGGCGCCAGGGTTTTGTCCACGGCGGAGCAGAGTAGCTTGGGGTCCTTGGCGACGACGGCAGAGACGTCGCCGGTGGAGAGGCCGAGGCCGGCGAGGAAGGAGAAGACGGCGTCGGGATTGGTGGGGGACTTGAGGTGGGAGATCTTGGCGGAGGCCTTGATTGCCTGCGCCCGGGTGAGGCCGCATCGATCGACGAGGTACTCCTCCACGTTGAGTCCAGGGCTTGGGGAAACGGCGGTGGCGGGCGCGGAGAGGAGGCGGTGGAGATGGGAGATGGGAGAGGCGGAGGGAGACGAGAGGAGGCGGGTAAAGATGCTGCGCCGCAGCCGAAGCATGGCGGCGCCGCCCCCCGCCGGTGGCGAGTGAATGGGGAACGGAGGTGCGAGACAGCGAGAGCGAGAGTGGTAGACTCGACTCGTGAACAGAAAATCCCCACGGGGCCTGACCTGATCCTGAGTTTTTAGGCCCAATTGCCGGACTACTCAGAAATGTTGGAAATAGGAAAGAGGGCCCGAAACCTAACTGGGCCGGGTTTGGGCATGAAATTTATGCCCAATGATTGAGGCTGGGCCTTGATTTTCTGTACCAAGCTTTGTTAGGCCCGGCCTAAAGGATGTTCAAGTATAGCAAGTGCCTATGCTCAAAAAAAAAAAAAAAGCAAGTGCCTCTCACGCTTCAGTATCAAACAGGACTACTCCAATTAACTCATGTGAATGAATTGATTAATCCAAGCACGGGTCAATGGGATAAAGTGATGGTTAGAAATATTTTTTGGCCATGCTTATATATTGCAAATGCCATTGTCGGATAGGATAGAGGACTTCGTGGCGTGGCGCTACTCTAACTTGGGTATTTTTTCGGTGAGATCTACTTATCATGTTAGAATGGGACCGTTGAGAACAAATGGAGTTGGCTCATGTGAACTCAACTTGGTATGGTCAAAGCTATGAAAACTTAGGATTCCATCAAAGATTAAAATATTTATCTCAAAGACACTACATAGTACTTTGCCATGTCGGTTCATCTTAGCAAACAAACACATTAAAGTGGATGCGCAATGTCTTATATGCATTTCCGACATGCATTGTTTTATTTGTGAAAGAGCCATGGTGGCCCACCGAAACCTTATAGAAACCTCCGGTCAAACACCGAAACTTTCCAAAAACACAAAAAGTGACTTCCCATATATGAATCTTATTCTCTGGACTATTCTAAACCTTCTCTGATGTCCTGAATTCTATCCAAGACTCCGAACAACATTTGGTTTCTAACTCACATTCCAAATCTACCCTAAGCGACGTCGAACCTTAAGTGTGTCACCCTACGGTTCACGAACGATGCAGACACCTCTCAGATCAATAACCAATAGCGGGACCTGGAGATTCATAATGGTTCCTACACATTCAACGATGACATCCTGATTGAAAGAACCATAAGCATTCGTTACCGAATCACTTTGTCTCGTCTCGTGATACTTTACTTATCCGAGATTTGATCATTGATATCTCCATACCTAGTTCAATCTCGTTACTGATAAGAACTCTGTACTCTTTCCGTGATACGACATACCTTGTGACATAGTCACATGCTTGCAAGCTAATTGGGTGCCATCCCACTGATGCATGTAAAATGCATGCATAAACTTTGTAGTTTGTTGACATATATTCCCACACATTTGCAACATATATGATGTTATATCCATGCTTTATATTGATTTTGAGGGATTTAACAATGATCTCCTTTATTTGGGTTATAATCGTACATGACAGGAAAACCCTGTTTTGTGTACTTTTAACTTTTAGGGACCTAAACGAAGTCAAATTGACCAAGGATTTCGGAGGTGCCAATATTTCATCAAGAGAAGGATCTGGAGCGCTTGGATCTCACCAGTTGGGCCAGGAGGGACAAACGACCCCTGGTGGCGCGCCCAGCCAGGGAGGGTGCGCCACTAGATCTATTTCCCTCCTTGACCGTCTGATTCTCTTGATTCTTTCTCCCACGGATTTTGTCTGACCTAAAAACCCATATATAAAGGACTTCCCAAGGCTTCCTCGAGGGGAGTACCGTAGAAACACCGAAACACCAAAACAAATCTAGAACCAGCGAAGATTGGAGGGGGAAACTCCACCGGAGGGATCTCCACCTTCTCCAACATTTACACTATCATCACCATGATGAAGAGGGAGCAGTTCACCTCTTAACTATGAGTTTGTCGCAGTATCTTGATCTATTTCTCTCTTGTTCTTCATAGACTATATGAGCTACACAACATGACTATGGTCATATATGTAATTCATATGTGATGGATCTTTATTCAATGATATTGATATATGAGATTATAACCTATTATGTGTAAGATGTATTGATAGATGCATATCATGTACCCAATTCTTAAGTACTTGTTCTGATCCAACTTGTATGCAAGAACATGTGTGGGGAGAAGTGTGTATTAGATGGAGTGGCATTTACTTTTCTTTTGCTGCCTCATTAGAGATAAAGTGACTACATGTGCTATACTTATCATGTGACATTCTAATAATTTTACCTTTCTTTTGCTGCCTCATTAGAGATAAAGTGACTACTATGGTATTTAGCTTTCTTTTGCTGCCCCATTAGAGATAAAGTGACTACATGTGCTATAATTATCATGTGACATTATAATAATTTTGTTTATTCAAGGTAGCATATTTGATATTCAAACATTATGTCAAAATACTAGCTTAAGGCTATACTCTGTTGATTCTTAATTCAAGATTGCGTGGAGTTTTTCCTTTCTTGAAGAGTATAAGAGAGATGTGTTGCATCATCTCTATGTTCGAATGTAATGCCCATATGAATGCTTATCAAACACATGTTGAAGTTGCACCAATATTATGTCATTGATGAATTGTTAGTGTCAACTACATCTTAAAAGGAGAGTAGACAAGTGAACTCATGAACTCCGATCCATTTTAAATCACTAGAAACACCTTTCCAACACTATTACCTTACTTTATATTTACCACTATTATTTAATCCGAAAATACCAAAAAATACTTTCTCTACATACACACACACAAAACCCAAATACCACTAGCCTTTATTTGTTTTTATCTAGTTTACTTAGGTTGTCTACTTTACTTTACTTTCATACTTGTATTTCCTATTACTAATACGAAATCTTGTGCTTGAAAACCACACGGTGAGTTGGAGAAACAAGACAAGAACTTTATTTTGCAGGTTGCTCGAAGAGGAGAGGAATAATTCAGCTTCTAAGCCAATTCTCCGAGAGTTTGATATAAACCCTCGAGTCACCCTTGTGGAAAAAGACGCTTACTACAACACTCTGCACTTGGAGTCCCAACGAGTTGGTCTACACAGAGTTGTTGCCATCACCCACCGAGAGGGCCCAAGTATATCTCTTCGTCATTTGGATGGAAAAATCCCATTCTTGATCCATGATCTTCAATTCTCACTTTCAGGTACCCAGTGCCACCTTTATAACCACCCAGTTACGAAGTGGTTTTTTATGTCATCAAAACATTCCTCCGATGGGAGAGATGAGATCTCCGTGTCTCACACCCCTACTAGTCATAAAGAAATCACTATTCTCATCATTTATTCTAACTCCCACATAACCATTATCTAAGAGGCTTTTAATAATACCAAAGTTTAAAATAGCCGGCTATAGCCCGGCTATAGCCGGCTATAGCTGGCCGGAGGGACCTGCCGCTACGGCTATGCCCTTCAAAGGCTAAGACGGGATAATCCGCTATTAGCCTCGAAAACCCGCTATTAGCCCCAAAAACAGGTTAAAAATAGCCGCTAAGGCTATAATGCTGTAAATATAGTGGGAAAGAAAAGGAAAAAAGGAAAACTGGAAATTGGTGCTACTTATAATGTTGTAATATGTGGACCGAACTGTGTCTTATTCATAGCTTTTTATGTAATCGTGTTAATATGTTATGCCTAATGCCAATAAATTATCAAATTTGTGAATTTCTCCCCATTCATATAATATAAAATCGACAAGCAGTAGGGTTTTTGCCCTACTGTAACGTGTCAAAAAAAAAAATGCCAATAAATTATCAAATTTGTGAATTTTTTATAGAGATATATATGAATTTTGATTTTTTCCCATGAATTAGCAAAACCGCTAAATGGATGATTTAGCCGCTATAGCTCAGCTATAGCCTTTCATAGCTCCCAGAAATGCTGCCGCTATTTCCAATAGCCGGCTATTTTAAACTATGAATAATACCCATGTTATACTATCTTGGAAAGACACTTTGTTATCTGCACCTTGCACCATGTCACTTCAAAATTTATATGTGGTCAACAGGTACTCAATAATACACGATGATAGTAGAAAAAATATCAAATGTCGACTTACATAGAAAAGAAGACAAATCAGGGAGTACTTCCGTAACTTGTGGCTCCCATTTTAAAATCAAGGAGTACTTCCGTCACTTGTGGCTCCCATTTTAAAATCAGCATGCACATTGTTTCAGATTTCTTAATTCTTAAGGTTTGAGTAATGATTTGCTAGGCATGTTTGATGTCTATAAGCGTGTGTTAACCTTCTATGTCTTATAAGAAAATCATGAATTGATTTCCTGCTTTGTTATATGTTGAAATCCATTTCAAGATGTGTACATCCTTATCTGAAGCTAATTTCAGAACATTAAACGGCACAATGTACACTTGCAGGTTCACATTAATCATATGGAACGTTTCTTTATGCTACCGTGTAGCTATGAAATACTGTACCTCAGTTCCTTGATATAAATGTTTTGGCAGTTCAAAATGAACTGTGAAAACGTCTTATATTTGGGAACGGAGCGATTCAAGGACACCAGAGTACTTTTATTGTATCTAGACCGAACAGCCAGATAAGTTCTCCGACTTCAGTGAGACAATCGAACGCATCATGGTACTCAGGTCATTTGCAGGATCTGTTGGATAAGTCCAATACGGTTTAGGCACTGGCCATCTGTCAGGATGTGACTTAAGAAAAGTTAGAAAAAAAGTAAATTCATGCAAGAAAGTACGGCACAGATAGTTACGAGAAGTGCTGGAAAGGACACCTGTTTGGAGTACGGTCGGTATTTTCTGCAGAAATGGTCCTACAAATACACACCGAGGAATAGTTTTAACATCCAAGATAACTGCTATACAATGCATCCAAAAGTTGCAGACATACCCTGTCTCAAAATTCCTGAGGCATTCAAGAATTATCTCCCTAGGTAGGAATGGAGTTACTTCCTCGTCATAAAAGTTCATACCGACGAAATACCCATCAGAATCAACAAGAGGCCCTCCGATCCCAACCTAGCACAAAAACAGAGTGACAGTGAACAAGAACTATTCCTGAAAAAAGATGACAGCTGAGTTGATACTGTCACAGATCAAAGCCATTCGGATCTTAATGCACATATGTATTTCTTCCATGTCGTAAAGTAAGAGATACTTGTACCTTACTGATTTTACAATTGGAGGTCGAGAGCTCCTTGCAGTCCAACTTGCTCGGTTCATCAGTCAATCTTCCACACGTAGCAATAAATTTGCCACTCTTGAAGAGACGCCCTACTGCTATCACGTTACAATGGCGCTCAAATTGAATTTGATGATTAATATCTGCTGCCTTAAGATCAAGGGAGTTCTCCACGTTGACTACAGCAATATTGTAATTTAAACTATAATGCTGCAGCTTTCCCATGGCACGTTGTTTGTTTGGAAGGTGCACTTCAATCTGTAACGGTAAAGTTAGACCTAGGCAATAGTATCTTAAATCAGCGAAGTAGAAGGACTTAGTAGCACCAACCCTCAAGTTCTCATCAATCTTATTTTCATCAGAAGAAGATCTGACCAGGCTTGCTGATGTCAGAATACTCGTGTATAGATTGCACTCTATAGCTATGCCGGTGCATACAGATAACCTTGTTTCTCCTTTACATACCATAATAATATTTCAGATCGTAGCTGTGATCAAATCAAATGTGGAACTGAAATGATCATTTTATAGTAATTTACCATTGAATGAAGCAACTGAGACAACACAGCCAGACAAAATTGAAGAAACTTTTTCAATGTGGTCATTTTGGACATTTCTATTGGCACCATACAAGCTGGGAAATTTCGTATCAAAAGAATTGATTAATTTCATTCCAGCTGGTTGAACAAAGAAGATACAATACCATAGTTAGAGATCAAAAAGCTGTGAAAATAAGTGCAAAAATGGTGGAAGAGCAAACATAATCGGAAGACCGACTCACAGACTACTTTTGTTGGAAAGGAATAACCACATGAGAATAGATCCTTATGTACACTTCGAACAAATTCTAGGAAAAGAAGGTGAAGTGATTAGCACACAATATCAGGAACATATGTAGAAATAGATAAATCCTCCCTTGCTGGCAGAAATTATGAAAAAACAAAGAGAAGTACCTACCATTACATAATATGGTGACATAACTAGAGTATTAACTCACATGTAGCAACTTAGCATACATTAAAGATTCACCTGGGGGATAGAAGTCAAAAGGTGCAGAATCATTTATCCTTTTATTTGTGCTTCTCACCAATTTGCTACCTAAAATGAAAAACTTGAATGAAGACGGGCAGGAAATATAATTAAGGATTTTAGTACTCCCTCTGATTCATTAATTGACTCAACATTGTCTACATACAAATGTATCTAGACACGTTTGTTGACTAGAAACATCTATATCTAGACAAAGTTGAGACAATTAATGTGATACGGAGGGAGTACAAGTATGTGTGAAATTGCCTGATAATGCAGAACTGAGATGTCTAAGCTGGTGATGTTGCAGGGTTATTTCTTGCGCAGTCACCTTTTCGCTTATTTCCATCCCTGCAATAGAATACGGAAAATTTGATTAATAACTCCACAAAAGTGATTAACCAAAAGGCTATGCATTCCATCAAACGGAGGCAAAACCAATAATATCAAATATACAGGTAGCTTTACTATGTCAATATATTATATGAAAGAAAACAATATCTCCTAATATATTCTATGAAATAAAATTGCAAATCATTAGTTTAGGCGAATATATATTAGCTATGTAGCTTGAAACTCAAGCAAGAGTTCTAGTCAAGTACCGGAGAACAATGAAGGCATATGCTTACAGGAATGGTGGTGTTAATGCAAGAGTTGCGGTATTCACCCTGCTTATTGGTACAAAGAGTATGCAAGAAACTTGCGGTCGTCAGGTACCATATATTTTACGTACCCTAGAAAATATATTCACCTGCCACTTCACTATAGACGCCTCCAGAGAGTTGAGCTCCAGCCGTTAATTGACAAGGTTGCCAGCAAGCTGCCAGGATGGTAGGTAGCGCACCCCAGCAGAATTCTCATTGCAAATACAGTGCTTTCGGCCATGGCTACCTACCACCTCATAAGCATGCCTATTTCGAATTGGGCATGCATATTTGACTCTAAACAGCAGGAATTCTGCTTATTTTCATTAAAAGGAAAATTTTGTAACCTACACACACACTCAGCACCCGCTCAATGAAGCCGGGCTCCAACACAAGAACACTACTGCACAACTAAATTGTTACACGGGAGAAAGCTAAGTCCACCATCTGCACCTCATATATCTCCGATCATAGCAGCCAAACCTTCCGCCGTCAAGCTCAGGTTCTGAAAAATGCACCGACCTCTTTCCTTTTAGATGTGCCAACCAATGTAGACTGAAACTCTTGCTTCCCTTCTTGCCATTTCATCCTTTGGTTGACGAACTAGTTTGCTCCACCAAGCTCTAATGCAAGTAGAAGAGCTAGCAAACAGAACTAATCTCGGGTGGCCGTTCTGAAACTGAACCCACAGTTCTTTAGCATAGGGACAGTGACGCTAGCCTTGATATCAACGGACAGACCCCGAAAGACAGTGAGTGGGAACCACACTGCCATGCGATCAGACTGACATGGATTATTTCTGGGCTTCCACTACCATATCTTTGGGAGACGGAGGAAAAAGACGCTCTTGGGGCAACGGCCATTGGTGCACGAGCCTATGAAATCTTTTGGCGCGAAATATCTCCAGCTCTGAGTAGAGTTGTCAAGAAGGAACTTCAGGCCAACAACTGGATAAGATCCTTAACGGCGGATAAACTAGCTCTGAGTGGTTGGACCATGACCCAATATGTCGGCTATGTCCTAGTTTCCCGAGACGGCCATCCACTTGTGCAAGGGCTACCCCTTCTCCATGGCGGTATGAACTAACGGCAAGACTTGGACGGTCACAACATTACTGGCGAACCACGGCCACGCATTTTTCAGGGAGATCTCACAATGGTCCGATGGTTTGATCCAGATGTCCTCCAAAGAGGAAACGTACAGGCGTACAGCCTGAGTCGCAGTTTACTGTACACCCTATGAAAAATCTGTAAGGAACAGAATTTGCGAAATTCAGATGACGCATGTAGAGGTTGTCGTCATGGCATTCGAGGACATCAGGCAAAGGGCTATGGCCTTTAGGGTGGCCACTCCTCCCGCGGGCATCAGGTAGTTAGGCTTTGAGATCTCTTGGGTTCTATGGGTTTTGTCAATTTCCCTTCAAAAATATCATCTTCGCTACCGGTTTCTCCAAAAGACAAATGTTCACAAAATTGCAAAGCAAATGTTAATATCTAGGTCACACAATGACAAAATAGTAAGAAAGGAACCGAGCATTTAAATAGTGCAATTACAGGTAACCACAGAGGCACGTGTTGCACATACCAAAGAAATTGAAGGTTTTCTAAGCGACCATAACCATTAACTAGTTTGCTAATTTGCGACAGCTCGCCAAAACCGTCCATTTCACACCTCCTAACATTCAAACTGGCGCATGGAGCCTATGCGTAGGTGCTCATGTGGGTACATTTGACAAATTTGATCTCTGGAAAAAATTAGTCCCTCGTCTGTCCTCTTGGCTCGACGCCATCCAGAAAGGCACTGAAATTGTGCAGGTTGGTGCCAACAAAATTGAGCACGGAATAGCTCAAGAAGTTCAGCGCCAACGACATTGGTGCCGACCTTGCTTTGTCTCCATGTGGCTTGGCCCGACACCCTTCTACGGCGTTAAATAGTCTTGGCGCCACCTACAAAAATTTGGCGCCGTTCTCGGTGGCGCCAACCTTAGGGATCAGATTTCAAAATAGTTTTACCTAGGGATTACACAGTGTATTAGTTTCGTCAAAAGGTCAGTTTTGTCAAAAAAAAAAATGGTGGCATGTAAAGTAGAAGTCTTGCCGCCAGTATTGCTTGCCGCGTCGCCTACCCATATGTTTTCTACCATCTCTCTCATCTTTCATCCGCGCAGTCGATGCACCAACTTGGCACCTCTTCACTTACTTCGCCCGCGGTTGACCAAGTGAAAAACAGTGTCCGCCTCGGGACGCAGCACCACGTCGACAAGCACGTTGGAGTTGCGGTGCAGGGCTACCGACGCCGACGGCTCGAGCAGCTCGCGTTTGATGGTGTCGAGGAGGATCCACAAGCACGTAGTAGTTGCTGCTGCCGGTGGTGGTCCCTATGATGCTGTTGTTGCCGTCGACCATCTCCATAATTGGGGGATTATGAGAGGCACGGACTGGATCCTCTTCAGCTCCTCCGCGCGAGCATCTCACGCTTCTCCTGGGTCTCCATGTGACGTTGGAGCGGATTGAAGTGGCAGTAAAGGTTGTCGTTGTAGTCGCCTCCTAAGACCCTGTTTTGTACTAGAGTTTTTGTGGGATTAGTGCGGATAATACTCTATAGTATTGGGTGATCCCCTACCGTTACCCAATCCCCATAAAACCTCATCCCTAATTCACTAGGTAGGGGTAGAGTGTTGGAGTTGAGAAAAAATACACTAAGATTTAGGAAAAAGTGGGGAATTAAACTCGCTCAATACTCTAGTAGTACCAAATATATTTTAGAAGTGGGGATTTAAATTTTGGTGGGGATTATCTCACTATTCTCACAAAAACTTTAGTACCAAACAAAGTCTGAGGAGGCGGGGTAGGATGCAGGAAAGTTTGGGGCCAACATCGGGGAGGCAGGGAGGTTGGACTCAGGCTCGGGTTTGGCGTTGTGATCCGTCGAGGGGAGAGTCGTGGGTATATAACGGAACGGAAGAGTGGTTTGCTTGGAAGAAGGGAAAGAGCAGCCGGCAGCTGCCGCTGATATATCCGTCTTGGCTCACGTACACTATCTTTTCCGATTCAGTGTGTAGTTATGAACTCACCGCCAGCTCCTCCGTGCTTCTTCATCTATACTATATACAGTTGGATCTTGGATGGAAGCAGGTCAAAGAAATTACATGATGCATCATGATGCGCCCAACAACTCGTCACATAAGAGTAGAGGAAAAAGACAACCTTGGAGGGACGCTAGGAGCCTTAGTCAGTTGGGATATGACATAGGAGGAGCAGAGAGAGAACAGAGAAGAGAAGTAGGGAGGAGTTTCTTACATGATATCTGAAGTTCAGGTTTTCTGAAATTTACTCATGCAACATGACATTCAGTGCACAACTCGCTTAAACAACAGTAGTGGAGAAACTGTAGCTCACATATAAGTACGGGATAACATACCGAAGTATTCCAAAACGCTCCAAGCATTGGAGAATTGCATTTCTTGGAAGGAAGACAGTCAGGTTCGCACAACACATGTTCATACCAAGAAAGTTCCCATCAACATCAACAAGGGACCCTCCGATCCCAGCCTAGCGTAGTATGATAAAGTAAAACAAATGACAGTGAAACAATATTAGACAAGAAAAAATATCATGTTTAATGCTTTAGCGAAATAGCTCATTAAGTGAACAACTATTTATTTCCACTGTGGGACCAAGATAAAACAAAATGGTGTACCTTGCTGGTTTTACAGGTGGCGAACATAACCTCTTTGTGGTCAATTTTTTCTATTATTGTCCCGCTTGTGGCCACCAATTTTCTTGATTCATACACACGTCCAACAGATATTACCTTGCTACCTGACTTATATTCAACTTTATGGTGGAGACGTGCTTTACTAGGAATACCGGGGGTCAAGATTTCGACAATAGCGATATCATGCTCCAGATCGTAGTATTTCAACCAGCCATCGACATACATTGAAGAATAAGTGCGAGCTCTAATCTGCAACGGTAAAGTGAAACTTAACCAATATCTTAAATGAACGAGTCAAAATGAACAGACTATGATTAGCACACCACCTTCAAGTCATTATCAATCTTTCTGTCATCGCGAGAAGATCTCACCAAACTTGCAGAGGTCAACAAAGTTGTCATGCGTGGTTCATATCGTATGACTACGCCCGAGCATGCGTGTACCATTGTACGTCCTGAACATGATCATAATTTGAAGCAATCATGAATGTGTTCTAGAACAAACATGGAACATAGTAAAAGATACAGCGGAATTTGTTACCCTTAAAAGAAGCAAGGGCGATAACGCTTTTAGACAACTTTGAGGTAACTTCAGTATTTAGTTCATTCCAGACACCTGGACAAGAATCATCGAGGTCACCAAATCGTGCTATGTACCCTAGTGAACGGAACAATGTACATCACAATGGTGTGAGGTTTTACATTCCAGAGCAGCAGAAGTTTAAACAACATGCACAGAGAGGAACAGGCGACAAGGTTGGGTGTAGTGACTCACTTGTGCCTCCTGTTGTGCAAGATTTTTGGATGTTGCTTCCACTACCTCCTGTTTTGCAATCATGGTCTTGCTTTCTCTCCAGCATCTTATGAAATCTGTGGCAAAGTGAACAATACGTAAAAATTATGGCGTACTCCAGGGATATTTAGACACACCAAATCTCATGTAGTAGTAGTCAGTAAGATGAGATCGTAGAGAATATTTGAACACACCAAATTATCAGAGTACGAGAACACAGTTTAACCGAGGAGGTCTGCAGGTCATATGTATGAGCAATGTAAGTTGCACTATAACCATGTTTCATCATCAGTGCCCAATATATGTTGCAACATTTAATTATGAAACCGGTTGGACTGCCGGCCAGGGACGGGAGGATTGATCAGGAGAGCCGGCCAGTTGATGGGTCTAGTCAGTTGGGCCGAAGATACATTACCATTGGCGGTGCCGACGGCAAAGATACCTTAGAATTTTGAGGTATCGGAAGAATCAAAGAAGTACTTTCTGGATGCCCACAAATTTGCCCTCGCGATCACGCTAGATCACAATCGTATAAAGTTTGCTGCAGGAATTCGCTACTAGCAGAATAAATGAGGAGCTGAGGGAGAATAGGCGACCGCTACCGGAGAACGCACATGATTGGCGGAGCAGGCGGCTGGACGATGGATTTGGGGAGGTGCACTGCTCCGTTCGTCCGTGCGGCGGCGGAGTCAGTTCGATGACATGAGGTGGCTGGCACCTGTGGAGTCCAGGGAGGGCCTAGAGGCCCAGCCCATTTAGAACAGTTAAGGGCCCAGCCCATCGGCTATACACATGGGGATGTGCGGTCTGCAGATCGAATCCTTGGAAGCCTCATGAAAAAACCTGACAAATGTGATGATGCCATCTGCACATACTGCTTCTGCAGTCACACAGCCGAGGCAGAGGCCACCGATCTGCCCAGCTGTTTCTTGGAAACCATGTACTTCCTCCGTCTGCTTAACTTTATCTACTAGATAATATAGAGACATATTGATATATTTTACCGTATCTAAAAGAAAATTAAGCAGCTTTTTAGAATGTTGCAGTGTGTCGATGTTGCATGCCTAGAATAAACTATATTGTATTGGAAAGAAGGCACAATATTTCTCAGGTTGCTCTGCATACAGAGTTTGATCATTACCCCATGGTAAAGATAGTACCTATCACAAGTTCAGAACAATTACTATAGTAAATCTGAAAATATTTGGTGTCTATTCTTCTAAAAGAAACATAATTAAATTATCGGATTTGCTAATTCTCACGAGAGTTTAGCTAGAGCTCAGTAAAATCTTAAATAACCCAAATTCTATATGCTTTAGGATTAGTGTTTATGGTGGGTTTCTCGTTTTTGGCCTGTTTATTATTTGTGGCGTCGACCTTTGTCTTGCTGGGCCGCACTGATTGTTGACCGGCGTCGACATTTGTCTTACTGGGCCGCATTGGTTGTTGACTGGCCCATCTGTGAAACATAGACGCTAATAAGTAGGGGTGGAAACGGATCGGATACGGATCGGATAGTGCCCTTCCCATATCCGTTTCCATATTTTTAAAACGAATACGGATGCGAATAGGGATGTTTCCGAATACGAATTCGGAGCGGATGTTACTCGAATACAAGTACGGATCAGATGTTTTCTGAATTCGGAGCGGATACGAATATAAGGAGATAATATACTCATGTCGTAAAATGAGCCAATATATAATGGTAGAGAGATAAATATACTGATATAAGACATAGTAGTTTCAAGTTCAATCACATAAAAGAACATTTGATCGATTAGTTAGTTTGTCTAGATTAGATAATTGGCATATTGGTGTCGAATTACTAAAACTGGATAATGTAATCTCATTCGGATACGGATATATCCATTTCCATATTCACATTTGTTTCAAAAATCAATACCATATTTGTATTTATTTTTTGTAAAATGGATCCGGATATTTACCATATCCATTTTCAATTCTCGGATACGAATGTCGGTAATATGAACTGCCCACTACCAATTTCGACCCCTACTAATAAGGGATTAAATTGAGTGGAGGTGGGATTCGATACCAGGTTTCCAAGGACGCGTTGTGTTACCACTGGGCTTGTCATGTGATGTTGATTTATAACATGTACTGGCGTATTTTATTATCATCTTCATGCGCGAGCTCTCAAACTTACGTTCGGTCTAGTTCAGGTGTTGTTTTTTCATTCAGTTCATTTTTTTACTTAAGGTAGGATTTGGTTTGGATTTATTTTTGTTTTTAGTTTTTTGTTCCTTTCAAATATGTTTCTTTCACTTATTTTTCCTTCTATTTACCTTTTTAACATTTGTTTGTTTCCTAGACGTAACATTTTGATTTATTTATTTAAGTCAATTTCTTAATTGAGGATGCAATAAAAATTTTCTTGAATAGACAAGATTTATTCCCTACACGTAATATTTTTGTTACCTACGTTAACAAATTTGTTATTCGGATGCAATACCTTGTTTCCTGAGTAGACATAATGTATTTGTTGGAAACAATATTTTTTCCCACAAAAAAACGAGATTAGTTAATGGGCTGCACTATTTATTTTCCCCGAGTAGATGACATTCGTTTCCCGGATGCATTATTTTTATTTCCTGAGTAGGCATATGTGTTTCACAAGTCTAAAATGTTGTTCTCGTGTAGATTTGAGAGAGAAATGCTTTGAAATCCGTGAGAAACCCTATTTTTTTGTCTTTATCCCAGTTGCAAGTGGGGTCGTAACTGACCTTAGTTGACCAGTTGCAAGTAGAGTTGCAACTGAGAGAGATGCTATAGATTCCGTGCTAACCTCGAATTTCTATTTTTGTACCAATTGCAAGTGGGGTCACAATTAAACTTTTGTTGCCTAGTTGCAAGTGGACTTGCAACTGAGAGAGAAATGTTTCAGAATTCGTGCTAACCGAGAATTTCTCTTTATTCTAGTTGCAAGTGGGGTCGTAATCGACCTTTGTTACCAAAATGCTCCAGAATTCGTGTTAACTCTGAATTTCTCTTTGTCCCAGTTGCAACTGGTGTCGCAACTAACCTTAGTTGCCCAGTTGCAAGTGTAGTTGCAACTGAGATACAAACGCTCTAAAATCCATGCTAACCCCGAATTTCTAGTTATGTACCAGTTGTAAGTGGGGTCGCAACTGACCTCTGTTGCCTAGTTGCAAGTGGAGTTGCAACTGAGAGAGATAAATGCTTCAGAATTTGTGCTAAATCCCGAATTTCTCTTTGTTCCAGTTGCAAGTGGGGTCGCATTCGACCTTTTCTTGCTAAAATGCTCCAGAATCCGTGCTAACTCCGAATTTCTCTTTGTCCTAGTTGCAAGTTAGGTCACAGCTGACCTTAGTTGCCCAGTTGCAAGTGTAGTTGCAACTGAGAGAGAAATGCTCTAAAATTCTTGCTAACCACGAATTTCTATTTTTGTCCCAGTTGCAAGTGAGCTGACGCGTATGTTGCCCACTTGCAAGTGAAACTGCAAATGAGGGCAAATGCTCTGAATCCATGTTGACCTCGAATTTCTCTTTGTCACGGTTACAAATGTGGTCACAACTAATATTTATTACCTAGTTGCAAGTGGAGTTGTAACTAAGAGAGAAATAGCCCAAATCCTTGCTAACCCTGAATTTAGTTGTTTTTCGTTCATCGGAATCATACAAAGTCATTGAAACGCGAACACTATCTATCACTTTCAGCGAGTTGGATTTGCGATCGTCCGTAGCAACTTCCGAATGGGCCGCACCTCAGTCGCAAGTCAATACCTTTCCCTTTTAGTTCTGTTACTACGTTTTACATTCTGTTTTTTTATCACTTTTTTTTTCTTTTTTGTTGTTGTTTCCTTTCTCTTTTTGTTTCAATTTTTATTTTGCCTTTCTTGTTTTGGAAAAGAGTCACTTCTCTATTTTTTTGGACACGGTATGCGAACAAAACCCGTTGTTTTTTCTAGTAACTATGAACATTTTTTAAGTCGTGTACGAAATTTTAAAATACTTATTTCTTCAAAAAAATTATTGACTCGCAAACATTTTTGAATGCATGGAATTTTTTTGAAACCATCATATGTTTCAATTTCTGGGATTAAAAATTTCTTGTATGCTGGTTTAGTAGCTATAGGATCAGCTGATTGTCAAAAAAAAGGTAGCTACTATCAACCAACCGTGCATGTACTAGGAACATGGAAATTAGGATTTAATCTCGGTAATTAGTCCGCGGAGTACGTATAATAGCTAGGCACGAATCAATTTGTGACTTCATTTCTGTGTTGGCTTCACTTGTACGTACGCACTAGCTGAGATGCATCCGATGCAGAGATGTGCATTCTGCAAAAATCAATCCGTGGAAAACCAACCTGGCTGCATGCACTTGACGGATCGATTCCCGCCCAACAAAGCAACAAATTCAACAAATAACCAGCCCAACAAATAAGTAAAAGCAAAGCGAGCTGATTCCAGCCCGAAACAATTTAGATGATGTCATTCTACTGAGCAGTAAGCTAATGCTCAGTAGACTGAGCTAATGCTCACTAGACTGACCCCTTAAACTATAGCAAACAAATATGTATGTCAGTCACCTAATTAGAAAGTAAGGTGTTTTCCATCTCCACTCCTTTCCAATCTTTTCTACTCGGATGCCAAGTGTTATTATGTCTATCGTATTGTATGTTTGTTCTCAAACCTAAAGAATCACTTTCATACAGATTGTGTAGCACTATTTTCTTTACCCACAGCTCACTTTCATTCCCTTTTCAATTTGGTTAACACTATTTTCTTTTACTTAATATTTTATGTAGCCGTTTTGTTGTGCATTTCAAACTATATGTACTACATCCGTACCGAAATAAGCTGTGCGGGCTGTATACAAATTTGGTTTTACAAAAATAATCCACACAGATTTCAACCACTATAAATAGGCTGGATTCAAAATCAAAACTTCCCGATCAACGTCCGTGATTCTTGGCGACTCGATCTCGAGCTCCCCTCTCTCGCGATCAGAGCACAAGAGGCGAGACCGATCTACCCGCGATCGGTGCGGCCGCGCCTGCTCGCGACCAGCGATCCGCCCATAATCAGCGCGGCCGGACCTGCCCGCGATCAGCGCCGCCCGTAATCAATGCCGATCCTCGATTAGCACTGAAAGTCCTGCGATCAGCGTCTTGCACCCGTCTTTCTCGCCGGCGCTCTGCATGAGCTCATGCTCTTCGGCGATCCCGCACGCTTCACGAGCTCCAGCCTGCCGGGGATCCTGCGCCCTGCATGAGCTCCTTCTCGCCTGCGATCCCGTGCCCTGCACGAGCTCCTTCTCGCCGGCGATCCCTCTCAAGCTCTGTCCCCGCCTCCGCGGCTCCCTCGCTGACGACGCACCACCGCCGTCCACTGCTTGTTGCAAGCCTCCAACCTCTCCGAGCCCGCCGATCGACCGCGGCTCGACGATGCGCTCAAGCTTCTTCCTCCTCCAACTCACCTCCAACCTCTCCGACCACACCGATCGATCGCGGTGAGCGCCGTCCGTCCAGAATCCTGCACCACAACATTATTGTGGTCTGAGTTAACAAATGTTTATGGAGCATTTAACACAACCAATGCATAGCTTCTCCCCGAGGTTGGCCATCACCTCGGGAAAGCTGCATAGATGAAACCATTCTGGTCCTTCTCAGAGCAAGTTTAATAATAGAGCCAGCTGCTGGCTATAATATTATGCCATGTTATTTAGAGTTAGCTTATAGCCAACATACACAATAGTTAGCTATATGAATGTACTATTTTTTTGTCAATCACCCACCTCCTATTCTCACAAAGTGCTTACGAGCACGTATTGTAGTTGGCTCGTGCATAAGGGCATCTCCAACGGGGCAACGAATGTCGGACGCCTAAATTGTCATTCTCCTCCTCCGCATCTGACGACGCAAGGTCGATACAATCTAGAGTGGATTGGCAGGGAGGCATGGTGCATAGGTGGGTAGGCCTCTGGAGGGAAGAGTGAGCGACACATTTTATAGGAGAGGATGTAAACGAAGATTTTGTTTTCGCATTTCGAACGAAATCGGTGAACTTGCGGGAACATTTCCTCGGTTTCGTTGCCGCTGCTGCCGGTTCATACTGCCGCTGGATCAACACGACGATCGGGTGTTCGCCCTCAACTCGTACAATTGGATCATGTTCGTGACGTGGGAGCTCCACCTGCGCCGTCGAGCGGGACACCTCGACGACGTCAAGTTCTTCATCCGAGAACTTGAGACCGGCCTCACCAACGACGAGGAGGATGACAACGACGGCGATGATGAGGACAACGATGGCGACAATGAGGGTGAAGCCGACGACTTCATCGACGGCGGAGACAACGACCACGGCGACGAGCACTTCGATAACGGAGATGCGGCGTGGGATCTAGAGCACCAGCCACCGAATCTCTACGAAGACGAGACCATCAAGCTCATCATTGTCCAGAGCAAGTTCGACCGACTCGCTTAGTGGGATGGCCTCGCCATCCAGCTTCATGAGTTTGCGCTGGCACGGGAGGCTGGTAAGGGCATCTCCAACGCGGAGACGCAAACCCAAAAACGGACCCTCCCAGCGTCCGGTTGGGTCAAAACTGCACCCAACGGAACAACCCATCTTAAAAACGGACCCTCCCAGCGTCCGGTTTGACCCAAAACTGACGCAAATATTGGAGCGATTTGGGTCGAGGCGGACACGAGCGCGCGTCCATTCTGTCCGGCCGGACACGCGTTCTGGCCCATTTGACAGAGAGACAAAACCAACCCAATAGACCCCACATCATTCTCTCTCCTCTGTCCTTCTTTCCCCCATGAAAATTGTTGGTACAGCCGCCGGAGATTGGCTCGCCTCGTGGACTGCCGACGTCGCCTACTCATGGAGCAACCGTCGCCGCCGTCTCCCTTTTTTTTCACACCTGCCGGAAGTCGCCGGACATCGAACAGTGGCGGACGGGGCCGCGCGCCCGCGGCGAGCTTGGAGCCGCGCCGGCGACGTCGAACGACGGCGGATGGGGCCGTGCGCCCACGGCGAGGGCGGAGCTCCTCCGGCGGCGCCGGCCACGGGCGGGGGCGTGCGCGGGCGGAGGAGGGGCAGCGCCGGCCACGGGCGGGGGCGTGCGAGGGCGGGCGGCGCCGGCCGCGCCGGCCACGGGCGGGCGGGGCGGGCGATGGCGGAGCTCCTCCGGCGGCGCCGGCCACGGCGGGCGTGCACGGGCGGAGGAGGGCGGCGCCGGCCACGGGCGGGGGCGTGCGGGGGCGGGCGGCGCCGGCCGCGCCGGCCACGGGCGGGGCCGGGCGTGCGAGGGCGGAGCTCCTCCGGCGGCGCCGGCCACGGGCGGGGACGTGCGCGGGCGGGGGAGGGCGTGCGCGGCGGGGGCGGGCGGCGCCGGCCGCGCCGGCCACGGGCGGGGCGGGCGGAGGCGTGCGCGGGCGGGGGCGGGGTGCCGCCGGGCGGGCCGGCCACGGGCGGGGACGGAGCTGTGGCATGGCGGGGCAGGGTTGCCAACTAGTAGTAGTATAGAGCTGGAGAAGAGGAATAGGGATGCGTCTCACTGCGCGTTGGGGAAAAAATAAAGCCACGGACGTCCTCGTCTGTCTGCGTCTCCGGAAGGCGACCCAAACAGCCAAAATCGGACGCAAAAACGCGTCCGTTTGGGTCGGCCGGTTGGAGATGCCCTAAGCACGTAGACTCGGTCACAACGACGCGGAACGCGACACCTCTAAGAGTGAGGTACACGCAGCAAGTAGGTGATAATTTAGTGCACCGTGAGAGCGAGGCAGTTCACACTATTGCGCACTCCTCTTCCTATATGTACGCTCCAGCTAGACATCTATGGGACAGAAGCACGTACGACTGTGTACGGAACGGTGCAACTTGATCTAGCTAGCGGGGCATGGATGATCGCTTTCAATTTAGGCCACCATGTTGGGATAGATCGAATGACTCGTACGGACAGGAGCTCCAAGTCATTAACTCACCAATGATGATGATGCCCTGCTAGCCGGTGCTGCTGAGATGATAAAACTTCAACACAAATTGAGCTGGGTTGGAAAAAAAATCACATGCCGATCTTTTTAGCAGGAAGCCCTACCTCACGGCGATGGCGTTACAGTTACATTGGGTGGCACTCTACAATGTCACTGCCCTATGGCATTCTGCAATGTAATCATAAAGACATAAACCATGACGTGGCTTCTCGACGACAATGTTTGCATCTCTCTCTCTCTCTGGAACCATCCCTAGGGTGACTCCGGGGGCAATCTCGTCGCTCTGCTACCAAGTCCCCTGCCGCGTCCTCCTCTCGCTGCTGCTTCCGCCGACCCTCACCGCGATGGCGGCGGACCCAGCCGCCGAAGGTGGTTGGGGGTGGAGGTCGCCGGGGATCCTCGCCACGGCCGCTAGGGCGGGTCTGGTCGGGTCATCACCGTGCAGCGTCCAGAGCGGTGCCCCTGGTCGGGGTGGAGGCGGAGATCTCTTCCCGATGGCGTCATGGTTGAAGTGAAGATGTTGGGCCGGCGGGTGGTGGTGGTGGTGGTGATCCTAGATCTCGATCTTTTGGTTGTGTCTGACAATGGTCTTGTTGAAGGCACTATTTTGAGAGAGAGGAATATCTTCAGGGTGAAAACCTAAAATCTTTTGATCGGCCAACGATGGCACTTGTGCAATGTTTCCTTCTTAGATGCGTCACTTATGGAGAGTCTGGATTTCAGGTGTTATCTTGGTGGTGGTTATACCGTTGTTGCTAGGACTGGAGTACCGTAGCGGGACTTCTTTTTTCATTTTTTTCTTTTTGGTTGTGTGCATCCGTATTACCATTAGGATACTGCGTTGTTGCATAGGCTGGATGTAATTGGTATCTATCGATATTAATATATTCCTTTTATCGATAAAAATAAACCATGACGTTATGGGGACTGCTCGTGCAAATAGGTCAGGTTGTGAGTTTTCTTAAAGACTAAATTATTTTGTGTTGAAGTTTCAGATTCAAATTGATCCATTTGCACCGTAACTAACAAGCATTACTTGTCAGGTTTCTTTGTTTTTGTTTGGAAGTGAGTGGGACAAACACCAAACAAGTTGTAGCGGAGCACCACTCCGTGGAGCATGCATGACTCTTCTCTGGCCAGGTTGGCAGGCAACACCCGATCGATCGATCTCGTGAGAGATCATGCCTAAAATCTCCCAACAAACCACGGGAGGGACGTCATGTAGCCCTCCAATGGAGAAGCTGGCTGGATCAAATTATGCAGAGTATCCGGTGAGCAATAGGCAAAGCTGGCCGCGTTCACTCAGGCGCGCGGCCGGAAATATCCAACTGCTAAGAGCATGTCTAACAGGCCCCGTATTTTGCTGCCCCGTATAACTCTCTTATTTCGCCCCGTATCGAAAAACTGCTCCATTTCGAGCCATTCCGTCTAGCAGACCCCGTATTTCGCCCCGTATTTTCAAAAATAAAAACCCCGGGAAGTTCATCTTCATTGATCATACTACGGATCATACATACATTCCGATCATACTACGGATCATACTACATCTAACTACGGATCAACCTACGTCTACTCGTCAAGGATGACGTAGGGGATGAAGGCGATGGAGGCCGCCTCCTCCTGCGCCTCCCGCGCCTCCCGCGCCTGCCACTTCTCGAAGGCTTCGCCGCTCATCGGCTTGAGCGGCGGGTCCTGCCGGTACCACCGCCCACCCGCGGCGTACTCCCGGAGCGGCTCCGGCACGTACAGCGCGCCGGCGTACTTGCAGGCCGCGCGACGGCTCCCGGCGGCGGAAAGCTTGCACTTGAGCCGCCAGGCTTCCTCCACGGTGTCCGGCGAGCGGGATCGCTTCGATCCGCTCGCCGGAGAGGCTCTACTGCGGCGGCGGGAGTCCATGCAGGCTTGGGGGTGGAATGCGGCGCGGGGGAGCGGCTAATTGCTCGCCGGAGCAGGAGGAGGAGGCGGCGGCGCACAGCGGAGCTAGGGTTGCGAGTGAGGGGTTAACCCCTCACTCGCACTGCGCCCACTATATGTACGGGGCGACGGGGCCGATTTCCTGGGCCCCGTATTCCGCCGATACGGGCCGGCCCGAATACGGGGCCTGCTAGACGCCCAAAATCGCTCCGGCCCCGTATCCCGCCGGAATTTTACGGGGTAGGCGGGTTATACGGGGCCTGTTAGACATGCTCTAAGTGCCGCGTGCTGGACCAGAACAAGCACTACTCCCATTTTAGTTTCGAATAACAATGGTTTTTCACTTGAATATTAGTTTTGGATAACCAAAAGTAGACAAATGTTGGAGGAATCAAATGCCTCGAGATAAAGTGGAATATACTGGCATTTTAGTTTTGGTTCAATATTAGCTTTGATCTTCACTGAGAGGAAAACGTTTCGAGGAAGGTCTCCCCAGTTGCTCGCGCAGGCAACTCTGGAGGCGCCAGAACCCGAGCCAAGAGCCTCCCAATCACGAGCTCCCTTGGCCACTACTGGCGGCAAGGCCATGGTGGCGGCTCCTGGCCGATAAAGGCGGTGGGAGTGGTGGTGCACTCCGGCAAGCTCCTTCTCCGAGCGGAGAAGCGGCATGTTGTGGGTCGTGGTTGGTGGCGTTGCTGAGGTGCGTTGCTGCGGTGGAGCGGAGGGGGCATCAGTAGGCAGGTTAGCGAGCTACGCAACCAATGCCTTAGCGAGAGAATGGATGAGTAGACACATCTTCTTATTGGACTATGTTTTCACTTTTTGTATGATTATTTGAATTAGGTGGTTGAGATGCTTCCACATCGTGGTTCCTGATAGGGAGGCTTCTTTGGTAAGGGGTGTTTGGAGCAGCTGAAGGATGAGCTGAAAGAAATTATCAATATCCAGGGTGAAGCTCTGTCGGAGAAGTATTTGGGCCTTCCAACGGTGGTTGGTCGTTCCAAATATGGAGTGTTTAAATATGTGTCAGACAGATCATGGGACAAGGTGAAGGGTTGGAAGGGACAAGGCCTGTCGATGGAGGGCAAGGAAACTCTGATCAAGTCAGTACTTTAGGCAGTTCCGACCTTTCCGATGGGGGTGTTTCGGTTATCAAAGAAGATGTGTAGCTCCCTTCGGTCAATTGCATCAAGGTTTTGGTGGGGGGCAGGGGAGGGCAAACGGAAAACGCATTGGATCAGTTGGAGTAAGATGTGTAAATCGAAGAGGACTGGGGGTATGGGATTTCGAAATTTTGAAGCTTCCAACCAGGCTTTACTCGCGAAACAAGCCTGGAGGATCTTGATCAACCCTAATTCTCTATGTGCTAGGGTCCTGCGTGCCCGCTACTGCAAGAAGGAAGGGGTACTGACAGCAGTATGCCCTAAAGGAGCTTCTTTTACTTGGAGGAGCATTTTGCACGGGAGAGATCTACTCAAGGAGGGATTGGTTTGGCGTATTGGTGATGGAAAAACTGTCAAAGTGTGGGAGGATAATTGGATTTCGCGGTCGGGTTTGATGAGGCCACTGGGCCAAAAATCGGACCAGGATTTTTTGAGGGTGGAAGAGTTGTTGCTCCCGGATGGAGGAGGGTGGGATGTGGCGAAATTGAACAATCTATTCTTTGATGGTGATGTAGCTGATATACTGCAAATTCCAGTGGGTCGTGCTAGCATAGGAGATTATGTTGCATGGAATTACACCAAAAATGGAATTTTCACGGTTAGGCCAGCGTATCATCTCAATGGGCAGATACGGGATATGCATCAAGGGAGGCCATGCGGATGGCTAGCTCTCTGGGGTGCTGAGGTACCGGACAAAGCAAAGATTTATACCTGGAGGCTGATCAATAATGGTCTTGCAGTGGGTGAGGAGTTGAGTAGGCGTCACATAAAATATGGGGTTGCTTGTGTGGTGTGTGGCCGCGAGGAGTCCCTGCTTCATCGGGTTTGGAACTGCCCTAACTCGGCAGGAGTTTGGGAGCACATCCGACAACTAACGGGTTTCCTCCTGGCCAACCCACATCGGCGAGTCAGGACCTCGAGCGATCTCCAGGGTTGGCTACTAGATTAGCTCAGTGGGCTCAAGGAAAAAGAGCTGGCGATTGGGATCATGGTGATCTACCAGATTTGGTTGGCAAGGAACGAGGCCAGGGAAGAGGCTAAGATTGATGATCCGCATTCTATAGCTCGCCATTCCATTCACTTGGTGAATGAGTGGGCAGATAGCAGAGCTACCACATTGTCTGAGACGCTAAGGGTGTCGGAGTCTTGGCTCCTGATGACCCACAAGTATAGGGGATCGCGATAGTCTTCGAGGGAAGTAAAACCCAAATTTATTGATTCGACACAAGGGGAGGTAAAGAATACTTATAAGCCTTAACAACTGAGTTGTCAATTCAGCTGCACTGGAAAAGCACTAGCAACAGAGGTGATGTGAAAGTAGCGATAATATGAGAGCAGATAGTAACAGTAATACGGCAGCAGTAATAGCAATATGAGAGCAATGGCACCAGAAGATAGTTGATACTACTTCCAATGACATGTAGAACGAATATATAATGATGAGAGATGGACCGGGGTTCCCAGCGATCTACACTAGTGGTAACTCTCCAATAACAAGTGACAAGTGTTGGGTGAACAAATTACAGTTGGGCAATTGATAGGAATCAAAGCATTAAGATAGAACATCAGGCTTATTAATTATGTAGGCATGTTTTCCGTATATAGTCGTACGTGCTCGCAATGAGAAACTTGCACAACATCTTTTGTCCTACCGATCGGTGGCACCGGGCCTCAAGGGAAACTACTTGGATATTAAGGTACTCCTTTTAATAGAGTACCGGAGCAAAGCATTAACACACCGTGAAAACATGTGATCCTCACATCACCGCCATCCCCTCCGGTTGTCCCGATTTCGTCACTTCGGGGCCATTGGTTCCGGACGATGACATGTGCATACAACTTGTAGATACAATCTAAGCAATAAGTATAGAGCTCAAATCTAAGATCATGCCACTCGGGTCCTAGTGACAAGCATTAAGAATAACAAGATTGCAGCAACAATAACTTCACAAACTTTATAGATAGACTAATCATAATGTATCATCCATCGGATCCCAACAAACACAACACCGATTACATCGGATGAATCTCAATCATGTAAGGCAGCTCATTAGATCATTGTATTGAAGTACATGGAGGAGAGTATACCGACATAGCTATCGCTAGAACCCGTAGTCCATGGGGGAACTACTCACGGAGCATGATGGAGGCGATGGCGTTGATGGAGATGGCTTCCGGGGGCACTTCCCCGTCCCGGCAGGGTGCCGGAACAGAGAGTTCTGTCCCCCGAATTGGAGTTTCGCGACGGTGGCGGTGCCCCTGGAGTCTTTCTGGAGTTTCGTCAATTGGTACTGTGTTTTTAGGTCGAAAGGGATTTTATAGGCGAAGAGGCGGCGCAGGGGGGGCACCTGGGGGCGCCTCACCCTAGGCTGGCGCGGGCCCAGGCTAGGCCGCGCCGCCTTATGGTGTGGTGGCCCTCTGGCCCCTCTCCGACTCTTCTTCGGTGTTCTGGAGCCTTCCGGGAAAAATAGGAGGTTTGGCGTTGATTTCGTCCAATTCCGAGAATATTGCCCGAACAGCCTTTCCGGAACCAAAAACAGCGAGAAAACGAGAACCGGCACCGTGGCATCTTGTTAATAGGTTAGTTCCGGAAAACGCATGAAATCATCATAAAGTGCAAGCAAAACATGTAAGTATTGTCATAAAACAAGCATGGAACGACGTAAATTATGGATACGTCGGGGACGTATCGGCATCCCCAAGCTTAGTTCTGCTCGTCCCGAGCAGTAAACGATAAAAAGAATAATTTCTGTAGTGACATGCTACTTACATAACCTTGATCATACTATTACAAAGCATATGAAATGAATGAAGTAACTCAAGGCAATGATCTATAGTTTCTAACAAATAGATAACATATAGCAAAACTTTTCATGAATAGTACTTTCAAGACAAGCATCAAAAGTCTTGCACAAGAGTTAACTCATAAAGCAATAAGTTCTAAGTAAAGGCATCGAAGCAACACAAAGGAAGATATAAGTTTCAGCGGTTGCTTTCAACTTTCAACATGCATATCTCATGGATAATTGTCAACATAAAGTAATATGATGAATACAAATAAGCAAGTATGTAAGAATCAATGCACAGTTGACACAAGTGTTTGCTTCTAAGATGGAAGGAAGTAGGTAAACTGACTCAACATAAAAGTAAAAGAATGGCCCTTCGCAGAGGGAAGCATTGATTGCTATATTTGTGCTAGAGCTTTGGTTTTGAAAACATATAGAGAGCATAAAAGTAAAGTTTTGAGAGGTGTTTGTTGTTGTCAACGAATGGTAGTGGGCACTCTAACCCCCTTGCCAGACAAACCTTCAAAGAGCGGCTCCCATTTTATTTTATTTTTAGGTGGCACTCCTTCCAACCTTTCTTTCACAAACCATGGCTAACCGAATCCTCGGGTGCCTGCCAACAATCTCATACCATTAAGGAGTGCCTTTTTATTTTAGTTTTATTATGATAACACTCCTCCCATCCTTTGCTTACACAAGCCATGGCTAACCGAATCCTTCGGGTGCCGTCCAACAATCACATACCATGGAGGAGTGTCTATTTTTGTTAATTAATTTGGGATCGGGAATCCTATTGCCAGCTCTTTTTGCAAAATTATTGGATAAGCGGATGAAGCCACTAGTCCATTGGTGAAAGTTGCCCAACAAGATTGAAAGATAAAACACCACATACTTCCTCATGAGCTATAAAATATTGACACAAATCAGAGGTGATAAATTTTGAATTGTTTAAAGGTAGCACTCAAGCAATTTACTTTGGAATGGCAGGAAATACCACATAGTAGGTAGGTATGGTGGACACAAATGGCATAGGTTTTGGCTCAAGGTTTTTGGATGCACGAGAAGTATTCCCTCTCGAGTACAAGGCTTTGGCTAGCAAGGTTGTTTGAAGCAAACATAAGTATGAACCGGTACAAGCAAAACTTACATAAGAACATATTGCAAGCATTATAATACTCTACACTTGTCTTCCTTGTTGCTCAAACACTTTTACCGAGAAAATATTTAGACCTTAAGAGAGATCAATTATGCAAACCAATTTTAACAAGCTTTACGGTAGTTCTCCACTAATAGGTTTAAACTACATGCAAAAACTTATGATCTACTTGAGAGCTCAAAACAATTGCCAAGTATCAAATTATCCAAGACATATGAGGCATTTTCTGCTTCCAACCAAATAAAGATAAGTATTGTAGCTTCCAACTTTTCTCATTGAACATTAAAAATAAAACGAAGAACAAGTGTTCATATGAAAAAGCGGAGCGTGTATCTCTCCCAAACAAGGATTGCTAGGATCCGAATTTATTCAAACACAAACAAAAATAAAAACACACAGACGCTCCAAGTAAAGCACATAAGATGTGACTGAATAAAAATATAGTTTCAGGGGAGGAACCTGATAAGTTGATGAAGAAGGGGATGCCTTGGGCATCTCCAAGCTTAGACGCTTGAGTCTTCTTGAAATATGCAGGGATGAACCACGGGGGCATCCCCAAGCTTAGACTTTTCACTCTTCTTGATCATATATCATCCCCTCTCTTGACCCTTGAAAACTTCCTTCACACCAAACTTCTCATAAACTTCATTAGAGGGGTTAGTACTCAAAAAAATTGAATCCACCTTGGTCCTGTAGTGGCACATTGCAAGAACTCAATAAAACATTAGCTACAGCCCTCTATGTCTAGAAAGCCTTGCTTAAAGTCCACAAGAGACAATGCAAAAAACAGAGACAGAATCTGCCAAAACAGAACAGCCAGTAAAGACGAATTTTAAATAAATACTTCCGTTGCTCAAATCAGAAAACTCAAAACTAATGAAAGTTGCGTATATATCTGAGGAACACGCACGTAAATTGGCATATTTTTCTGAGTTACCTACAGAGAAAACAGCCCAGATTCGTGACAGATAGAAATCTGTTTCTGCGCAGAAATCCAAATCTAGTATCAACCTTCGATTAGAGGCTTCACTTGGTACAACAAAACACAAAACTAAGATAAGGAGAGGTTGCTACAGTAGTAAACAACTTCCAAGACACAAATATAAAACAAAGTACTGTAGCAAAATAACACATGGGTTATCTCCCAAGAAGTTGCTTTCTTTATAGCCATTAAGATGGGCTCAGCAGTTTTAATGATGCACTCGCAAGAAATAGTATTTGAAGCAAAAGAGAGCATCAAGAGGCAAATTCAAAACACATTTAAGCCTAACATGCTTCCTATAAAAAGGAATCTTGTAAATAAACAAGTTCATGAAAAGCAAAGTAACAAGCATAGGAAGATAGAACAAGTGTAACTTCAAAATTTTAAGCATATAGAGAGTTGTTTTAGTACCATGCAAATCTCTACAACCATATTTTCCTCTCTCATAATAATTTTCAGTAGCTTCATGAACAAACTCAACAATATAACTATCACATGCAGCATACTTTTCATGATTTCCAAACACATAATTTTTATCAAGTTCAAGAATAGTGGAATTAAAACTTTCAAACTTACTTTTATTAATAATATAACAAGGTAGTTGATCAATCTCAAGAGATATGGGACACATAGATAAAGTCAATAACTCTCCAATCCCATTTTCATTAGTAGTACAATTAATATTATCAAGTAACATAGGACCATCATCTAGAGCTTTATCATAAACATTTGCTACGCAAAATTCTTTAGTACCATGCATTTCGATATCGGGCACAAACAAAGCATTATCATAAGATTTATCAAAGTAGCATGGATTATCATAAATAACGAGTAGCATAATTATTCTCACAAGTTTTACTCATAGGGAATATTTCAAGAGAATCCACAGGAACATAACATTCAACCTCTTCCGGTAAGCATGGAGGACAATCAAATAGTGTAAGAGATAAAGAGTTACTCTCATTAGAAGGTTGGCATGGGTAGCTAATCCATTCTTCCTCCTTTTGTTCGTCGCTCTTCTCTTCCTTTTCATCCAATGAGCTTTCAATTTCATCAATTTCCTCCTCTTTTTCATCCAATGAGCTTTCAGGTTCATCAGTTTCTTCTTCCACCGATTCCTCGCAAATTGTGAGTGCATTCTTGTGCATTAATGTGTCTCTCTTTATAATCAAGGATATAAGGATTCCTACTGTAGCATTCTATGCAAGAATTAAGGATAGTAGAGACATAATCTTTAAGGTCCTTACAAATAGCACAAGTTTCATAATTCTCAACCATGAAGGATTCTATCTCGGAGGCTCCCATAAATAAGACAAATTGTTCTACCTCTTCGAACCCATAATGAATATAGCAATTCCGGTTATAGTTATTAATAAAAAATTCCTCACTAAAGCCACATTGAAATTTAAGATGTTTAGTATCCTGTTGAGAGCAACAGTTTATATCATGGCGTCTAAGCAAGATTCTAGCAATAGTATTTAATTTCTCTATCATAACACTCATTATTTTACCAGTTCTTGATTCTCTATAATTATTATAACATTCTATAAGCTCCAAGTAGGTTGTAGGTTCTCCCATAACAGCAGTTTTTAATTTTTTGGTTTTTCAAATTTTTATGGATTTTTGGGTATATGAGACAAATAAAACAAGACAAAAATAAACTAAGCAAAAGTAAACTACGTAAAATAATACTAGACAGAAATAAACTAAGCACAAATAAACTAGACAAAAGTAAACTAAGCAAAACAAAATAAAATAAAACAGAGAGAGAGGTAGAGTGTACTCCCCAGGTGAACTTATGAGTAGAGCTATGCCTCCCCGGCAACGGCGCCAGAAAACAGTCTTGATGATCCACAAGTATAGGGGATCGCGATAGTCTTCGAGGGAAGTAAAACCCAAATTTATTGATTCGACACAAAGGAAGGTAAAGAATACTTATAAGCCTTAACAACTGAGTTGTCAATTCAGCTGCACCTAGAAAAGCACTAGCAACAGAGGTGATGTGAAAGTAGCAGTAATATGAGAGCAGTAGTAACGAATGAACACGAGCAGCGGTAATAGCAATATGAGAGCAATGGCACCAGAAGATAGTTGATACTACTTCCAATGACATGTAGAACGAATATATAATGATGAGAGATGGACCGGGGTTCCCAGCGATCTACACTAGTGGTAACTCTCCAATAACAAGTGACAAGTGTTGGGTGAACAAATTACAGTTGGGCAATTGATAGGAATCAAAGCATTAAGATAGAACATCAGGCTTATTAATTATGTAGGCATGTTTTCCGTATATAGTCGTACGTGCTCGCAATGAGAAACTTGCACAACATCTTTTGTCCTACCAGCCGGTGGCAGCCGGGCCTCAAGGAAAACTACTGGATATTAAGGTACTCCTTTTAATAGAGTACCGGAGCAAAGCATTAACACACCGTGAAAACATGTGATCCTCACATCACCGCCATCCCCTCCGGTTGTCCCGATTTCTGTCACTTCGGGGCCATTGGTTCCGGACAGTGACATGTGCATACAACTTGTAGATACAATCTAAGCAATAAGTATAGAGCTCAAATCTAAGATCATGCCACTCGGGCCCTAGTGAGAAGCATTAAGAATAACAAGATTGCAGCAACAATAACTTCACAAACTTTATAGATAGACTAATCATAATGTATCATCCATCGGATCCCAACAAACACAACACCGATTACATCGAGATGAATCTCAATCATGTAAGGCAGCTCATGAGATCATTGTATTGAAGTACATGGAGGAGAGTATACCAACATAGCTACTCGCTAGAACCCGTAGTCCATGGGGGAACTACTCACGGAGCATGATGGAGGCGATGGCGTTGATGGAGATGGCTTCCGGGGCACTTCCCCGTCCCGGCAGGGTGCCGGAACGAGAGTTCTGTCCCCGAATTGGAGTTTCGCTACGGTGGCGGCGCCCCTGGAGTCTTTCTGGAGTTTCGTCAATTGGTACTGCGTTTTTAGGTCGAAAGGGATTTTATAGGCGAAGAGGCGGCGCAGGGGGGCACCTGGGGGCGCCTCACCCTAGGCTGGCGCGGGCCCAGGCTAGGCCGTGCCGCCTTATGGTGTGGTGGCCCTCTGGCCCCTCTTCGACTCTTCTTCGGTGTTCTGGAGCCTTCCGGGAAAAATAGGAGGTTTGGCGTTGATTTCGTCCAATTCCGAGAATATTGCCCGAACAGCCTTTACGGAACCAAAAACGGCAGAAAACGAGAACCGGCACCGTGGCATCTTGTTAATAGGTTAGTTCCGGAAAACGCATGAAATCATCATAAAGTGCAAGCAAAACATGTAAGTATTGTCATAAAACAAGCATGGAACGACAGAAATTATGGATACGTCGGGGACGTATCAGCATCCCCAAGCTTAGTTCCTGCTCGTCCCGAGCAGGTAAACGATAAAAAGAATAATTTCTGTAGTGACATGCTACTTACATAACCTTGATCATACTATTACAAAGCATATGAAATGAATGAAGTAACTCAAGGCAATGATCTATAGTTTCTAACAAATAGATAACATATAGCAAAACTTTTCATGAATAGTACTTTCAAGACAAGCATCAAAAGTCTTGCACAAGAGTTAACTCATAAAGCAATAAGTTCTAAGTAAAGGCATCGAAGCAACACAAAGGAAGATATAAGTTTCAGCGGTTGCTTTCAACTTTCAACATGCATATCTCATGGATAATTGTCAACATAAAGTAATATGATGAATGCAAATAAGCAAGTATGTAAGAATCAATGCACGGTTGACACAAGTGTTTTCTTCTAAGATGGAAGGAAGTAGGTAAACTGACTCAACATAAAAGTAAAAGAATGGCCCTTCGCAGAGGGAAGCATTGATTGCTATATTTGTGCTAGAGCTTTGGTTTTGAAAACATATAGAGAGCATAAAAGTAAAGTTTTAAGAGGTGTTTGTTGTTGTCAACGAATGGTAGTGGGCACTCTAACCCCCTTGCCAGACAAACCTTCAAAGAGCGGCTCCCATTTTATTTTATTTTTGGGTGGCACTCCTTCCAACCTTTCTTTCACAAACCATGGCTAACCGAATCCTCGGGTGCCTGCCAACAATCTCATACCATTAAGGAGTGCCTTTTTATTTTAGTTTTATTATGATGACACTCCTCCCATCCTTTGCTTACACAAGCCATGGCTAACCGAATCCTTCGGGTGCCGTCCAACAATCACATACCATGGAGGAGTGTCTATTTTTGTTAATTAATTTGGGACTCGGGAATCCCATTGCCGGCTCTTTTTGCAAAATTATTGGATAAGCGGATGAAGCCACTAGTCCATTGGTGAAAGTTGCCCAACAAGATTGAAAGATAAAACACCACATACTTCCTCATGAGCTATAAAACATTGACACAAATCAGAGGTGATAAATTTTGAATTGTTTAAAGGTAGCACTCAAGCAATTTACTTTGGAATGGCAGGAAATACCACATAGTAGGTAGGTATGGTGGACACAAATGGCATAGGTTTTGGCTCAAGGTTTTTGGATGCACGAGAAGTATTCCCTCTCAGTACAAGGCTTTGGCTAGCAAGGTTGTTTGAAGCAAACATAAGTATGAACCGGTACAGCAAAACTTACATAAGAACATATTGCAAGCATTATAATACTCTACATTGTCTTCCTTGTTGCTCAAACACTTTTACCAGAAAATATCTAGACCTTAAGAGAGATCAATTATGCAAACCAATTTTAACAAGCTTTACGGTAGTTCTCCACTAATAGGTTTAAACTACATGCAAAAACTTATGATCTACTTGAGAGCTTAAAACAATTGCCAAGTATCAAATTATCCAAGACATATGAGGCATTTTCTGCTTCCAACCAAATAAAGATAAGTATTGTAGCTTCCAACTTTTATCATTGAACATTAAAAATAAAACGAAGAACAAGTGTTCATATGAAAAAGCGGAGCGTGTATCTCTCCCAAACAAGGATTGCTAGGATCCGAATTTCTTCAAACACAAACAAAAATAAAAACACACAGACGCTTCAAGTAAAGCACATAAGATGTGACTGAATAAAAATATAGTTTCAGGGGAGGAACCTGATAAGTTGATGAAGAAGGGGATGCCTTGGGCATCCCCAAGCTTAGACGCTTGAGTCTTCTTGAAATATGCAGGGATGAACCACGGGGGCATCCCCAAGCTTAGACTTTTCACTCTTCTTGATCATATATCATCCCCCTCTCTTGACCCTTGAAAACTTCCTTCACACCAAACTTCTCATAAACTTCATTAGAGGGGTTAGTACTCAAAAAATTTGAATCCACCTTGGTCCTGTAGTGGCACATTGCAAGAACTCAATAAAACATTAGCTACAGCCCTCTATGTCTAGAAAGCCTTGCTTAAAGTCCACAAGAGACAATGCAAAAAACGAGAGACAGAATCTGCCAAAACAGAACAGCCAGTAAAGACGAATTTTAAATAAATACTTCCGTTGCTCAAATCAGAAAACTCAAAACTAATGAAAGTTGCGTACATATCTGAGGAACACGCACGTAAATTGGCATATTTTTCTGAGTTACCTACAGAGAAAACAGCCCAGATTCGTGACAGATAGAAATCTGTTTCTGCGCAGAAATCCAAATCTAGTATCAACCTTCGATTAGAGGCTTCACTTGGTACAACAAAACACAAAACTAAGATAAGGAGAGGTTGCTACAGTAGTAAACAACTTCCAAGACACAAATATAAAACAAAGTACTGTAGCAAAATAACACATGGGTTATCTCCCAAGAAGTTGCTTTCTTTATAGCCATTAAGATGGGCTCAGCAGTTTTAATGATGCACTCGCAAGAAATAGTATTTGAAGCAAAAGAGAGCATCAAGAGGCAAATTCAAAACACATTTAAGCCTAACATGCTTCCTATAAAAAGGAATCTTGTAAATAAACAAGTTCATGAAAAGCAAAGTAACAAGCATAGGAAGATAGAACAAGTGTAACTTCAAAATTTTAAGCATATAGAGAGGTGTTTTAGTACCATGCAAATCTCTACAACCATATTTTCCTCTCTCATAATAATTTTCAGTAGCTTCATGAACAAACTCAACAATATAACTATCACATGCAGCATACTTTTCATGATTTCCAAACACATAATTTTTATCAAGTTCAAGAATAGTGGAATTAAAACTTTCAAACTTACTTTTATTAATAATATAACAAGGTAGTTGATCAATCTCAAGAGATATGGGACACATAGATAAAGTCAATAACTCTCCAATCCCATTTTCATTAGTAGTACAATTAATATTATCAAGTAACATAGGACCATCATCTAGAGCTTTATCATAAACATTTGCTACGCAAAATTCTTTAGTACCATGCATTTCGATATCGAGCACAAACAAAGCATTATCATAAGATTTATCAAAGTAGCATGGATTATCATAAATAACAGTAGCATAATTATTCTCACAAGTTTTACTCATAGGGAATATTTCAAGAGAATCCACAGGAACATAACATTCAACCTCTTCCGGTAAGCATGGAGGACAATCAAATAGTGTAAGAGATAAAGAGTTACTCTCATTAGAAGGTTGGCATGGGTAGCTAATCCATTCTTCCTCCTTTTGTTCGTCGCTCTCCTCTTCCTTTTCATCCAATGAGCTTTCAATTTCATCAATTTCCTCCTCTTTTTCATCCAATGAGCTTTCGAGTTCATCAGTTTCTTCTTCCACCGATTCCTGCAAATTGTGAGTGCATTCTTGTGCATTAATGTGTCTCTCTTTATAATCAAGGATATAAGGATTCCTACTCGTAGCATTCTATGCAAGAATTAAGGATAGTAGAGACATAATCTTTAAGGTCCTTACAAATAGCACAAGTTTCATAATTCTCAACCATGAAGGATTCTATCTCGGAGGCTCCCATAAATAAGACAAATTGTTCTACCTCTTCGAACCCATAATGAATATAGCAATTCCGGTTATAGTTATTAATAAAAAATTCCTCACTAAAGCCACATTGAAATTTAAGATGTTTAGTATCCTGTTGAGAGCAACAGTTTATATCATGGCGTCTAAGCAAGATTCTAGCAATTGTATTTAATTTCTCTATCATAGCACTCATTATTTTACCAGTTCTTGATTCTCTATAATTATTATAACATTCTATAAGCTCCAAGTAGGTTGTAGGTTCTCCCATAACGACGAGTTTTTAATTTTTTGGTTTTTCAAATTTTTATGAATTTTTGGGTATATGAGACAAATAAAACAAGACAAAAATAAACTAAGCAAAAGTAAACTACGCAAAATAATACTATACAGAAATAAACTAAGCACAAATAAACTAGACAAAAGTAAACTAAGCAAAACAAAATAAAATAAAACGAGAGAGAGGTAGAGTGTACTCCCCAGGTGAACTTATGAGTAGAGCTATGCCTCCCGGCAACGGCGCCGTAAAACAGTCTTGATGACCCACAAGTATAGGGGATCGCGATAGTCTTCGAGGGAAGTAAAACCCAAATCTATTGATTCGACACAAGGGGAGGTAAAGAATACTTATAAGCCTTAACAACTGAGTTGTCAATTCAGCTGCACCTGGAAAAGCACTAGCAACAGAGGTGATGTGAAAGTAGCAGTAATATGAGAGCAGTAGTAACGGTAACACGACAGCGAGTAATAGCAATATGAGAGCAATGGCACCGAGAAGATAGTTGATACTACTTCCAATGACATGTAGAACGAATATATAATGATGAGAGATGGACCGGGGTTCCCAGCGATCTACACTAGTGGTAACTCTCCAATAACAAGTGACAAGTGTTGGGTGAACAAATTACGGTTGGGCAATTGATAGGAATCAAAGCATTAAGATAGAACATCGAGCTTATTAATTATGTAGGCATGTTTTCCGTATATAGTCGTACGTGCTCGCAATGAGAAACTTGCACAACATCTTTTGTCCTACCAGTACGGTGGCAGCACGGGCCTCAAGGGAAACTACTCGGATATTAAGGTACTCCTTTTAATAGAGTACCGGAGCAAAGCATTAACACACCGTGAAAACATGTGATCCTCACATCACCGCCATCCCCTCCGGTTGTCCCGATTTCGTCACTTCGGGGCCATTGGTTCCGGACAGTGACATGTGCATACAACTTGTAGATACAATCTAAGCAATAAGTATAGAGCTCAAATCTAAGATCATGCCACTCGGGCCCTAGTGACAAGCATTAAGAATAACAAGATTGCAAGCAACAATAACTTCACAAACTTTATAGATAGACTAATCATAATGTATCATCCATCGGATCCCAACAAACACAACACCGATTACATCGGATGAATCTCAATCATGTAAGGCAGCTCATGAGATCATTGTATTGAAGTACATGGAGGAGAGTATACCGACATAGCTACTGCTAGAACCCGTAGTCCATGGGGGAACTACTCACGGAGCATGATGGAGGCGATGGCGTTGATGGAGATGGCTTCCGGGGGCACTTCCCCGTCCCGGCAGGGTGCCGGAACAGAGAGTTCTGTCCCCCGAATTGGAGTTTCGCGACGGTGGCGGCGCCCCTGGAGTCTTTCTGGAGTTTCGTTGTACTACGTTTTTAGGTCGAAGGGGATTTTATAGGCGAAGAGGCGGCGCAGGGGGGCACCTGGGGGCGCCTCACCCTAGGCTGGCGCGGGCCCAGGCTAGGCCGCGCCGCCTTATGGTGTGGTGGCCCTCTGGCCCCTCTCCGACTCTTCTTCGGTGTTCTGGAGCCTTCCGGGAAAAATAGGAGGTTTGGAGTTGATTTCGTCCAATTCCGAGAATATTGCCCGAACAGCCTTTCTGGAACCAAAAACAGCAGAAAACAGGAACTGGCACTGTGGCATCTTGTTAATAGGTTAGTTCCGGAAAACGCATGAAATCATCATAAAGTGCAAGCAAAACATGTAAGTATTGTCATAAAACAAGCATGGAACGACAGAAATTATGGATACGTCGGGGACGTATCAGCTCCAACCGGATGCGGGCTGGTGACAAGGGATTAACTTGTCAATGCTTACGGATTGTAGACTAGGGTTTCGTTGGATGTAGAGGGCAAGTAGATCTCGAAGGTTTCAGCCGAAAAATGCTCGACAATGTAGAAACTAGGGTTTGTGAGACAATAGATTCGATCCATTTCTCTGTCCCTCGACCCCCCCCCCCCCTATATAGGAGGTGGAGTCGAGGGTTTCGTAATACACAAGTTTACAGATTCCGGGAGGGTTTCTAACCCGTCCCGCAAGATTACAAACGATAACTTCTATTACAACTCTAACTTTGCTTAACAATATCTTGGGCTTCCGAATCTTCTTATTCTTTGGGTTGTGGACCTTCATTAAACCCCGGGTACCACTTTCGGCAGGCCCATTGGGTGTGCCTATGTCAGCTGGCACAAGGCAAATGCGGATGGTGCGTTCTTGAAGGTGACAGAAACGGGTGGGTGTGGTGCGGTAATTCGAGACCACCATGCGGGTTCCAGGCTGGAGCATGCCGTTTTTTACAGTCTATTTCTGATCCGGAGAGGGCCGAACTCTTGGCGTGTAAGCTGGCGTTGGAACTTGCAAGGGATAGAGGGGTTGAGAGAATTAGCCTTAGAATCAGATTGCCTTACTGCGATAACGAAGCTTCGAAGCAACGACATGGACCGTTCGGTGCACGGGCCACTGGTCGAAGAGATCAAGGATCTGCTGAAGAGTTTCGTGGCGTTTACAGTTCGTCATGTTCGTAGATCGTGTAATGGTTTAGCGCAGTGTAACACCTTGTTGTAGTATCCACCAGAGTTGATTGTGAACTTGTTAGCACATGAGGGTGCTCTTCCGGTTTAATATAAATGCAGCGAAGTATTTCTCAAAAAAAGTTAAAGACGTAGTATATCTACTTGAAATCGAATGAAAAGGAATGCACTCCCTTTCTTGTTCGGGGTTCTCCATTCGATGCCTCAACCAAAGGGATTACTGGAGGTGCCTATGAGTGGGGAGTAATGCGGTCTCAAGAATGCATGAGCCACATAGCGGAGGACTCTGAATAGCATATTCTAGGGTATGGTAGGCCAATAATTGGAGGTGCACATTGATTATATAAGTACTATACTAAACGTTAACAAGTTTCTTTTTTGTGAGAGTTTTGAATTTTCTTTTGGATTAACTCTGTGATTACACGTAGGTGACTTTGTGATTGATTTACATGATGCTTTTCTGTGTGCACTTTTGGTGCTCTATAGGATTTTTGGAGGAAGCTTAGAACTCATATGCTAACGACTCATTACTTCTGGATGTTTCGGTAATGTGACCGTAGCTAAAAGATAGTGGGACAGAGTGATACATGAGATCTGCACAAGTTGTCGGGGGGCTTCTGGCTACCATCTTCTGATTACACGTTGCCTGGTCTTCCAGGGCCACGTGCCCTTTCTCGACTCTTATCCTCCGTATTTCTCTTCCCCACGTATCTTCTCCAAAATTTTCAGCAGCGGATCATCCGGAAGGACGAGCGGCGCCACCTACAGATCCCCTCCCATGCCTCCGCGGAAGGCCGGCACCATCCTCTTCTCTCTCGAATCTCACCTGCCTTGACTCCACCATGCTAGAACCCGCTCTCACGCGGCGATTGGGTGCACCCGACCATGCGTCCCTTGGGCCACGCCCACGCCCGTCAGTCCTGCCCCTCGCGATGTCCTTCTTCGCGGCCTCCGCCGACGAGCTGCTCGCGGTGGAGTCGAGGGGCGCCATCTCCACGAAGCCGAGAGCCGGTGCGGGCCTCAGTTCAAGAGCTCACAGTACGGCGGCGTGAGGGGAAATTTCGATCCCGGCCAGCGCCCAGTACTCAGTGGTGTTGGCGGCGACACCCGTCGATCTGGCCGCCGCCTGACCTCGGGTGGTACTTGGGTGGTGGCGACCCGTTAGCATGGAGGCTGGATTGCGAGCACGGAACAACAAAGACAGAGACTGCCGTGTCAACCAGTTCCGGCAGCTGCCACGCGCGTCTCTTCAGGTAAGCCTCCGCCCGCTCCGTCATCTACCTCTCTCTCTCTCTCTGTTGGCGAGCGCAGCGGAAGGCATCACAACCCCATTGCTACCGCTAACGTCTCCTCGCGTTTTGGCTCCATGGTTACCGCCAGTGGCGTCCTCTGGCCTCCATCGCGACCCTGAACTTCACGGTCAAATTCGAGCGGTGAAAGGAACAACGGGTCTGGTGAGAACCACGGCAGCGCGCCGCACTCCTGTTGGCTTATTCCTGTGTGCTTTTCATGCCCAACAAGGAGAGGAGACTCAGATGTCTCGGGACCCTTTTGTTGCAGCAGTTTGTGTGTAGCTCGACTACGTCATCAAGGTCGCTGCAAGTTGCGTTTGGTTGGAACAGGGTTTTCTTCCAAACTCTTCCACTTACTTTCTGTCTTTCTCTGCAATTTTTAGATGGTGCATGATTTATTGGCTTCCAAATTTAATTTGGTAATATATGAGCCGAACCACAAGATAGATGGGGGTTTATAATTAGCTACATGGAGACGCTTCAGTTATAGGATTTATACAGCCTTCCATTTTCAGATAATTGTTTGGTTGAACATTAGTTCAAGGCTCAAATATCTTGGAACTGCATGCCAATGTATGACTATACCCCTAGGAATACAGGGTACAGTCAGGGAAGCCTAGGAAAACGCTACTTAGATTTTCATCTTCAGTTGTGAGAAAATTGATGCTGAAATGGATAAGAAAATCATGGAACTACCGCATCTAATCTTAAGAGGAAATTGTTAGTCTTAAGCTGAAACTGTTGACAGGCTTATAATTTGGTTCCCTTTCTTCTGCTAGATAAAATATACATTGTCTGATTGTCGTTGTTGTCAATGTTGAAGTAGCCTCACATAATTTTTCCACGGATTAAAAGATGCTGAAATGGATAAGAAAGTCAGAGAACTACTGCATCTAATCTACAATGGTTGCTAGATAGGGACATCATATTGTAAGATTTACTGCATACTCTGTTGTTGTACTAAGGAATGATTGTATTTTCATTACATCTACCGCAGGCTTGGTCGTATACAGTTACCACCAACGCCTTCTGTTCCCATGTGGCCTCATGATAAGCACGACCATCTCTATGTTTCTTCATGCTTGGGTACTGTGATTTAACGTAGGCACTCAGAGTTAGATTTAGTTTCTTCCATGCTTTGAAGTGATGGCATATATGAGTTGCTTTATCAAACCTGTCACAACCTTTTGAACAAAATTAAGCAGAACAGATTCGTAGAAGTCCTCGGCCCTCTTGTGATTGATTTCCAAGCATTGACTTCCAATCAACTTCGGAGATAAATCTGTAGCGAACAGAAATAATCTGAAGTTTCCCTACACCATCCCGTGCATGCGCGGCCGACGGCAATGCTCCTTCAGTAGAGAAGGATGTGTCGGTAGTGGGTCGCCAGTGTGGGTGCGCCACCCAAGATTGTCATGGTAGCACAGCCGGGGCATGGAGTTGATTCTTCCTATAGAGCATCACTGCGCTGCCTACAAATAATGTTTCTTTCAGTTATATTTCCAGGGAAAACGTCAGCTTTAATATTTTGTTTATGACATGCTGTTACAACTTCATTCGGTGCAGGGTGGAAGATGCAATAGCTTTGCACTACATATTTTCCACTGGTGTATGTACTGGTATGCTTTTGTGCAACTACCGTCAAATTCATCATCTTGAGTTATGCATAGGAAATCCTAGATTTCTGCAGCACATTATATTACCAGTAGGTGGTGGGATTAAGATCATCCGCTAAATATGCTTTCATGGTTAGTTTCGAATTGGAAGTGATTTGAACTGCTTGGTAGATTTTTTTTAAAAAAAAGGACTACATTTCTGCAACACTACATTATTCTTATGCATGGGCACTAAATATGTAGTTAGCAAAATAAGCTATTTTGTCCCTCAGTTTATGAAAAAGGATGGTTACCGCTTTCTTGGATACTCCAAAAAAATCCATGGTTATAGATATACATAGTTTTTGAAGATGTAGTACTCAATGGTACCAAACACCTCAAAGTATGTGAAATAGTAGTATTTTTAATAGCCATTGTATTTCCAAAATACTTAGAAAAAACTAAGCTGCCAAACAGAACCTTAGTTCTTAGTGGCTTTTAGTGCAGCATTGCTTATTTGATAGGAGCGTCACAAGTGCTCGCTTAACTGTTTGATTTGTTGCAGCAATTGGGTGCTCCAAACGTGGAATCGGAGACTTGTGGATGCAAATGTATTTCATAGATCCTGTCTGCTGCAATTCCTTTAAACAGAAGTGGTTTTTGACGGGTCTTTGTTTTTTTGTTTAGCATCGATGTTTTTGTCTACTGTTACATGTAGGTGTTCCTTGGATAACTGTCTGTTCGTTCCTGCTTATGGATGTCATGTCAGAGTAGCTCTCACTATTACAGTATACCCATTCGATTTTTCCTAACTTTTTGAGAACAATGAACCTACACTTTATCTCCATCAGGGCCAAACGGGGTGCACACTACCCATTTGCGGTTTTCGAGATTCGATAATGTCCAGGTCTCACCAAGGTAGCATAAAACAGATAAGCCCAAGACAAAACTGATCCATCCTTATTTATTTTGCAAGAGAACTAAATAGTTACTTACTGATAAGTTGCTTTAATTATTTAGCCTTTTTCATTGGCCCTTCCTGTCTTGCTGCATCCCATTTCACTTCTTAGTTTTTGAATAGGGGTGGCTAGATGCCACATAAGGAACATTAAATCATATACTTATTTGGATAGTAGAGAAACAAATCAATTTTTTTTTGCTCCACTTCCCTTTTTCAGGAGCTTCACAGTCATAAAATGCCTAAGCTAAGAAGAAGAACTTTTACAAGCTAGAAAACCATGAAAAATAAAGCTATCCCATGAATGTTCAGATGAATACAAGAGTTGATTTGATATATTCAGGCTGCGGTACATGGAAACTGATCTCAAAACATGGATTTATGATATGCATTCCATTTAGTATGACGATGCA
This sequence comes from Lolium rigidum, assembly GCF_022539505.1. Classification (NCBI taxonomy): domain Eukaryota; kingdom Viridiplantae; phylum Streptophyta; class Magnoliopsida; order Poales; family Poaceae; genus Lolium; species Lolium rigidum. The sequence goes on from NC_061513.1 coordinate 128,227,500, forward strand.
TTCTTAACTCTACTTTTCAATGATTTTGAAGTATGACTGCCACCAGGATACTATGATATCACCCTTCATGAGGAAGACATATATGTTTGAGAGCATGACTGAATTTAATTAATAGGGTGTATTGTTGCATATTCAGAGTTTTTTCGGGTGTATTGGCGATAATGAATATGTTTTTTTAAGAAGTCATGAGAGAGTTCGACGGGATAGTAATATAGGTTCCATTTTGCAAGTGGTGTGTACTTGAGATGAAACTGGTTACTACCATATTCATTGGAACAAGTACTGTAATGGTGGCTAAAATAGGGTTCGTGCGTGGAGTTACAATTTTGTTTACTGCGATTTGCCAAAACTAGCAAACCTGCTGTTGTAGTGTGCCTGTTCACAGTTTTTCTGTATGCCCTCCTTCTATAAGTGTATCCCATGTCCAAATTAATTACGAGTTATTTGTATGCCTTAGTTAATGTGGGTAAAATTTTACATACCGTTCAATCTCAACACAAAAACATGTCTCCCACCGGTATATATAGAAGAAGGAGACCAGTTATTATTAGATGCCCACTTATTTACTTGATCTTCAAGATTAAAATTGTATACACCTAATTTCAATGTATGCTATATACAACTTTATTGCGAACCATCTTAAAACCTATTTTTCAAACAAGAAAATATTAATTACTTCCATTAATTTAAATATGTTCTTAAAAATATCACTACCATCATATTACATTGTCAGCACGGCGTGCCGCCGTGCCATCCATTGCTAGTTCTTATTATGGCTCAATCGGAGGAACAACATCTCCCGAATCTAAGGACAACAGTCGAAAAACCTTCATATACCTACGCACGAAAGGCTTCATTTTGCTTGATCAATCGTTGCCATGGCGTGCCAACATAGCGAAGTTAAATCAATCAAATTCTCTCAATTTGCTTGACCTTCCTATTTTACCAATGTTGAGGGAATGGAATTACATTCTCCCTTGTCCGATTTATAGACTAGTATGTCGGCGGCGGAGGTCAGCGGTGAGGTAATGGTGGTGCCCGTTTGGGTCCGATATAGGCCTAGCCTGGGCCAAGATTGGGAGGCGGTCACATGCGCCCTTTAGGGCCCGATTTTTGTCAAGTTGGTTCCCTAGTGCTGGGTCGCCGTTCAGCCTCGGCCACCTTTATGTGCACTCCACTTCCTGACTGCAAGTGTTGGCGCCCTCGGCCATCACAGATGGGTCTATCGGCGCCACCGGGAGTTCTCCGTCCTTGGTGGCAAAGACTAGTGGGGGTGGTGGAGAATGCTTGTAAGGCATGACGCTAGGCGTGGAATTTGTGACGCAACGCAGGTTACACATTTGTTGTTGTGGTGGTGATGTATCCTGGTGGTGGCGGCCGCGCCCCTCTCCTCCTCCCGCCCCCTCCCCACCGCGTGCAGCGGCATCATCGTCCTCGTGCTCCTTCACCTCTCGCCTCTCGGTGGCGGCGACGTTGGATGGGTAATGCTCTTTGTGGTGGTGTGTTGTTGATGATTCGGGCGTCATTACCTTAATAAGTGACATGCGAGAACACATGCGAGAATTATCCGCTGATCAAAAGAAAAACATTTGTTTGTCCAAGGTGTGTTCTCCCCACGTTGCATCCACCACGCCATGTGTTGCGCTGCGCCACGCCCGATGCAGTCCGTTGGAAATGACACACACATGAGGCGGCAGCGGCAGCAGCAGCCCGAGACCAGCATCATGTTGTGGTCTGCCTGCCTTTGGAACTTTGACTACACCTACACGGGCGTGCCCCCCTTCAATGCAGCCACTACACTGCACTGCACTGCACCACGGCATCGCTGAATCCATCCATACCCATGATCCGATTTCATGCAACGAGAAAAGCTGCCGGTGGCAACGTTATCTATTTCCTGGATGCTGCCATTGTCGTTGCAAGCTGCAACCTGCTGCTCGCCATGTGACGAGTTGCTGACCTTTTCTCCTCCCACATTTGCCAAGTTGAATTAAAACATGGTATGGGCTGTATGTCTCCTTGCATCGTCAGATATTGTTTCAGCACCATATTGATTATATCTATGTTTCCCTCGCCTGTCCAAACCTAGAAATACGTACACATGCTTACTTTATGTTCTGTATGTATGGAAAATTCAGGCACTTCGGTTTGACAGTTGGTTCCGTCACAATCATAACGACGACCAAGTCACGCCCACGATGATATAAAAAACTAATGCAAGATCAGTTGATTGAAATATACTATTTAGTTAGGATACTAGGCTGGGAGTGAGACACTGTTGAATCTTCTGTCTGAACTAAGACCCGATTATGCAGCAACCGTTCGTACCGGTTAATATATCCCTGCACATGGGGCTGCAGCTTGTTTGGTCGTATAATGATCCATGCTTAGTCCACATTTTCTTTCTGAAGCAATGCATTTTCTATTCTCATCTTTCATTTCAGTGGCGGTGCAATACATCTGAAGTTTCAGGGAAACCTTCCTTGCATGCTGAAATTGGGAACATTATTTTCTCCACTTTGTGGGGAAACAGACGGGTCAAGGTTGTCAACTTGGTGGACTACTACTTCTTCCGTCCCATAAAACATGAATGAAGTTTGTCTAAATTTGAACGTATCTAATCACTAAATAGTGTCTAGATACGTTGCAATTTGAATAAACTTCCGACAACTTTAGTGGGACGGAGGGAGTACATTACTCCATCTTGTATGTTTGGTCTTCAATTTTCTTCAGGGGAGACTTGGACACCCATGTTTCGGACTTTAACGAAGGAACCGGTAAATGAACATTGAACTAACCAATCGCTGCCGCCTCATAACCTTCTGTTTCACTTGTGCCAAACCAAACCGTCCATTTGGGTGCCATTTTGTGCGTCGCTTCTGGGATGCCATCGGCTGGAGCTTCCCGCTCGACGCGGATGTGCGCCGGCTGTTCTCCTACGACACTCCCGCTCCAAGTCGCTCGAAGGCGACTTCGACCCTCACCATCCTCCTCTGCTAGAATATTTGGAAACACCGCAATGGGGTTGCCTTCCACGGTGAGCGCGCTAGCCTTCCCCGCCTCCTCTCCATCTGCCGCGAGGACGCTGCGCTTTGGGAGCTCGGTGCTCCGGCCACGCTGCGTGATGAAGCGGTCGCCTGGGCCTCTCACCTAGGCACCCCGTAGTTTTGCTTGTGCAAGAGCTGCTCTCTCCCCCTGCTCTCTCCCCCCGGTGAAAAATTCGAAAAAAAAAACCCGTCCCTCTCATGACAGCCTGACCATCAGTTAACCGTTGTTCTAATACAAGACTGCAACTCTGCAGTATTAAATATGATCAGAGGGAGTATATCTCTAACAAGAAAGATTGATAATCCACCGGAAACCTAACACTAAGTTTGGTTATCAAAGGGAATAAGACATACTCAGTGGATTGCTAAATGTATCAATCTTTTATCATCAATTACAATGTGCTTGACAAAAATGAACCGGATTAGGATCGGGGGAATACTCAGTGGATTGCATATAGCTTCCTCTGCCTTAATATAAATACCGTAAGGGCTCCTCCCCCTGCTGGCATTCGTTTTGACAAAAACTTGCTGAAGATGCTAATCGAATTTTAGTGAAGATTGTGACAGGCTAGTGAGACAAATGGAATAAACACTGAAGTAACCAATCATTACTGTCTCGCCTCCCTCTATTTTCAGCCTGTGCCAAACTAAACCGTCCTTCTCATGACGGCCTGACGATCAGCTAACAGCCGTACCGATATGTACAAGACTGAAATTCTGCAGGATGCTTCCTTGATCTGGACCTGCATACTCATATATTTCTCTCAAGTGCCAAGAGCCCAAGATGTTAATCCACTTGAAACCTGGCAATCAGTTTCGTTGTAAAAGAGAATAGGACAAACACAGTGAACGCAAAATTTAAAATCTTTTATCTACAATAACAATGCTCTTGCTATAAGAACATTGCTGAAGATGTTAACCAGATTTTCGTGAACAGTATGACAGGGCAGAGGGCAGTGAGACAAACGAAGAGTGCGATTCAGATTCGGGCTGTAGTTTTTTCCTGTTTTTTCTTGTCTGGCTCAAGATATTGTTACTCCTGCACCAGACCAGCTGTGCAAATGCTCTAAATGTACTGCCTGCCCTGATGCTTGTAATAAAACTGCATTTCTACAGGAGCATTTCATCTCGTGGCAGATTCCGTTTTAATCAGTATCTTGCTATCTTTGCCCGGACCACCAACATAGCATCGGTTGCCACCGCAAGCTTTCACCGGCGTTAACTCGCCCCAGCCCAAAACGCAATGCGATGCAGTAAAGGCAAGCTGAAGATAACGTTTCAAAATTTATATCTCAGGGGTTTTGAACCATCTTTGTAGTAGAATTTAAGTGTAATTCCAGCGTTTCGTTTCAAAGACCATAGCCGAAGTTCAGAACAATCATTGCAGAATTTAAGTACAGTTCCGGCGTTTCGTTTCAAATGTCATACTCCCTCCGTTTCACCCCGTATCTCTAGGTCATCAAATTAATCTATATAATTTAAATTATATAATATAAAAATTATAATATTAAAAATAAAATATTTAAACTTTCCAATAATATAACTTTTATAACATATAACTAATGTTAACTTCATTAAATTTGCGACTTATGGTATACGCACGTCTAATAAATTATGAGAGAGAGCACCCAAGTTCATAACAAACTTTGCACGACTTAAGTGCGATTCCGGCGTTTCATTTCAAATGTCATAGCCCAAGTTAACAACAAACGGATCTGGATCATAGCCAAAGTTGACAGCAATGTAGTACTAATAAAAATTACTGCTAGTACCTCAGCAACAATATGGCATGAAACCAGCATAAAGATCACATCTAGTACTATATGGTTAAACACTGAAGAACACCTCAAAATCCCCTAGCACAACACTCACACACTAGCATCTCCCTTACACTGAAATTCCTAGAACTAGAAGGGGTGAAAAAGGAACACCTATTAGTTCTTCCATTCAGCTCATGCTTGCAGTAAGAAAAAAAAGTTACTACAAGGCTGCAGGAGGAAATCCCCAACACTGCCCTCGCTCCAGCGCCTCTTCCTCGGCCTGCCTCTGTACGTACAATTGTACATTGCCCAGGGGTAAATCTGCGGAATGAAGGGCAGATTCTCCAGCGGCAGGCCAAGAAGGGCGGAGCGGACGCCTAGAAATCGGCGGCGAAGGGGTCGTCGGAGGAGAGGCGGACGAGGAGGCGGCGGAAGTCGGCGACGGGGCAGGGGATGCGGAGCGCGCCGGGGTGGCCGTACCCGTACTCCTGGGCGGCGCGCATGAGGAGCGCCGCGAAGGCCGGCCGGCCGAGGAGGTCCGCGCGCACGGCGAACCGCTCCACGGGCCCGCCCTCCTCGCCGACGCACACCGGCACGTGCCCCTGCGGCACCTTCGCGCCGCCGCCGGAGGGAGGAGCCTGCTTCGGGGTCCGGAGCTGGCGGTAGGCTGTCGTGGCGGAGGAGGAGTCGACCGCTGCGACGCGGGAGAGCCGTCTGAAGAGGCGCTTCATGGTGGCGCTGTGGGGTGGAGGCGGCGGCGGGGAGGTGGAGGGAGGAGGAAAGATGGTTTCTTGGCGTTGGGGAGGGAAAGCTCAAGGGTCAAGGCGTTTGCAGTAGACTAGTCGTACTGGGTCGGGGTGGTGCGCTCCTCCCTGCTTTATAGGGTAGGGGCTAGTGCTCGCTACCACTTTTCCTGCCTTTTTTACTTGTTTTCTCGGTTATCCATCAAATGTTAGTGTCAGTTATTGTTACGCCAACACACACTGCCTCCACCTGATGCTTGCCATAAATTAATGATAATCCAAACCATAGCAATGTTAGACCGGTCATAGTGCATAGTATCATATAGTAATATCATGAGTATGATACTATCTCTATAGTGGGTGGTATTATAGAGTAGTATTATGAAATTTTAAATTTATTGTTTTGTAGAATCTCAGTGTAAATCTACGTACAAGATTTATTTTCCATTTACTTTTCTCGCAACATGCGCTATGATAAAGTATCCACATATGCTAAGTACTCTAATCTTATCTCTCCTCCTTAATTAGATGTTACATCATCATTTTTGTGGTTTAAAATACATGATACTACCTATGATACTACCACTATAACCAGCCTAACCAATAACACATTGAGTAACATTTGTAATACCAACTTTATAGTACAGAAGCGGACACTCACCCGTCACACATATGTTTTGCGCTCACCTATATAAATACACGTACTTCCTCTGATTTAAATTAATTTACTCTATTTTATCTAGATACAACTTATTTATGATAATCCAAACCATAGAAATGGTACAAACACATTGAGAAACAATTTTAATATCAACGTTAGAGCACAGACCAAGACATTCACATATATTTTTGTACACTTACCTCTATAAACACACACACACACACACTCTAGTATTTGAGCACATCCAAAATGCCGGGCCACTAGGGCTTCAGATTGACTAAGTCACCAAATGATCTTCCAATTGCTAGAAACTTCGTTCTTATTCCACTTTATGAGACACCAAAGCATTGAACCTGATATTTGATCCCTTATTGTTTGGGCGTATCAATATCCTGCTTACCATCAAACTACATGTTGATTCTCATTGATGTTAGATACTTCACAAGATGTTTCTTTAGTAGCGAGAATGTTTATGTGAGATATATGAACCGGCAAAATGTATCTTTAGTAGCGAGAATGTTTCCCCTCGGGTTGACGTTAATATCTTCTTTACGAGAACCAAAGTGGTTTATCCTCGAGTAACTTCCCCAATAACCATGTTGACTCTTTTTTCCTTGAAATGTCCATTCTAACACTTAATGTGCTTTTGGTAACGATTTGACGTGGATTGTGGACTGTGCTCTAAAAACAATTAGTTCTAAAATATGTAAAACAATCGATAGCACGATTAAGACAGACAACATCACACTTAAGGAAATGTATAAACATGTTCATCCGTTTTAGCAAGTTTGAGGGAAAAGGTGAGCAATTTCTAAGTTTGAGGACTATAATGCACCCCTCGACAAGTTTGATGGTTTTAGATGCATTACAATTTTGAAAACATATAAACCATTCGAGGATTGGTTTGAGCTAGACAAGCAGAGAAAAACTATCCGGCGTACGCCATCGACTCCGATAGCTGGCGTACGTATCTCTCGACCGAGAGGGATCGGAGGAGGAGGGTGGGCTTCATGGGCGACAGGGACTTTCCCTTCGACCGTCCACCGCCGCCTCGTCCTCGAAGACAGCAGGCGCCGACGCATGCGCTGTACAACGACGACCACGACGACGATGAATACGACGACGACCACGACTATATCGAGGTGCTGGCGTACCACAACGAGGAGGTCAAGGACGACAGCGACGACTACGTGGCGGTCGTCTTCTAGGAATGGCAGCTGGCCATGGCGAAGGGCCGCAACTTCGAGTTCTCGGACAACATGACAGACGATGAGATGGCGAAGTTCGGCGTCCTCGTGTCCGAGAACGATCCACTTGTGTAGCTGCCGCTGCCCCGCTACGCTACCGGCTTCATGTCGACGGGCCTGTCGGAGGATGAAGCCCTACGACTGGCGCTACATGACTCGGTCGCGCCACAACCGCCGATGTACAACCCCTGGGCTCCTCCACCGCCGCCACATCCCTGGGCCCCTCCACCGCCGCCACAGCCATAGCCCTGGGCGCCTCCACCGCCGCCACAGCCATGGGCGCCTCCACTGCCGCCACAGCCCTGGGCGCATCCACCTCAAGCACTGCCGGCGCGCCCGGCGTATGTTATGGCGGTATCCAACTGGCCCTGGACGGTACCAGACCTCATCGTGCTCGACAGCGACGAGGAGCAGCAGTAGGCGCATGCGTTTAGGTTTTATTTTAATGTGTTAAACTATGTAAATTATGTTTTCACGTTAAAAAAATGATTCGTGAAAAAAAAATGCATCGAGCCGTTGAAGCCACCCCCGACGCAAACAGACGCGCAACCGATTTCGACTATTACGGCCGACTCAAACGGACACGTACGGACATTTTCGGACGCTAAAATGGGTCAAGCCGTTGGAGATGCCCTTAGCAATGGGCGAATCTGTGAATGGAGCGGAGGTACGCGCAGGTACCGTTCGGTGTACCCGGCGGGTACCACTAGACAGAAAGCCGGTGCGGCGGACCCCATCGTGCCCACCTTTGCGCCCTCTTTAACTCGCCACACCCACCCAACCCCAGACGGTTGGTCTCGCACGCTCCGAACCCGACCCCGACCGCTCCATCCCAGTCGCAGCTGAGGTGGGCCGGGCCGCTGCCGTCACCCGCGCGCGCGTGCCGTGCCGCGTCCGTAGTCCGGCTCGTACGGAACGGTCGCTGGTCCGCCTCGACCGCGACGGCGGGGCCAGGCCAGCTGCCGGAATCTCGGACTGCGACGTGCCTGTGCTGTCCGTAGAATATGTGCGTACGACCACGCTGTTTCGTTTTTCTACTAGCCTGGAACACGCCTGGATGGTATTTCAACTTATTTCTGGGTATATCCTACCAGTATATTCGCGACAGAAAATAAGTACAGTATCTGATACGCCTCTTGCCTCGCTTTTATTTTTTTTTCGTTTATATGTAGTCTCTGTTTTAGTTTGTGTTGGCCTAGTAGCAGTGTTGTGGTGGTCGAGCTTGTTCTGAGCCGGCAGTTGGTATTTACGGGTGGGTATTTCTGGCCGCGCACCCGAGTAAACGAGACCTGCTTGCCGGTTCCTAAACCGAATGCTCTGCCCCTGCCTGCACTTCATCATTTCAAGGAACGATCCCGTGAATCTATTGCTTGCTTCTCCATTTCAAGGGCTACATATATAAACTCCATATATACTACACAGCACGCTCCGTGGTCTGCGTGGCAGATTTCACGCAAGATGGTCGATTAATTAGGTTTTGGCTGGACAGATATATCGACCTCCACGAGCCGAGCCGGCCAACCACATATTGCATATTTTTTGTGTTTGTCCCACTCAGTCCCGCCATTTATACATACTACAGGTATAAACTCGGTCGATCTAGTATCCAAAGAAAGAAGCCTGACAAGTCATGCATGTCGAGTACCACGTCCATGTCGCTAGCTTAGAGCAAGTTTAATAGTATAGCCAGTTCATTGGCTATAAGGCATGTGCCATGTCATTTGTAGCTAACATAGAGCCAACATGTATAATAGTGAGCTATAATCATGTACTACTTTATCAATGGATGGCCCACATTTCACTCTCACAAAGTCGCTTCAGGAAGCATGTCTAGTGAACTTCTGCATATTGCGTGAGCCCACTCCTCTTCTCTCTCCTCCTCTCTCTCCTCCAACTAAGCATGAATATATTATTTTAACCCTTATAGCCAGCTGACTAGAACTTATTATACTTGCTCTTACATCCATCTCGGCACCGGCACGGCAGCACTAGCTATAACACTGGGTCGTCATCATCATTCATCATTCGTGAATTAATGACCAGGGACTAGCTGCTGTCCGTACACCGCTGATCGGTCCCCGACATGCATTGTGGCCCATGTATCCGCTGGTCGATCACGAATTCAAAGCCATCAGACGTAGTCCTGCGTGCCAGCGCTAGCTCAACAAGTAAGGTATACAATCATGACGAGTGCCTCCCAACCGTTCCGTACGACCGAACGTGATTCTGTCCCGTGGATATCTATCGTATAGGGCGCGCTTGGTAGCTTGAGCTTAATTCATGTACCACTGATGATGAGATGAGAGTGCCTCCGCATTTGCAAACAAAGCATATACCATAAAACGCGCCCATGTCATTTGGTTGGCCGTGTGGTTTTTTCTGCACCGGAGAGAGAAGCTAGCTCCCATTATTTGGGTGCCTGCACATACGATTATGGTTGCACATCATTATTTTCTCGTGCGCACACCCTATTTAGTTGCACATATGAGCATGCTCTGGTAACTCCTTCTCTTAGAGTGGTGAGATTACCCAGTACTAGTAACTGAATAACAACGCATTGAGCTAGCTAGATTTAGTTCATCAAACGTAGTTGATAATACACAGCAAGTACTTACCCTATTGGGCGATGCATCACGAGCAAAACAACTATGCTTCGTGATGCATCACATGTTCATCACACGAGGGGTTAGTATATACCACCTCGAATAAATTTATCATTACAGACCGGGGATCGGGTTCAAGCAAGTCCTAGCTAATGGAGGGATATGAGAGCACCTCCCCCAAATCAGCAGATCACGACGAAGGAAGCAGAAGCACTAAGCAGGAAACTGCTTGCGTAGCCAGGTCCTAAGCCAGCTCCTCCTCTTCGATGGCTGCAGCTTACGATACCCGGCATACTCTTATTCATTATCTACAATGTAGTCGATTGCCCTGAGCAGCAAGTTGGGTTGGAACTTGCGCCATGTAGACAAACCGGGGCGTGAAGATTGTCTTCACCTGAGTATAGTTCGTGATCGGGGTCCCGACATACTGATGATGCCCCGGGTAGCGCTGCAATACAAAAGGAACAACTGTTAGTGCGGATGACAATGATATACTTTCAGATCTATGAAGGAACTCAATGAAGCTTACTACCTGAATGTACTCATGCGTCGTCTCTTCATCAGTAGCATAGAAGAAGCAACAATCCTCGTTCCAGTCCAGAGTGCGATCGGATTTCATCATGAGTATGACGCTCCACTTGGTCCTCCAGTTTCTTATGTGGTTGTAGATCTGAATTGTGGTCACATGTATGCAAGCGAATGCAAGAACATCAGTAGCTACCTTCTTCATATACTCCTCTTTGAATCACAGGTTAAAATAGACACCGCTATGGACGAGCTGAACCAACCGGTTGAGCACAAACTCTGAAATCTCAGGTCTCCAAACCATGACAGCTTTGCTTGGAAACACACAATGATGAGCATTCACAGTAGGAGCAGAAAGATCAGGGGAGCCCAATGGTATGATCGTCTACATGACAAACACTAGCACATCAATGAACTACCACATCCACATCCACATCCTTAAGCACAACAACATCAATGAACTACCACATCCACATCTTTAAGCACTACCACATCAATGAACTACAAGAAAAAGAAAGAGGGGCCTTACAGTCAAAGAAGCCACACGCAGCACGGATGTCGGGGAACCAGGGGACCCTGGCGAAGTTGCAGGCAGCACAACCATCCCCGTGGAAGAGTCAGATGCAACGCCGATAACCATCCCCGTGGAAGAGTGGAAGATCGAGATGTCGCCTAGGAGGGGGGGGGGGTGAATAGGCAATTACAAACTCTTGCGGATTTGTCTTGTAAGAATGCGGAATTAAACTATCGTTTAGTTTACAAGCACAAACCCTAAATATGCTAAGCTCAACTAAGTGTAACAATAGCAACTAGAGCTAAGCAACATAGGTACAAGATATATGTAGCACAAGTGATAGCAAGATATATGTACTTCAAGCACGATGGCTATCACAAGGAAAGAGAGCTCGGGTATAGAAATAACCGAGGCACGCGGAGACGAGGATGTATTCCCGTGTTCCCTTGCTTTGCAACAAGGTACGTCACGTTTGGAGGAGTGGAGGTCGCACGAAGGATTCCCCGCGCCACGAAGGCTCACCCTATTCTCCGAACCACACCCACGAAGGATAATGGCCCTTTCCTTATGGTTAGCTTTTCCTCCGCTCCGGAGATGGCAAGCTCCACAACCACTTCACAAGATCCACGAAGGAGAAGCCCGGGCCTCTTCACAATCTTCTTGAAGAGATCACCGGAGCACCAACCGCCAAGCCAACTAGGAGGTCTCCCTCCAAGAGTAACAAGCTCACAGTCTCTTGATACGTCTCCGACGTATCGATAATTTCTTATGTTCTATGCCATATTATTGATGATACCTACATGTTTTATGCACACTTTATGTCATATTCGTGCATTTTCTGGAACTAACCTATTAACAAGATGCCGAAGTGCCCGTTCCGTTTTCTGCTGTTTTTGGTTTCGAAATCCTAGTAACGAAATATTCTCGGAATTGGACGAAATCAAGACCCGGGTTCCTATTTTCACCGGAAGCATCCGGAACACCCGGGAAGGACCGGAGGGGGGCACTCGGGCCCCCGGACCATAGGCCGGCGCGGCCCGGGCCCCGGCCGCGCCGCCATATGGTGTGGCCACCCCTTCGACCCTCCTGCGCCGCCTCTTCGCCTATATAAAGCCTCCGTCGCGAAAACCCCGAGACGAAGAACCACGATACGGAAAACCTTCCGCAGCCGCCGCCATCGCGAAGCCAAGATCCGGGGGACAGGAGTCTCCGTTCCGGCACCCTGCCGGAGCGGGGAAGTGCCCCCGGAAGGCTTCTCCATCGACACCGCTGCCATCTCCACCGCCATCTTCATCACCGCTGCTGCTCCCATGAGGAGGGAGTAGTTCTCCATCGAGGCTCGGGGCTGTACCGGTAGCTATGTGGTTCATCTCTCTCCTATGTGCTTCAATACAATAATCTCATGAGCTGCCTTACATGATTGAGATTCATATGATGATGCTTGTAATCTAGATGTCATTATGCTAGTCAAGTGAGTTTTACTTATGTGATCTCCGGAGACTCCTTGTCCCACGTGTGTAAAGGTGACAAGTGTGTGCACCGTGTGGGTCTCTTAGGCTATATTTCACAGAATACTTATTCACCGATGAATGGCATAGTGAGGTGCTTATTTATATCTCTTTATGATTGCAATGTGTTTGTATCACAATTTATCTATGTGCTACTCTAGCAATGTTATTAAAGTAGTTTTATTCCTCCCGCACGTGTGCAAAGGTGACGAGTGTGTGCACCGTGTTAGTACTTGGTTTATGCTATGATCATGATCTCTTGTAGATTGCGAAGTTAACTATTGCTATGATAATATTGATGTGATCTATTCCTCCTACATATGCATGAAGGTGACGAGTGTGCATGCTATGTTAGTACTTGGTTTAGTCTTTTGATCTATCTTACACTAAAGGTTACTAAAATATGAGCATTATTGTGGAGCTTGTTAACTCCGGCATTGAGGGTTCGTGTAATCCTACGCAATGTGTTCATCATCTAACAAGAGTGTAGAGTATGCATTTATCTATTCTGTTATGTGATCAATGTTGAGAGTGTCCACTAGTGAAAGTGTAATCCCTAGGCCTTGTTCCTAAATATCGCTATCGCTCGCTTGTTTACTTGTTTTATCGCGTTACTACCGCTGCGTTACTACCGCTGCGTTACTACTCGCTTGTTTACTCGTCCCGGGCAAAGCACTTTTCTGGTGCCGTTGCCACTACTATTTCATACCACCTGTATTTCACTATCTCTTCGCCGAACTAGTGCACCTATTAGGTGTGTTGGGGACACAAGAGACTTCTTGCTTTGTGGTTGCAGGGTTGCATGAGAGGGATATCTTTGACCTCTTCCTCCCTGAGATCGATAAACCTTGGGTAATCCACTTAAGGGAAACTTGCTGCCGTTCTACAAACCTCCGCTCTTGGAGGCCCAACACCTGTCTACAAGAATAGAAGCTCCCGTAGACATCAAGCACTTTTCCGGCGCCGTTGCCGGGGAGGAAAGGTAAAAAGGCACTCATACTCCGGTTCCAGTGTAACGGTACTTTTCTGGCGCCATTGTGTTTGTGCTCGAAGCTATTTCCTTTAGATCCTGCAATTGCATCTTTTTGTTTCTTGTTTACACTAGTTTGGTATAATGGACAACAATGAGCTTCTTATTCTATTTCCTGATTTAAAACATGGATTGTTTGATGCGAAAATTAAAAAACCTATGAAATCTTATTTGCATGCTGGTAGTAATATTAGTATGAACGCTTTGAACACCATTGTTGATAATAATGTAGAAAGTTCTAAGCTTGGGGAAGCTGGTTTTCATGATCTTTTTAGTCCCCCAAGCATTGAGGAGAAAATTTTCTTTGATGATACTTCGCCTCCTATTTATGATGATTATAATAGTGGTCTTTTGGTACAACCTACTATGGAGAGTAAATTTTATTGTGATTATACTATACCTCCTACACTTGATGAGAATAATAATGATAGCTACTTTGTTGAATTTGCTCCCACTACAACTAATAAAATTGATTATGCTTATGTGGAGAGTAATAATTTTATGCATGAGACTCATGATAAGAATGCTTTATGTGATAGTTATATTGTTGAGTTTGCTCATGATACTACTGAAAGTTATTATGAGAGAGGAAAATATGGTTGTAGAAATTTTCATGTTACTAAAACACCTCTCTATGTGCTGAATTTTTTGAAGCTACACTTGTTTTATCTTCCTATGCTTGTTACTTTGTTCCTCATGAACTTGTTTATTTACAAGATTCCTATGCATAGGAAGCATGTTAGACTTAAATGTGTTTTGAATTTGCCTCTTGATGCTCTCTTTTGCTTCACATACTATCTCTTGCGAGTGCATCATTAAAACTGCTGAGCCCATCTTAATGGCTATAAAGAAAAGAACTTCTTGGGAGATAACCCATGTGTTATTTTGCTAGAGTACTTTGTTTTATATTTGTGTCTTGGAAGTTGTTTACTACTGTAGCAACCTCTCCTTATCTTAGTTTTGTGTTTTGTTGTGCCAAGTAAAGTCTTTGATAGTAAAGTAAATACTAGATTTGGATTACTGCGCAGAAACAGATTTCTTTGCTGTCACGAATCTGGGTCTAATTCTCTGTAGGTAACTCAGAAAATTATGCCAATTTTCGTGAGTGATCCTCAGATATGTACGCAACTTTCATTCAATTTGGGAATTTTCATTTGAGCAAGTCTGGTGCCCTTTTAAAATTCGTCTTTACGGACTGTTCTGTTTTGACAGATTCTGCCTTTTATTTCGCATTGCTTCTTTCGCTGTGTTGGGTGGATTTCTTTGTTCCATTACCTTCCAGAGTAGCTTTGAGCAATGTCCGAAGTGTTAATAATGATTGTGTCACCTCTGAACATGTGAGTTTTTGATTATGCACTAACCCTCTAATGAGTTTGTTTCGAGTTTGGTGTGGAGGAAGTTTTCAAGGGTCAAGAGAGGAGGATGATATACTATGATCAAGGAGAGTGAAAACTCTAAGCTTGGGGATGCCCCGGTGGTTCACCCCTGCATATTCTAAGAAGACTCAAGCGTCTAAGCTTGGGGATGCCCAAGGCATCCCCTTCTTCATCGACAAATTATCGGGTTCCTTCTCTTGAAACTATATTTTTATTCGGCCACATCTTATGTACTTTACTTGGAGCGTCTCGTGTGCTTTTGTTTTTGTTTTTGTTTGAATAAATGCTTGTGTGGGAGAGAGACACGCTCCGTTGGTTCATATGAACACATGTGTTCTTAGCTTTTAATTTTCATGGCGAAGTTTCTTCTTCGTTAATTTGTTATATGGTTGGAATTGGAAAATGATACATGTAGTAAATTGCTATAATGTCTTGGATAATGTGATACTTGGCAATTGTTGTGCTCATGTCTAAGCTGCATCATATACTTTGCACCCATTAATGAAGAAACACTTAGAGCTTGCTAATTTGGTTTGCATATTTGGTTTCTCTAGAGTCTAGATAAGATCTAGTATTGAGTTTTGAACAACAAGGAAGACGGTATGGAGTCTTATAATGTTTACAATATGTCTTTTATATGAGTTTTGCTCACTACAAGAAAAGTTCTGATAGACAACGTCTCAAAATCGTCCGCTAAGGGGTATTTTTCGTCGCCTATGGGCCTAACCCGACGATATGGGTTCTGTTGTGGAAACTGCGTCGGGCAAAGTCCAACGACGTTTTTTTCGGTCCGTCGCGCTTGGGCGCCCTTCCGCCACGGAAAATCGGACCGTTGCGCAAGTGTTTCCGGGAGCCCGTTGACCGCTGACGTCATGCAAACTAACACGTGGCAGACACCGTTAACTGGCCGTTAACGGCGTTAACCGGCTGAAACCCCGTGGTAGATGGTAGGCCCACACGAAGCCTGCCACGTCTTAAGCGGGCCGACCCATTAAGTTTGCGGGCCGGGCCAGCTGACTTAATTTGACCGGTCAACTATATAGCTGGGCTGGTCCATTAGTTACGTGGGCCGGGCCTAACCTCTAAGGTTGGCCGGTCAAAACTTTAATGGGCCGGCCCACTAAGCATGTGGGCCGGCCGAATGCACTCGTTTGACCGGTCAACGAGGCAAAAGGGCCGGCCCACAAGACATGTGGGACCCACTTTCTTGTTATCGGGCCGGCCCATTTACAAAGTGGGGTCCACATTAAAGCAACTGGGCCGGCCCAAGAAGTTAGTGGGCCGGCCCAATTAGCATGTGGGTCCCACTCTCCTGCTATCGGGCCGGCCCATTTAGTACGTGGGGTCCACCATAGATCAAATGGGCCGGCCCAACAAGCCGTGGGCCGGGCCTAAAGCACCGGTGGGTCCCACTTTCTCGTTAAAAGGCCGGCCCATTTAGTATGTGGGGTCCACCATATAGCAAGTGGGCCGGCCCAACAAGATAGTGGGCCGGGCCAAAAACACAGGTGGGTCCCACTTTCCAGTTAAAGGGCCGGCCCATTTAGTATGTGGGGTCGACCATATAGCAAGTGGGCGGCCCAACAAGATAGTGGGCCGGGCCAAAACAATGGTGGGTCCCACTTTCCTTTAAAGGGCCGGCCCATTTAGTATGTGGGGTCCACCATATAGCAAGTGGGCCGGCCCAACATGCTAGTGGGCCGGCCCAACATGCTAGTGGGCCGGGCCAAAAACACAGGTGGGTCCCACTTTCCTGTTAAAGGGCCGGCCCATTTTGTACGTGGGGTCCACCATATAGCAAGTGGGCCGGCCCAACACGGTAGTGGGCCGGGCCAAAAACACAGGTGGGTCCCACTTTCGTCTTGAAGGGCCGGCCCATTTAGTATGTGGGGTCCACGACAAAAGCAATTGGGCTGGCCCAACTAGTTAGTGGGCCGGCCCAGTAGTGGGCGGGGTCCACCTTAAAGCAAGTGGGCCGGCCCAATGTCCACAGTAAATCAAGTGGGCTGGCCCAATAAGTAAGTGGGCCAGCCCGTTTAGTTGTTGTTTATATGCCGGCGTAATAGGCGCTTTAGGATTTTGCGGTCGGCACATATGTGATTTCGCTTAATTGGGCCGTTTAAGGGATGGGAATTCGTGATTTAGATACCGAGAATATTTACGCAGACATTGATTTACGTCGGATAGCCTCACTTACCACAAGCACCAAAGAAAAAATGCGCGAAAGAACTATAAAAACTAACTAAATATTACATCAGCTGCAAGGCATTGAAAAAATATTACAGAACCCTGAGAAATTGAATGGTAATTAAACCTAGCAATACAATGAAGGGATCCGGAAATCTTTTAAGTTGTCCATGCAAGCACCTATATCCGAAACAAAGACATTACAAGTTAAGACAGACAACAATGGAAAGGCAAAGACACTACAATATTGTTTGCCAAAGAATTTGGAACTCATCATTTCGTCGTTATAACAAGATCATTGTAATGCGCACAATAAGCAAACAAAGAGTGCATGCCGCATACCAACGGCCAATATAACAGAGCATGTTAGAATGAAACAGCAGACTTACTACTGTCGAGTCCCATGCAAACCAACATGTTCAGGGAGTACAAAATTGGCATGAACAACATAGTAGCAGGCTATAAATTTTGTAACAACGACTTAGCAAGATGAAGTTATGATGGCTACATCTACAGAGCAGGGAATGTAAACCAAAAATAGAAGTTACGATGGCAAAAGCTAAAGAGGAGGGAATGTGAACCAACATGTGCCAAGTGCAATTACTTCATTTTGGCCGTGAACTAAATAATACTCCTAAACTTATAGTGAAGGGGATGCAAATCAAGATTGTAATGTCCCAGGTTTAGAGACGATCGAGGGGTAGATTTTATAAAGGGATGTGCATTGCATAGTAAATTCTGGGGAAATTTCGCGCTTTTAAACAAAAACTGCATTGAAGGGGGACAAGTTTCTCTCTCGACACCTTACAGGGTTAGGGTTTTGAGAGTGCGACAAACTTGTTTCTCACTTCACTAGTTTAGGGTTTTGAGATGAGAGAGGAGAGTTTGCATGATTGAATTCCAAATGATATGACATGGTTGAATTCAAACCAAGGTTGAATTTGAATTTCAAATTCAAACATTAAATAATTACTTAAATAATTCAATTGAGGAAATTCATTAAGTAAATGATCAATAATAAAAAAGATGAACAATTATATTAAAGTAAAGCTCATTAGAGAAAACTTTGAGCTTTATTGATCATCACACAAATTACAATGTCATTACAATATTCATAAGTGAAATAAAAGAATAATACAACACATTACATAAATGGGCAGAATAGAAAATAAAGAAAAATTACAAGTTAATAGTCCTAGTCTAAATTCTACAAGGTCATCCTCATTTGATCTTGTATTTGATGAAGTCCTTGTCCATTTTTGTTCAATTGATGATCCCCGCACATATTCACAACAAAAGAAGAGTTATGCCAAGTGGCATAGCCACTTGGCAGGTTAGAAACAAAGGAAAATAAGCGAGATATGATCAACTCGCCGAGCTGATCCTCTCAATGTCCCAAGTGCAAAGTATCCGGTTCACACAGACACCCAAGCAGTACACACATCAGGTGTGCATGCTCAACACCCGAGACCTGGTTGTGCATGTGGCACAACACATACACAACATCAGTGAGTCACCAAAGTGACCAGACCCAAGCTGTCGACCAGGGAGAGCTTAGCAGCACCATATATAACCTTTACAGTGCTCAAACCCTAGCCATTTGTTCATCCATCGACAGCAGCAGTGGTAAGTTCACCAAGAACAGCCAAGAACACCAAGAACGGATGAACAAGCTAGAGCCGTTCCATCTATTCCCAATCACCAGGAAATAAACCAAGCTTCACAAGCTCATCAGGAGGAGCAGGGCAAGCAACTCAACCATCAGATCAACACTGAAGAAAAACCTCTACACCAACATCAAAATCTAGGAGCTGGAGTGAGGTATATAACTCAACATGAACAAACCGGATGGTTTTGTTCATAAATAAGCATGTGCATCAAACACACGAAGCAAAAGGGTGTGAGTACCCTGTTTGTGTCATCATTTGGCTACTAAGCCATATGGTGCAAGCAAGAGTAGAGAGGCCACTGGTTAAGCATCTAAAGGGAACAACAGCCATGTAAATTAATGCATAACTGAAGAAATCCAGCAGCAGATGAAGACACAGCTAGCCTGGCCACATACTCAACACCTATAGCTATTGATTCCATCAGACTGATAGACAATATGTGTCTATTTAAGTTTGTCAACAGCAAAGAGCCACTGGAAGTCCAAATCTGGATCAACCAGTAAGCATCTAGTAATCACAGCAAGCCAACAAGATGTGGGAGCTTCCTGAACAGTCAAGAATGGTTGTTGAGGCAACCTCTACCACTTAAACAATCAAACCATCAAACCAGCACATATATCATTACCCAGAAGGGTTCAAATGAAGCTAGGGTCCCCAATATATGATTGGCATCCCTCTAGCTTAACTAATTCATTCATATGATCATCACCGCAGAAGCAGTTCACATCATTTATCTAATTAATGAATCAAAGCTACACGGATAAATGAAACAGAGAAGTAAGCTATGCACCGGGCCATGCGGATGATCCAATGGATCATTGCGGATAGTAGCAGAGGGCTTAAGCAAACACCAAGGAGTACAAACACAAGCCACCGTGTTACACTGACATCAGGAGGGCATCAGCTAGACACAAGAATGAAACAGCAGCCATTCACCAAGCAACTGATGATCATAAGATCATCAGGACTTGATCAAGCATGCTAGAATCCATTCCAAGCAATTACCACATAAACAGATAATTAATTAAATGAACTAGCTCAAAGGCACTGGCACTTGCAAGTATGCAAGGATTAACCATCACAATCAAGTCAGAGACAGAATTAAGCACACACAGTATGCCCTAGTGACAGTAAAAAGGAATAGGAGCATGTCAACAGGCCATGAGCATCACTGGATGCTCATGAGCAATCACAGGAGGGCCACAGCCCGAGATGGAAATGAACAGATAGAGCTAGGAAACACGAAGCAAGCTTTCACAGGCACATAGCTTAGCAATCTTGCGCAGTAGCACACGCATAGCGCAGCAGCATAGCATAGCAGGAGCAGGCAAACATGGCGCTGCAGAAGAACACAGCAGTGCTTGCGTAGGCAAGCATACCACAGCAGTAGGTCTAGAGGTGGAAGAAGGTCAGGCACAGGAGGGGAGCAGGAAAGGAGGCGCACTTACCGGAGTCGAGGAGAGCAGCGCAGCCATGGCGGCCACGGCGGCACGCGTCGGGCGAACGACGGCGCCAGGCCATGGCCAAGCCGAGGCTGTCGTCGGGCGCAGGGACCCCAGGCAGCACCACGGCGGGGCACGCGGCCACGCCAAGGCGTCAAGCTCGTCGGCAACGACGAGAGCGCGGCGATTCGCCCGCGGCCATGTCACCGGTGCGTTGAGGAAGAACGGCGGCGGCGGGGAAGAGCAGATCGACGCGGATCAATCGAAGCGCCGTCGAACGGCGGTTCGATTGGTACCCATCTCACCGCCGGCGGTGGCCGGAGTAGGCCGGATTGATTCGGCGACGGCGGCGGCGACCACGGGTCGCCGAGCACGGGAGAGGATTAGGGTTTGGAGAAGCGGCGCGAGGAGCGGGTGTGAGCGACCGACCGCTCGGGTCGGTTGGACCCGAGCTGGTCTAGCCAAACCACTGGGCTCCACTGACAGGTGGGCCCAGGGGCAAAATAGTCTTTTCCAAATTCCATTAAAAACCAGGAATTTGAAAATTCAATAGAAAAGTGATAAAAGCTCTAAAAAAATAATTAAAAATATGAAAATAGATCAGCATAAAATTCTCTATCCAAATAAAATATCAAAGAGAATTTTTGAAGACAATGAAGAATAAGTCTTATTTTGATGAATTAAAATAATGATTTAAATCACACATATTATTTTCAATAATGAAAATAGCCCAATCATGCATTTGGACTTTAAAAACACCTTGACAACATTTCAAGGTTGTATTTCACTCTAAATCAAGGATTCCCAAATCATTCTTAGTATTAACCTCTTACATGAAATATTAACGACATCGGAAGGAGGGAACAAACCCTAAAAATGGAATCATGCATAACTGTTTCTTTAACCATTGCCCTTATCGGACAATGATGCTATTTTTCAGAACAAGAGGACAAGGGTCAGTCCATACCTTCCAACTGCAGAACTTTGCAGTGTTCGAGCAAGTTCATCACTTGCTCATGTCATTTGAGTATTTTTATCAAATTACTTGCAAAGTATTATGGTTATCACTATTGCACAAAAATCAAAACCACTACTTTCATAACTATGAATATGACTATGTGGTGGGCAATGGAACCATGGATTGTGATGATATGGTGGAGGTTCCATTGCACGGGCTTATATCCATCTAGGATTAAACAACAAATGTCGCCGATGATTCTTGTGCCGTAATATCCGTGTTAACCATAAGATCCGGAGTGGGACGGAGTAGTCAAAAGTGTTTCCACCTCTCGTTCATCAACGGATGCGCTTTACCGTAGACACTTGTATCCGTCGGGGCAAGCGGTGGGCTGGGAAGCCTTAAGTCCCCACGGCATAGTCCGTAGACACTTGTCGCTCGAAGTACAAGCGGTGGGCTGGGGAAGCCTAAAGTCCCCACGGTATTGCGGTCTATGATGGGTTGCAGCTACCGGCGAAGGAGTTTGGTTAACGAGTCCCAAATCAGTTGTCGTGGTCGGGGTCCATCCTTAAGTGGTATAAGAGGACCGACGAGGACCCGGGGTCGGGGTATGCAACAAAGGGTGGGTGTTCGAGGTAGCGGAGGAACATGATTGGCTAGACCTTATACCGGGCCTCACACCTAAGGAAGTGTGGACGGGAAAGCTGCCCGGTTGGCACCAAGGTTAAGATCTCTTATGGGTAAAGCAACACACCTCTGCGAGTGTAAGAGCGTGACTCGTCACTCCCTGTCCGGGATTGAGGAACTGCGAACGCGGCCGGAAAGGAGCTCCATGAAGTTCTAGTAAACCGGTGAAGGCTGACGGACATAGCTCTTTGAAATAAAAGCAATCTCTTGAAGAAATGTTTATCAAAATTTGCATTGGTATTAGACTTTCTGGTTTAATATCGTAGCTAGTGCATAAAACACCTCTTATCTATAATGAACTTGTTGAGTACGCTCGTACTCATACCATTCTTAAACCCCATGCTTAGATTGTCTGAACCGTCTGGAGGAGGAGGACTACGACAGCAATGATGGAGCCGAGATCATCGGCTACGAGGAACCAGACCTCTCAGGAGGTGTTGAAGGCGTAGACTACATCATAGTCTACGGATCCGGGGAGGCTTCTGGAGGAGAACAAGCCTAAGGATATCAGGAGTAGTAGTAGTAGCCGAGCAGCGCGAACTTGTGGTGACCCGGCATACCACTGCATGGTGTAGTATGCAAGTCTGATATAACACCAATGAAACACTGTTCCACTAGTATTATATCGCTCAGAGTGGTACAACAGAAACATATGCGGGTCCAAGGCATGTCTATAGAATTACAACATTGACTACTCGTTACAAAAGATCATCATAGCCTCCTACTTTACAATGAGGTAAAACCGCAAATAAACTCCGGAAGAATGACTCGTAGTCTAATTCTATCACGAACTCTATTTGTAGAGTATTTAACTAACTACGGAGGCTAAGAATAGATTCTAGCTAAATAGGAGCTAGGTTTAGGGAGCTAGTCCCCTTCTATTGCTAATCTAGGTGTTCTCCTTGTTGGATGCGGTATCTGACTCTTCTGACATGGTCCTTTCTCTTGAAGTAGTTGTTGACTCCTCGGCCTTTGAGCTGCACGGTAGATCCTCCTTCGATGCCTCCATATCTAAGCAGGGGATTTAAGAGTGGGATGAGTACGAGCGTACTCAACAAGTTCATTATAGGAAAGAGGTGTTTAATGCACTAGCTACGACATTAGACCGGAAAGTCTAATACCAATGCAGGTTTTCATAACCATTTCTTCAAGAGGTTGCTTTTATTCGGAAGAACTATGTCCGTCGGCCTTCACCGGTTTACTAGAACTTCATGGAGCTCCTTTCCGGCCGCGTTCGCGGTTCCATATCCCGGAACGAGGAGTGACAGTCACGGTTCTTTACACTCTGCAGAGGTGTGTTGCTTTACCCATAAGAGATCTTAACCTTGGTGCCAACCGAGCGCGCAACCCGTCCACACTTCCTATGGTGTGAGGCCCGGTATAAGGTCTAGCCAATCATGTTCCTCCGCTACCTCGAACACCCACCCTTTGTTGCATACCCCGACCCTGGGTCCTCGTCGGTCCTCTTATACCACTTAAGGATGGACCCCGACCACGACAACGGTTTGGGATCGAACCAAACTCCTTCGCCGTAGCTGCAACCCATCATAGACCGCAATACCGTGGGGACTTTAGGCCTCCCCAACCCACCGCTTGCACTTCGAGCGACAAGTGTCTACGGACTATGCCGTGGGGACTTAAGGCTTCCCCAGCCCACCGCTTGCCCCGACGGATACAAGTGTCTACGGTAAAGCGCATCCGTTGATGAACGAGAGGTGGAAACACTTTTGACTACTCCGTCCCACTCCGGATCTTATGGTTAACACGGATATTACGGCACAAGAATCACTGGCGACATTTGTTGTTTAATCCTAGATGGATATAAGCCCGTGCAATGGAACCTCCACCATATCAACACAATCCATGGTTCCATTGCCCACCACTTAGTCATATTCATAATTATGAAAGTAATGGTTTTGATTTTTGTGCAATAGTGATAACCATAATACTTTGCAAGTAATTTGATAGAAATACTCAAATGACATGAGCAAGTGATGAACTTGCCTTTCTTGACTGCAAGATTATGCAGACAAGGTCTTCGATACGCAATAACTCCAAATTCTGAAATAGCATCATCGTCCGGTAAGGACGATGTTTAAAAGATTGGCAAGGATGCAATAATGCATAAGTATGAGATGCAATCGCTCTAAGCGTGACCTAACCCCGATGATTTAGGATTAGTGAGTTGTAATGATTAGTTCAGGTGTGTGGCACTTTTAGAGTGATTCACAAACAAGGTTCTTATTCAGGTTTGTGTTGTTTTAGAATCATAAACAAGTGGTAAAATGAGTAGTAGCAATCATACACACCAAGGAATAGTAGTTGTATAATAAGTAAAGAACAATTATCAATTTTAAGCCCTATATTGCATGGTTGATGATTACTTATTATATAATTCAAAAGAATAACTTTTGAAGAACATGTTCTTAATAATGAATAAGTATGATAATCAGAGTTGTGAAGTTCTATAGTTTATTATGGGTTTCAACTAGTTTCTAGGGTAAATATTAGTTGGATCCCAACAATGTTGGATTCAACAGCTACTAGGGCTTATATGGTTTTAGTGAGTCAGATTATAATCAAATCATTATGTATAGGTGTTATCAAGGTTGGTATACCTTGTTGTTGATAACAGGATAGGGTTTATCAATCCTATTAAGCAGGTTTGATGGCTACTCCCTATTTTCTTCAAAAGAATAACTTTTGAAGAACATACTTCTTAAGTAATAAGAAGTATTGTAATTAAGGTTTATAGGTTCTATCAGATAGGGTTGATGAACATGCTCTATTTACTTCAAAGGAATAACTTTTGAAGAACATACTTCTTAAATAATAAGAAGTATAACAATTAAGACTGAGGTTGTCTTGTTTTAGCTATTGGATCTCTAAGTAGAGAATGGTTAGTTCCTAAATAGGATGGTTCATAAGTATCTCACACTAGTAGGGTTTAGTGGAACAGGGTTATATAATGTAGAATAGTAGGTATGGTTGCTATTAGGGTTCTTCACAATGGTGTGATGCTAAATGGGGATAAACAAGGATGATGGCTCAGCTAATAGGATCTAGGGTTTTCACTTGGTTGATCCCCCTTGATTAGTTAGGTCTGATGAAAATGAATATATGGAATACCCATATGTTAGTGGTAGGTCTTCTACATTTTATGTGGCCAAGCAAGTATTTAGTTGCTACTATGTATCTATGGATACAAAGTAAGTTTTATGATCATAGGTTCCAACCTAGGGTTCAGGTTGGAGGCAAATTAAGGTTCTCATGTAGTAATAAAGCTAGGTTATAAATGGCATTAGGGTTTTAGGATCCCACATGAAATTATGGGTTAACACTTTGTTTTATAATGTAACTAGGGTTTCCTAATTACTCTATAATTCTTGTATTAATAACTTCATTAATATAGTTGAAGTTATTAATAACTTTGAAATTAAGATAATATTGGATTTGTCCTTTTATTATTTTTAAAGAATTAATAATTAAAGTAATTATTAATTAGGATTTAAATCCTCCTATTAAGGATTTAATAAATTATAAGCAAAGGAAAATTAGTTTTATTATTTTCCTGATTTGCTTATTGGTTTTTATTAATTTTAGAAGTTTTTGTTAATTATTGAATTTTAATTAAATTTGGAATTAAAATTAAAGGTTTAAATAACAAGTGTTAAATAATTAAATTTTTATTGAAAAATAAAAATTCATTTTATATTTTTATTGGATAGAGTTTTCTTTTCTAAGAATTTTAATATCTCATTTATATTTTTCTGACTTAAATTGAATTTTCTAAATTTATTTGAAGTTGCAGAGATTTTTGGGTTTGAATTAAACAAACTAAATACTAAAGTTACCCGGCCAGGGCTACCCACAGACACTGGCCAGTGGGGTCTAGACCATGTCAGCAGCCACGTGGCGATGATGTGGCCAGAGAGGCTCACTGCCGGCGGTTTGCCGGTGACGGCGCCGCCGTTCCAAGGCTCGAGCGGACCAACTACTCATGCTACTCGATTCAGCTCGCCGCGGTGAACACCAGGGTACCAACGCCGCCCCTAAATTGTCGCCGGAGCTAGTCCGACGGCGAGGTGCTGCGGCGGTGCTCACGGGCCGATGATGCTGGGCAAGCTAGGGAGTGCTAGCGGACATGCGAGGATGCTCAGGACAGTCAGAGACTCACCGCGAGCACGACGGGCGTGTCGGCGAGGCAAGGGAAGGTCGGCATCGTCGGAATTGCCAGCTCCAGTCGCCGGGGAGTTGAGGTCGTCGGCGCCGATTTTGGTCACGGCGGCCCGATTCCTCCTGCAGGATGAACAAGTCGACCATGGCGATTCCAATGGTAGTCATGGCGAGGCTCGGGGTGGTCTCTGTCGACGGCGATGGTCGACGGCCGGGTTAGCTAGGTTTTCGTCTGGAGAGAAATTGAGCAAAGGAGGAAGAAACTTGGAGCTGATGTTCGTGCTGGAGCTTTTATAGGGCGTCGAAGAGTGCCTCGTCACGAATTGGAGCAAGGAGAGGCTGCCAGCGAGAGGGAGAAGGGAGACACGGCGTCGCGGTGGCCTCCAGCACTCGGAGAGGATGAGGACGACCTCGTCTCTGATTTTTTTGTACGAAGAGGTATGGTGGGTTGGTCTGGGCCGTGTTGGGCTGGGATTTGTTGGGCTGCTGGTGGGCTCGGCCGAACAGGTAGGGTCTGGTAAGGTTTTTCTCTCCCCTTTTCTGTTTTTTCTTTTTTCTTTCTTGTTTTACCATTTCATTTATTGAATTATGTGTTGAATCTAATTTGTTTTCAAAGTTTTCTTGCAGGTTCCTTGTTATGTTAATTCGATTAAGAGGTAGTGTGATGTATTACACCACACTCCAATATGAAGCAAGTATTTTATATTAGTTTATATGTCATGCTTATTGGTTTATTAAAAATAAATAGGCATGAGCTTATGTTCTTATTTTTAATTTTTCTTTGTCCTTGTGAATTCAATTATTTGGATTATTATTGTTGATACTTTCAACTCAAGGTATTTTAAAGGTTGTGTTGAAACTTGGTTTCAGTTCAGGGAATTGGTCACTTGCACATGATTTTATGTGAGCTCAATTGTATTAGGGTTTTATAGTTTCTATCATAACCCCCCTTATTAAGGTTAATACTATCATTATATTTGAAAGTATCTAAGTAGTTATTGTTTCCATCATGATTTATCTTGTTACAAAGATAATGGGTTGATCACTACACATATGGTTTAATTATAGGACTTAGCATTAGGTGGCTCTTATGTTTTAATTGAAGCATAGGATTTAATTAATGAACCATTAGAGTTCAAATGCTATTTACCTAATGACACATGGGTTGGATCTCAAATATGGTTTAGGTTTCTTAGTTATAATCACTTAAGTGATACACAAACTAGAGTTGAGATATAATTCTAGGTTGTAGATATGAGATGATACCATATTGCATTGACTAGGTTTACTCTACCCATTGCATGATAAAAATGGTTACTTGCTTAATATTTCATGTGCTCCTTTAGTTGCTAAGGATCTGAGAATTGGTTTTATCTTCTACCAATATACTTCTATTATTATCCTTAATTTATCATTTAGGGTAACTAAAATGTTTATGGTTCTTTTTATAGTTAACTTTGGTTATAAGGATGAATGGTTTCTCACACTACCTTAAATATAGGGTTTATCTTATGGCTTATTCTTCTATTTCCCCAAAGCATGGTCATGGCATTACGATCAACTGTTCTGATAGCTCCTTTCTAAATTTCTAGGTTTATGACCATTACCAAATGGTGTTGATCTTCCTAACTTCCTAAGATTCTTATTTCTGGAATGGATTATTCTAGGTTTCTACTCAAGGAATGATGATGTGATTAACTAAATATGTGGTTTGCCTAAGAATTCTACCTTGCTAGCTTTCGTAGCTTGTTCTTCAGGAAATCTGATAAACCTGCATCTTGTGGCATGCCTCCACCTCCTAGCTGCTTCATCTTGATCCTAACTATTTTATGGAGTGGCTCAATGGGTTGGTCTTCTTGCATCAAGGTGCAAGATTATGAAATGGATGAAGTGTGAGGCTCCTTTTATAGGTTTGGGCATGCTCTAGTAACATGACACATGGGTGGATGACTCTTGCTTTCATTTGATGAGTAAGGTGCTTGGTTGTCATGCTCTCATCCATAGCAATCCTTTAAGCATGAGGTGGCATAGCTTAGGATTCAAGCTATGTAGATATTTTCATCCTATGTGGCATTGAGTATTATCCTCTCATGTGATTTATTTTTGGATAGCCAAGTGGCTTTTGTTACTAAATATCTTGTGAATGATTTTATGCTTGTGGTTGAGTCACTATATCATATGTAATTGTATTTATATTATTATTGGGATCAAAATGTCAAAGATAAGGATTATACCCCAATTTTGAATGGTGATGTTTGATTTCACCAAGGCATGATCATATGAGTTTCAAAATACTCATAGTTTATTTTATTCAAATAGTTTGAACTATAATTCGTAATGTAAACGAATTTAGTTTTGTGATATTCCACATATTTAATAAGTTATGATTGAAATCAGAAGGTGTGGCTTTTATGCACTTAGGTCCTTGTGTTTTGCTATATTTGGTATTTAGTTTTGAAGTGAATTCAATTGTACCTCAAGGTAGTTGCTTAACTTTTAAGTGTTAATAATTTAGAGTGTGCTTCTTATCTCTTTAATGATTATATAACTCTCCCATCTCTAGGGTTTAATGATAAACTTTTGTTGGTGTTAAGTTCAAGAATTTAGTTCAAGAATTACCATGAGGTTCATGGTAAGAACATGGGTTAGTTTAAGACATGGAAAAGATAAGTGAAGAATGGGTGCTCCATTATTGTTACTTGATTTCCAATTGAATAGATGTTCTTATGTTATGGCAAGGAATACCATGTTATGATCTTTTATCAGATCAAGTAGTTGATCCTTGATTAAAGGGTTGTTGTGTTAGTTTTAATTCCATTTGATCTAACCCCTTAGATCAAATTATCTCTACCCAAAACAAGGTTTTAGCAAAGTCACATTGAGGTTTAAAGCGCTTGACTTGATGAGCTACTTCAATTCCACCAAGGTCAAGTGAAACTTCGCTATCGTGATCTGTTTTATTTTAAAGCGCGAAAATTCCCCGGATTTTCTATGCATGAATGCAATGCACACATCTGTTTCCTCTATTTTTGTAACCCCAGATACTGGGATATTACAGTCTCTACCCCTTAAACTAAACTTCGTCCTCGAAGTTTGAACTCTCTCACGTTTCGGAGTTTGGATCTGACTTGTGCAGACTACGACTTCTCTCGAACTCCATGGTGATCTCACTAGATATAATTGAATATATCCCTTGTCCAGATTCTTCCTGCAATCCATTAGTGTATGTCTCTGAGTCATGGCTTCTTACTTCAATGCCATGATTTCTTTCATTATTATAATCTTGTTTCCTTTCTCATTGCAGATTCAATGATTGGGACCTCTTCTGGTGCTGCTGGTCTTAACTGAGGACTAATTTGATAACATAATCCTAATTAATAAATAGGTCTTTGTTTTCTCTTACTACCAAAACTACAATAATGGTACTTGGTAAGGTATTTACCATAAAAATGGTCTTGATGGTTTATTTCCCTAAAAATGGTTTAGACTCACTTAGTCTATTCAATCATGGATTATGATTAGTACCTAAAACAATTTTGGGTTCTTTAGGTTCCATGAAAGGAATCTTTCAAATGGACTTTAGTTTTGGTATAGTCAATATCCTTCGGTCTTTGGCCTTCTCGAGCTGTATTTGGTCTACGGTATTTTCTTCTTCCAACTTCATTAGCATTAGCTGACTTGAGCTTAAGTACTTGTGAGTGAATATTACTCCCTTGCTCAAGTGATGATCCAATTATTACTTCCTCGAGGTATGAACCTCGGCTTCCGATCTGACATCCTTCTGAAAGTAGTGTTCGATAATCTTATGAAAATAAGATCGAACTTCCTCTCAGTTCAGACCTTCTTCATCTATTTTACTCAAAGTATTGAGTCATTGTACATCTAACTCAATATTTACTCTACCCCTTGGAGTTTTCTTATGGTATTCAACTCCTTTTCTTCCAACCATTGAACTTATGGTTCGAATATTGGTCTAGGTCTAATTTATGGGTTGTACTCTTCTATGGTTTTGCGAAGAATATCTGTGGTGTATCCACTCAATTGTGGACATCCAATGTGAATCCTTCTACTAAATGATTATAAGTCATAGTTATTTGGCTGGCAAAAAAATTCTGTTTTTACAACTTCTTGGTACGAATAATCCAATTATGGACTACTTAATACCAATTGTGGCTATTTGTTATCTAAAAGTGTACTCTATTATAGGTTTTGAATAATTGGTCGGGACATCTTCTACTTTATCTCACAGTATTGATCTTATTTGATACCAACTGTGGTCTTCTTATATCTGTTATGGTTTCATAGGTCATCTACCTTTTTCAAGGATTTATTTTGCAAGAAAACCACCAGCTGACACTATGAATATAGTATCCTGAGTGATTCTCATGCATTCCCTCTTTTATATGGACTATGGATCTGCCTCCGCTTCACCATAATCATCATATTTCTCACCTTCATGCTTCTACTGTACTAAAGTACTCCTCTATTGAGGTAAGCATGAGTTTCTGACTGTACTTCCTTCAGAGTATTGTGGTTAATTCCCATAACTTTGCTTCCTTTTTCTGATGAACCTTCATCTTGTCTTTAGAATCTTCAGAATTCATCACTTACTCACACGAATACCATTAC
The DNA here is from genome assembly GCF_022539505.1 of Lolium rigidum. Lineage (NCBI taxonomy): Eukaryota > Viridiplantae > Streptophyta > Magnoliopsida > Poales > Poaceae > Lolium > Lolium rigidum. Next base: position 128,258,263 of record NC_061513.1, read on the forward strand.
CCTCTAGATCTATAGCATCAAGTAAGAACTTGATATTGCAACATGCACTTGCATATCAAAGTCAAACTTCATGTATGGATCTAGTCAAACAATGAAAATCCAATAAAAATCCAAGAAGATTCAGCTTTGTGCTTATAATACACACCATCATAAGCCTGAATATGATAATTGAGTAAGACATCAATTATCATGGTGTAGTATGCAAGTCTGGTATAACACCAATGAAACACCGTTCCACTAGTACTATATCGCTCAGAGTGGTACAACAGAAACATATGCGGGTCCAAGGCATGTCTATAGAATTACACACACACTCTGTTACATAAGATCATCACAGCCTCCTACTTTACAATGAGGTAAAACTGCAAATAAACTCCATAAGAATGACTCATGGTCTAATCCTAACACGAACTCTACTTGTAGAGTATTTAACTAGCTACAGAGGCTATGAATAGATTCTAACTAAATAGGAGCTAAGTTTAGGAAGCTAGTTCCTTTCTATTGCTAACCTAGGTTTCTCCTTGTTAGATGTGGTATCTGACTCCTCTGACAGGGTCATGTTCCCTTGAAGTAGTTGTAGGCTCCTCGGTCTTCGAGTTGCATGGTAGATCCTCCTTCGATGCCTCCATATCTAAGCAGGGGATTTAAGAGTGGGATGAGTACGAGCGTACTCAACAAGTTCATTATAGGAAAGAGGTGTTTAATGCACTAGCTACGGCATTAGACCGTAAAGTCTAATACCAATGCAGGTTTTCATAACCATTTCTTCAAGAGGTTGCTTTTATTCGGAAGAACTATGTCCGTCAGCCTTCACCGGTTTACTAGAACTTCATGGAGTTCCTTTCCAGAGCGTGTCACAGCTCCAAATCCCGGAACAGGGAGTGACAGGTCACGATTCATTACACTCTACAGAGGTGTGTTGCTTTACCCATAAGAGATCTTAACCTTGGTGCCAACCGAGTCATGTTCTCGTCCACACTTCCTTTGGTGTGAGGCCCGGTATAAGGTCATAGTCAATCATATTCCTCCGCTACCTCGCACACCCACCCTTTGTTGCATTCCCCGACCCTGGGTCCTCGCCGGTGCTCTTATACCAATTAAGGACGGGCCCCGACCACGACAACAGTCTAGGATCGAACCAAACTCCTTCGCCGGTAGATGCAACCCATCATAGACCGCAATACCGTGGGGACTTAGGGTTCCCCAACCTCACCGCTTGCTCCGCGGGCTATAAGTGTACTACGGACAATGCCGTGGGGACTTAGGGCTCCCCAGCCTCACCGCTTGTCCCCTTGGAATACAAGTGTACTACGGTAAAGCGCATTTGTTGATGTACAAGAGGTGGAAATACGATTGACTACTCCGTCCCACTCCGGATCTTATGGTTAACACGAGTTTTACTGAGCACAAGAATCACTCGGACGACATTTGTTGTTTAATCCTAGATGGATATAAACCCTTGCAATGGAACCTCCACCATGTCAACACATTCCATGGTTCCATTGCCAACCACATAGTCATATTCATAGTTATGAAAGTAGTGGTTTTGCTTTTTATGCACAAGTGATAAACATAGTACTTTGCAAGTAATTTGATAAAAATACTCAAATGACATGAGCAAGTGATGAACTTGCCTTTCTTGACTGCAAGATTATGCAGTCAAGGTCTTCGATACGCAAGAACTCCAAATTCTGAAATAGCCGGACGATGTTTAAAAGATTGCCAAGGATGCAATAATGCATAAGTATGAGATGCAATCGCTCTAAGCGTGACCTAACCCCGATGATTTAGGAATAGTGAGTGGTAATGATTAGTTCAGGGTGTGTTGCACTTTTAGAGTGATTCACAAACAAGGTTCTTATTCAGGTTTGTGTTGTTTTAGAATCATAAGCAAGTGGTAAAATGCATAGTAACAATCATACACATCAAGGAATAGTAGTTGTATAATAAGTAAAGAGCAGTTGTCAATTTTAAGTCCTATAGTGCATGGTTGATGATTAGTTATCACATAATTCAAAAGAATAACTTTTGAAGAACATACTTCTTAAGTAATAAGAAGTATTTCAATTAAGGTTGAGGTGGTCTAGGTTTTACTTTTGGATCCACTTAAATAAAGAATGGTTGGTTCCTAAATAGGATGATTCATAATTATCTAATACTAGTAGGGTTTAATGGAATATAGTTAGGTAATGCACTATATTTGGCATAGTTGTTATTGAAGTTCATCACAATGGTGTGATGCTAAGCATGGATGGGTAAGGTTGATGTCTCTGAGGATTGGAACTAGGGTTTACATTTGGTTAACCCCATTTGATCATCTAGGTCTGATGAAGATGAACACATGGGATACCCATCTTGTTAGTGATAGGTCTTCTACATTTTATGTGGACATGGCAATATTTTGGTTGCTTCTATGGAGCTATGAATGAGTTTAAAGTATTATGATCACATGTTCTATCCTAGGGTTTAGGTTTAGAAACAAATTAAGGTTCACATGAAATAGTGGACCTAGGGTTTCTAAATGAATTAGGATTTTTTAGGGTTCCACATAAAATGATGAAACTACTACTTTATGTATAATGGAACTAGGGTTTCCTAATCTACCATAAAGTTCTTAAGGTAATAACTTCATTTTAAATTTGAAGTTATTAATAACTTTGAAATAAAAATAATATTAGATTGGGGCTTTTTATTATTTTTAATGAATTAATAATTAAGGTAATTATTAATCAGGGTTTTAATCCTTCTAATAAGGATTTATCGAATTAACAAATAAAGAAAATTAGTTTTAATGTTTTCTTTATTTATTTACTGGTTTTTATTTAACTTGGAAAGTTTTTCTAATTATTGAATTTTAATTGCATTTAGATTTAAAAGAAAAGGCTTAATTAACAAGTATTAAATAATTGAATTTTTATTAAAAATATAAATTTCATTTTATATTTTTATTGGATATAGTTTACTTTTCTAAGAATTTTGATATGTCATTTATATTTTTCTGAGTTATAATTATTTTTCTATATTTTTGCAAAGTTTTAGACAATTTTTGGAATTTTGAATTTAAACGAAATTACTAAAGTTACCAGTTGGATTCTACCTACAGAGACTGACTGGTGGGGTTATTGACCAAGTCAATTGCCACGCGGGCAACGACTGGTCAAAGAACTCGAGACGGCCCCACGGCCACGTCGACCCTACCGGCGGCTCAACACCGGCGGACAGCCAATGACGGCGCCTCCGTTTTAAGGCTCCCCGGGACGCGCGAATAGGATTTTCCGAACCCCCTCCACGCACTAAGGCTGCTGGTGGTGTTGTTTGTGCGAAGGGACCACTGGAGCTAGCTCCGGTGATGAGCTCCGCGGCGGTGTACTCCGGCGGGATCTTGAATCATATGCTATGATTGATGAGAATGCACAAATAAGGGTTCTCTGAGCGCGCACACTCACCCTGAAGTTGATAGGATGCTCGACGAGGAGGATTGGCGACGATGGCGAGCTTGCTTTTGCGAATACCGAGGATGATCGGAGAAAGGGAACGGCTAAATTGGTCTAGCTCCGACCTCCCCTTGATTCCGGGCTTCTACCAGATGGTGTACACGTCGAGGCGCACCTCCTCGACCACTGCACGGATGCTGGGGCGACTCCAGTCGTCGATACCTTGCTCGACACCGGCGGCCAGTAACCGAAAATGGTGGGAGATATAGAGAGATTGAGAGGGATTGGGATGGCGGAGATGAACAAGGACGACACGGCGGTCCTCCTGGTGACTTTATAGACCACGAGGTGGTCTGGAACGACGACGAGCGGCGGCGACGAACGGCCAGGATACGGTGGCGGTGCGGGCTAGGGTTTTCGATTCCCGAATCTTGATGATCCGACTGGCTGCGGACTCCACGACCATGCGCTAGGGTTCTAGGACGAGGCTTGCATCCGGCTGGTGCTTATCGGCGACGAGGACATGGCCGACGAAGTCGACCACGGCGTCTCGTGGCGTCCATGCGAGGAAGACAGAGACGACGTCTCCTTGCACGAATTTTAAAGCACGAATCGGTATGGACCTCCTGTTGGGCTGTGCTGGGCTGGTGCTGATGGGTGCTGGTGGGCTGCTCGGCCAGGTGAGGTCCATGTAAGTCCTTTTCTATTTTCTCTTTTATTTTCTGTTTTATAATTCTATTTTGAATTCAGATTTGAATTCAAAGTTTGACTCTTTTCTATTGTGCAAGTATTTAACAATTTGATTTTTATGAGGACTAATAAAAGGTTATTGTATTACTGAATTGTTTTTGAATGAGCATTTAATATATGTGAACCTTTATTGTAAATTTTAGTTAAGCATGATTTATGCTCTCATTTTAATTTCCATTTATCTTGTGAATCAAATCTGTTTGGAGATATTGGAGTTGATACTTTCAACTTAAAGTATTTCAGAGGTTGTATTAGGACTTGACTTCCATTTGGGGAATTGGTCACTTGCACATGATTTTATGTGAGCTCAAATGTATTAGGGTTTTATAGTTTCTATCATAACCCCCTTATTAAGGTTAATACTATCATTATATTTGAAAGTATGTAAGTAGGTATTGTTTCCATCATGGTTTATCTTGTTACAAAGATAATTGGTTGATCACTACACATATGGTTTAATTATAGGACTTAGCATTAGGTGGCTCTTATGTTTTATAATTGAAGCATAGGATTTAATTAATGAACCATTAGGGTTCAAATGCTATTTACCTAATGACACATGGGTTGGATCTCAAATATGGTTTAGGTTTTTTAGTTATGATCACTTAAGTTATACACAAACTAGAGTTGAGATATAATTCTAGGTTGTAGATATGAGATGATACCATATTGCATTGACTAGGTTTACTCTCCCCAATGCATGATAAAAATGGTTACTTGCTTAATATTTCATGTGCTCCTTTAGTTACTAAGGATCTGAGAATTGGTTTTATCTTCTACCAATATACTTCTATTATTATCCTTAATTTATCATTTAGAGTAACTGAAATGGTTATGGTTCTTTTTATAGTTAACTTTGGTTATAAGGATGAATGGTTTCTCACACTACATTAAATATAGGGTTTATCTTATGGCTTATTCTTCTATTTCTCCAAAGCATGATCATGGCATTATCAGGATCAACTTGTTCTTGATAGCTCCTTTCTTAAATTTCTTAGGGTTTATGATCATTACCAAATGGTGATGATCATGCAGGGTATAGGCTTCCCTAAGTATCACTAGAAGTATTTGGCTAAGATTATATCAATTACCTCTCTCACTCCACAAGGACTTGGATTATAATCTAGGGTTCTACTCAAGGAGTGATGATGTGATTATCTAAATATGTGGTTTGCCTAAGAATTCTACCTTGCTATCTTCTGTAGCTTGTTCTTCAGGAAATCTGATAAACCTGCATCTTGTGGCATGCCTCCACCTCCTAGATGCTTCATCTTGATCCTAACTATTTTATGGAGTGGCTCAATGTGTTGGTTTTCTTGCATCATGGTGCAAGATGATGAAATGGATGAGGTAGAGGGTTCCTTTTATAGGCTTAGGCATGCTCTAATAGCATGACACATAGGTTGGATGACTCTTGTTTTAATTTGATGAGTAAGGTGCTTGGTTGTCATGCTCTCATCCATAGCAATCCTTTGAGCATGAGGTGGCATAGCTTAGGATTAAAGTTATGTAGATATTTTCATCCTATGTGGCATGGGTATTATCCCCTCATGTGATTTATTTTTGGATAGCCAAGTGGCTTTTGCTACTAAATATCTTGTGAATGATCTCATGCTTATGGGTGAGTCACTATATCATATGTGATTGTATTTATATTATAATTGGGGTCAAAATGTCAAGAATACGAAGTATACCCCAATGATTGAATGATGATGTTTGATTTCACCAAGGCATGATCATATGAGTTTCAAAGTACTCATATCTTATTTTATTCAAATAGTTGGAACTATAATTCGTAATGTAAACGAATTTAGTTTTGTAATATTCCACATATTTAATAAGTTATGATTGCAATAAGAATGTGTGGCTTTTATGCACTTAGGTCCTTGGGTTTTGCTATATTTGGTATTTAGTTTTAAAGTGAATTCAATTGTACCTCAAGGTAGTTGCTTAACTTTTAAGTGTTAATAATTTAGAGTTTGCTTCTTATCTCTTTGTTGGTTATATACCTCTTCCATCTCTAGGGTTTAATGATAAGCCTTTGTTGGGGTTAAGTTCAAGAGTTTAATTCAAGAAATACCATGAGGTTCATGGTAGGAATATTTATTTGTTAAAGACATGGAAAAGATAAGTGAAGAATGGTTTCTCCATTTATGGTTACTTGATTTCCAATTGAATAGATGTTCTTCTGTTATGGCAAGGAATACCATGTTATGATTTTTTATAAGATCAAGCAATTGATCATTGAGTAAAGTGTTGTTGTGTTTGATTGTTAGTTCCATTTGATCTAACCCCTTAGATCAAATCATCTCTTCCTAAAACAAGGTTTTAACAAAGTCACATTGAGGTTTGTAGCGCTTGACTTGATGAGCTACTTCAATTCCACCAAGGTCAAGTGAAACTTCGATATCATGTGATCTGTTTTACTTTAAAGCGCGGAAATTCCCCAGATTTTCTATGCATGAATGCAATGCACACATCTGTTTCCTCTATTTTTTGTAACCCCAATACCTGGGATATTACATGAAATCCACGAAGGCTCACCTTCTTCTCCAAGCCAATTCCATGAAGGAAAACGGCCTTTCCATTATGGCTAGCTTTTCCTCCACTACGGATATGGCAAGCTCCACTACCAGTTCACAACCTCCACGAAGGAGAGCTAGGGCCTCTTCACAATCTTTGACGAAGAGATCACGGGAGCACCAATCACCAAACCAACTAGGTGGAATCCTCCAAGAGTATCAAGATCACAGTCTCTCACTGGAACTAATCGTAATGGAGAGCTCAACACTTATGCAAGGATGCAAAAGCAAGAACACCAAAGGTGGTCAAATCCTTCACACTCAAATCCCACCAAAGAAACTAATGCTATGGAGGAATTAAATAGGAAAAACAAAGGAGAAAATCAACAAATGACTTCAAGATCTAGATCCCAAGAGTTTTCCTCACTTAGAGGAGGAAATGATTGGTGGAGTTGTAGATATAGATCCCCCTTCCAAATCCCTCAAGAATATGCAAGAATTATGTGAGGGATGGAGAGGAAGCAAGATTTTGAGATTCAAAAATGGAGTACGAGAGAGAGAGCAAATATAATGGTTGACCTTACCTCCTTGAAGGAGGAAGAAAGGCTATTTATAGTCCAAAGAGGAAAACTAGCCATTTGGGAGATTCCTACTACCCAAACCGACAGTAAAATCGGCAGCTGGAATGGTCCAACGTAAAAACCGGCACGCCAGAACGGCTCCTAGTGCACATGACTGGGCTGGTTCTAAAACCGGCACATCGGTTCCCTCGTCGGAAACATTCCGGCTGGCCGGAATCATTTCGGTTTCACTGGAATGGAGTACTGGTCGTCATATACTGGAAACAATCCGGCATGCTAGAATAATTTCGGCTGGAAACCGGCACTGCCGGTTCCTATGCCATAATCGCACATAAACCCTTAAACTGCACTTTTCTCAAAAAAAGTAAACTTTGAGAGAATCCCGAACTCCAATTGAGATAAAACTAGTTTTATTAGGAAGATAACGACGAATATAACACAATTTTATCAAAGACTAGTAAGTGTGCACGTGCACGCACGTCTCAACAAATACGTATTACAATCAATAAATACTTAACTGTAAAATCACTCATAATATATTTTTAAAATGTCATTTAATGTATTTAGATAGTAAGTTTGGCATTCCGGAAATATTAACACCTGACCACACTTGTTATTCATTATTAGTACAAAAAAGACTATTACACCAGCCACTATGTACATGTTCCTTATCATGTTTGTCATATTCCAACTCTCTTTCCTAGCTCTCATCCTGATCGATGCCACCAATTGAATTCTTGCACAATGAAATTGACATATGACCCACTGCAGTAGTTATACTAACCTCTCCGCAAAAAATTGAATTCTTGCACAATCAAATTGACATATATATGGCCTACTGCAGTAGTTATACTAACCTCCCCGCAAAAAATTAGTTACACCGACCTAAAGAATATCGAACAATGAGTCCTAAATCACCAAATATATGTTCAGTTGTACCCTCTAACAAAAAAATACCATACGAAGGATGTATCATAAGAAGGCCCTAAATAATCTCTTCCAAATGTGTATCACAATTAATATTGATCCGCTAAACCAAATGAAACAACCCTGCATATTAAGAAAACCAAGCAATTACTAACAAAAGAAAATCGAAACCTGCAATCATATATATAGTCAAGAAGACAAGAACATTCACAACTTGCATTCCCTGGAGAGCTCACTGCACACTATTGATTGACAGTGGTTGTGCCCCAGATGCCCATCCATCTAATAAAATAGGACGCATCTCTTTACCAGTAAAATAACAACACAAAGAAAATTCCAATGGATATTGCCAATAATATCTGCCTAAAAAATCTCCTATATGATAAACTCTCATAAAAATCGGACCGTGGATCACATTGAGGTTTGGGTTTGCAGTAACAACATTTGAGATGATATAGTTTTTCATACAGGAACAAGGTTGACTGTTCAAGCTAAAGTACCCTACCCATTTAAGTATCGAAGTACCCATCCTGTTATTTAGATGAAATGATTGCCGTTCTTAAAAAAAACATCACCGAACTCACTCTAACTAATAAGGCCCAGTGGTTTCAGTGTGCAGTGGCTCCATGTATGAGATACTTGTGGCTCTAATAAAATCAGTAAATATATCTTTTGGTTTTTAACTACTAAAACAGATCTAACTATACCAATCGTTAATCATAGAAGGACTCGCCCAATATTAAAATCGCTGGCCCCGGTTAATATGCATTGTTTCAGATGAAATACAGATGTGCATTGCCAGTTTGCAACCCAACTCGTACCGTCAGAACCAACGAATGGTCTCATCGTCCTATCCTAATTTCCCAAGACACAAAAAAGGCGAAAAAAAAGTGAACAATATTTGGTCACAAGATACTGTTATAAAATGCAGTACCTCATTAACAAATAAGAATGGTCAATTGCATCTGAAGAGGAAGCTTCACCAGGTGATCAAACTTCGTTCCAATTACGATTGGAATAAACGTCTGCGAAGAAGTTTAAAACAAAATTATGTTCAGTGTACAGTACCAAGAACAGTGAAGGATGTCCGTTTTTTTTATCTACAGAACCACTAAAAAGTATATGATCAAAATTCCCATATTTACAGTCACTGATCTAGCTGTGGTATCGCTGTATCAGAGAGCACTAACGTGCACAGAATAAAATCCAAATAGCCGAAGAAAAAAATACAGCAACGCAAGAACCTTATTCCATTTCCTTAACCTCTTGTGTACCAATATATAATACTGCAGAAACCAATTAAAAGCAGCAATAAGTTCCTAGTGTTGAAAAATCCAATGAACTTGGAATTAATTATCTAAGCTTAAAATGATGTGAAGCTGATCTGGATACTAACTTGTTGAGCGTGCACCGGCTTGTGAGATTTAACATGAACAAGAATGCCAAGGAGTCCCTGCACACGATCAGGATGTGGTTGATGGATGGCACTCTTCTGCATCCATTAATTCCCCAAGGAAAAGATAAACATTCAGGACTGTGTACTTGTACCAATCGCAGTTACAATTAGATGCTTGTATCTGCACATAGTACATTAGTACCTACCACACATCCCAGATGTCGAAGGTGATCCTAGTGCCCCGAATTGCCAACGCCTTGTCCATCAGATCCAGGCCCGTCATTTGCAAGACGTTCTGCTCCTCCCCATCTCCGACATATTTAACCTGAATAAATCAACATCTATGGCAAGTCAGCGTTACCTGGATGTTCTTGTGATTGGATCAGGCCATGCAACTTCATGGTAGGGCGATGTGAAAGGTGAGGTGCTTCACGGCGAGGTGCGGGCTGACGGCGCGACGTTGTCGCCCCCGGTGACTGATCTCTGGATATGGTGGTGGTGAAGGGGATATGACCTGATAAACATTGCACTCCGATCGGAGCTCCTCGAGGAAATTGCGGCGGAAGGCAGCAGGCAGCTAGGTCTGCATCACCATGAGAACGTTGGCGTCCAGTCCAGGCATCGGCCAAAGGAGCGTCGCGTGTGCGTGAGCGATTTACAACATGATTTTCGGATCTAAGGTGTAACTGATAGATGGAAAGTAACATAAATTATGGGAGTGGACAGGAGGGGAGAACATACAATTGTGGACCGAGAGATGTAGGCAGTTAAACGGTCTAGATTTAATTTTCCTACGGCACTTCGTGCCTTTATAAATAGTAGAGAAGATGCGGTCAAGGTGACCCCAAAAATACGTGCCTTTATAAATAGTTAAACTGTCGTTGCCTATTCGACGGTACCTCGGAGGAGGGATCCTCGCGAGGGGGAGAAGATGCACTTGTCCAAGTTAAGTTAAACAATTAATTCAATAGTAGGAATCTGGACTAATGACAAGCTTGGCCGGAAAAAAACCTTGGACTTCCGCGAGCTGCTTTTTCAGTTCTGCATTATCACCCTTAGCAGCACGGATTTTCTCTGCCTGGTTCAAGGTGACGCGGCGCTACAAGGCGATGTTCTTGTGGAGCTCATAATGCAGCGCTTGTTATTCCTATAACAGAAACAGAGCAGGAATAAGTTCCAATTATGCTTTAAAAATGTTGACCTTTTCGAAGCATTATTTCCGGAAATATTTCCGCCATAACGCTTGGTGGCTACTACATCACTTTAAAAAATCTTCTTCAGTTCATTCTACTCTAAGTATCCAGGTGCTAACTTTTGCTAGTTTTCGCCTAGATACTTGGGGGCTACTGGGAGTTACCTTGCGCTTGACGAGGAGCTTGTCGCAGAATAGCCCGATCTCCTTCTTAAAATTCTGGATCGCTGACGATTCAGCATCAGCTTTGCCCCAGGCGTTGTTGAGCATGGAGTTAAGCATATATTGTTCAAGATTCCACTTCTCTTCCTCAGTAAGTTTATTGAAAAACTTGTGAGCATATGCCTTGGGGTGGAGGTAAAGTCGGTCGGATTGCCAAAATTCTCCAGAAATCCGACGACATCACTAGCCGCAGCTTCAGCCCGTTTTGAGGAATTAACTTCCGCCTCCTCTTGGCCTTGGACCTGAGCTTCCTCTTGAGCAGGTCGCTTCTTTCCGGAGCTTCCTCCGCCTACCTTCTCGCTACTCACTGGAATGATTTCCACTTGAGTTTCAGTAGCAGGAGTAGGCGAAGGTTGAGCTTTGGGCGGAGATGGTTGGGGAGCAGTGTGAGAGGTGCTTGGCGGAGTTGGAGTAAGGGGACCAACAACCGGAGATGCTTTCATGAACTTCGTGATAGGCTTCTGGATGTTGGTCCGTGTGGTGGTGGTGGTTGGGTTCCTACAACAAGCAAAGGAAAAGTTTAAGTTAGATTTACACAAGTCAAATAAGAGGTATGTACTCGGATAATTACGTGGCGCCGGGGATTATCGGGCGCGATCCTCTTCCTGCTGTGGTTAGCATCTTGAGACGATCGCGTTCCGCCTTCTTCGAGTCGAGAGGGGGTGGCTTGATTTTGGCCTTCTTGGCGGAGGCCTCGCCGCTGGCTCCGGCTTCGGTGCCGGAAACCTTGGCGCGGGGGCGTTTGACGGTTCGGGTAGCAGCCTTCTTGGGGGCTTGCTCCTCCTCTTCCTCGTCATCAGCCTCCGGATCCTCCTCCGCCGTGTCGCCACTGACAAGAACTCTGAGTATACTGCGTAAATCCTCCTCCGCCAAAGAGTTGAGCTGGAGAGGGAAACATGGAGAAGTTAAAACACTTCGAAAAATGAGAAGTTAAAATGGCAAAATACGGATACGTACCGAAGGACACTGGTTGTTTACTTTGATGTCCTTCATAATTTCCGGGACCGGTTGGCCCCGGGGAATCTTCACAAGCGTCTTGATCCTCCTCTTCAGAGAATCAGCTGGCAGATCATGGCGGGTGACTCGGAGTTGATCATCCACCCCGGTGTACTCGCAGATCAAACACGGGTTATACTTCAGTGGTTGGATCCGGCGAGAGAACCAACTGAGGGTAAGATCGGTTCCGGTTAGCCCATCGTGGACTAACCAGGAAATTCTCCGTGCCACTTTTTCCAGAATCGGAAATTCAGCGAGGGTGGGGACAAAGCTCCAGCTGGCCAACTCCTCCGGGGGCTTGTTGATAAACTTGGGAAGCCCGTCGTGGACGTCCGCAACTTGGATGTTTTTCACATAAAACCATCCGGCGTTCCAATACCGGACGGACTCGTGAGATGAGTGAGGCGGATACGTCCTTCCAGGGCGGAGCATGAAGGTCATGCTTCCGCAGTTTACCATCGCCTTATCCTTCGTCTCCTTCTTGACGCGGAAAAGGAATTGCCATAGGCGAATGTCGGGGCGAATTCCGAGATGCCCTTCGCAGAACGACACGAAGTTTGAGAGGAGGAGGTAGGAGTTGGGACATATGTTATGTGGTTGGAGGCCGTATGTGGAGAGGACGGAGAGAAAAAATTCGGAACATGGGAGTGATACGTCCGAAACGTATCTATAATTTCTTATGTTCCATTCTACTTTGATGATGATACTCACATGTTTTATACACACTTTATGTCATTATTATGCATTTTCCGGCACTAACCTATTGACGAGATGCCGAAGAGCCAGTTGATGTTTTCTGCTATTTTTGGTTTCAGAAATCCTACAAAGGAAATATTCTCGGAATTGGACGAAATCAACGCCCAGGGTCTTATTTTTCCACGAAGCTTCCAGAAGACCGAAAGGGATACGAAGTGGGGCGACGAGGCGCCGCCACCATAGGGCCGCGCGGCCAGAGGGGGGCCCGCGCCGCCCTATGGTGTGGGCCCCTCGTCAGCCCTCCAATGCTGCCCTTCCGCCTACTTAAAGCCTTCGTCGCGAAAACCCCAGTACCGAGAGCCACGATACGGAAAACCTTCCAGAGACGCCGCCGCCGCCGCCAATCCCATCTCGGGGATTCAGGAGATCGCCTCCGGCACCCTGCCGGAGAGGGGAATCATCTCCCGGAGGACTCTTCATCACCATGATCGCCTCCGGATTGATGTGTGAGTAGTTCACCCCTGAACTATGGGTCCATAGCAGTAGCTAGATGGTTGTCTTCTCCTCATTGTGCTATCATGTTAGATCTTGTGAGCTGCCTATCATGATCAAGATCATCTATTTGTAATGCTACATGTTGTGTTTGTTGGGATCCGATGAATATGGAATACTATGTCAAGTTGATTATCAATCTATCATATATGTTGTTTATGTTCTTGCATGCTCTCCTTTGCTAGTAGAGGCTCTGGCCAAGTTGATACTTGTGACTCCAAGAGGGAGTATTTATGCTCGATAGTGGGTTCATGCCTCCATTGAATGCTGGGACGATGACGAGAAAGTTCTAAGGTTGTGGATGTGCTTGTTGCCACTAGGGATAAAACATCAATGCTTTGTCTAAGGATATTTGTGTTGATTACATTACGCGCCATACTTAATGCAATTGTCTGTTTTTTGCAACTTAATACTGGAAGGGGTTCGGATGATAACCTGAAGGTGGACTTTTTAGGCATAGATGCAAGCTGGATAGCGGTCTATGTACTTTGTCGTAATGCCCTGATTAAATCTCATAGTAGTCATCGTGATATGTATGTGCATTGTTATGCCCTCTCTATTTGTCAATTGCCCAACTGTAATTTGTTCACCCAACATGCTATTTATCTTATGGGAGAGACACCACTAGTAAACTGTGGACCCCAGTCCATTCTTTACATCTGAAATACAATCTACTGCAAACTCTGTTCTTTACTGTTCTTCGCAAACAAACATCATTTTCCACACTATACATTTAATCCTTTGTTTACAGCAAGCCGGTGAGATTGACAACCTCACTGTTAAGTTGGGGCAAAGTATTGTGATTGTGTTGTGCAGGTTCCACGTTGGCGCCGGAATCCCTGGTGTTGCGCCGCACTACACTCCGCCACCAACAACTTTCACGTGTTCCTTGACTCCTACTGGTTCGATAACCTTGGTTTCTTACTGAGGGAAAACTTGCTGTTGTACGCATCACACCTTCCTCTTGGGGTTCCCAACAGATGTGTGTCAACTACACGCCAGCAAGACTTTTTCTGGCGCCGTTGCCGGGGAGATCAAGACACGCTGCAAGGAGAGTCTCCCACATCCAATCTCTTTACTTTGTTTTTGTCCTGCTTTACTTTACTTTATTTACTGCTTTGTTTGTTCTCTATATCAAAAATACAAAAAAAATTAGTTGCTAGATTTACTTTATTTACTGTCTTGTTTGCGTTCTCTATATTAAAAACACAAAAAATTAGTTACTTGCATTTGCTTTATTTAGTTTGCTTTATTTACTACTGCTAAAATGAATACCCCTGAGAACACTAAGTTGTGTGACTTCACTAGCACAAATAATAATGATTTCTTATGCACACCTATTGCTCCACCTGCTACTACAACATTATTTTTTGAAATTAAACCTGCTTTACTAAATCTTGTTATGAGAGAGCAATTTTCTGGTGTTAGTTCTGATGATGCTGCTGCCCATCTTAATAATTTTGTTGAACTATGTGAAATGCAAAAGTATAAGGATGTAGATGGTGACATTATAAAATTAAAATTGTTTCCTTTCTCCTTAAGAGGAAGAGCTAAAGATTGATTGCTATCTTTGCCTAAGAATAGTATTGATTCATGGACTAAATGTAAGGATGCTTTCATTGGTAGATATTATCCTCCCGCTAAAATTATATCTTTGAGAAGTAGCATAATGAATTTTAAGCAATTGGATAATGAACATGTTGCTCAAGCATGGGAGAGAATGAAATCTTTGGTAAAGAATTGCCCTACCCATGGACTAACTACTTGGATGATCATCCAAACCTTCTATGCAGGATTGAATTTTTCTTCGCGGAACCTATTGGATTCAGCTGCTGGAGGTACTTTTATGTCCATCACCTTAGGCGCCGCAACAAAGCTTCTTGATAATATGATGATCAATTACTCCGAATGGCACACTGAAAGGGCTCCACAAGGTAAGAAGGTAAATTCTGTTGAAGAAACCTCTTCCTTGAGTGATAAGATTGATGCTATTATGTCTATGCTTGTGAATTGTAGATCTAATGTTGATCCTAATAATGTTCCTTTAGCTTCATTGGTTGCTCAAGAAGAGCATGTTGATGTGAACTTCATTAAAAGTAATAATTTCAACAATAATGCTTATAGAAATAATTCTGGTAACAACTATAGGCCATATCCTTCTAATAATGGTAATGGTTATGGTAATTCTTATGGAAATTCTTACAACAATAATAGGAGTGTACCCCCTGGTCTTGAAGCCATGCTTAAAGAATTTATTAGTACACAAACTGCTTTTAACAAATCTGTTGAAGAAAAGCTTGATAAAATTGATATTCTTGCTTCTAAGGTTGATAGTCTTGCCTCTGATGTTGATCTTTTAAAATTGAAAGTTATGCCTAATGAAGATAAAGATATTAAGTCATTTGCAATAGCAAACGCCATCCAAGTTCGAATTAATGAAAATATTAGATTGATGGCTGAATTGCATGCTAGGTGGGAAAGAGAAGAAAACGAAAAACTTGCTAAAGAGAATAATGTAGCTAAAGTTTGGACTATTACCACCACTAGTAATGTTAATGCTTCACATGTTGCTAAACCTCCTACTATCAATGATAAAATAATTGGTGTTGGCAATGATTCTACTCCTAGTGCAAAGCGTGCAAAACTCGCTCGAAATCGCTGAAATTGCTAAAACTGCTGAAACTGTTTGTGATAAAACTGCTGAAATTTTTCAAAATACTAGGGACAATGATCCCATTGCTGTAGATCATAATGGTTTAGATTTTGATGATTTTCATATCTCTGAAGTTATAAAGTTCTTACAAAAACTTGCTAAAAGTCCCAATGCTAGTGCTATAAATTTGGCCTTTACAAAACATATTACAAATGCTCTCATAAAAGCTAGAGAGGAGAAACTAAAACTTGAAACTTCTATTTCTAGAAAGTTAGAAGATGGTTGGGAGCCCATCATTAATATGAAGGTCAATGATTTTGATTGCAATGCTTTATGTGATCTTGGTGCAAGTATTTCTGTTATGCCTAAGAAAATCTATGATATGCTTGACTTGCCACCATTGAAAAATTGTTATTTAGATGTTAATCTTGCTGATCATTCTATAAAGAAACCTTTGGGGAGGATTAATAATGTTCGCATTATGGTTAACAATAACCTTGTTCCCGTTGATTTTGTTGTCTTGGATATTGAATGCAATGCATCTTGTCCCATTATATTGGGATGACCTTTTCTTCGAACTGTTGGTGCTATTATTGATATGAAGGAAGGGAATATTAAGTATCAATTTCCTCTCAAGAAAGGTATGGAACACTTCCCTAGAAAGAGAATGAAGTTACCTTATGATTCTATTATTAGAAAAAATTATGATGTTGATGCTTCATCTCTTGATGTTACTTGATTCACACTTTCCGCGCCTAGCTGAAAGGCGTTAAAGAAAGCGCTTATGGGAGACAACCCATTATTTTACTTCTGCACTTTTGTTTTATATTTGAGTCTTGGAAGTTGTTACTACTGTAGCAACCTCTCCTTATCTTTATTTTATTGCATTATTGTGCCAAGTAAAGTCTTTGATAGTAAAGTCAATACTAGATTTGGATTACTGCGCAGAAACAGATTTCTTACTGTCACGAAATTGAGCAGCCCCTTCTGTAGGTAACTCAGAAAATCTGCCAATTTATGTGCGTGATCCTCAGATACGTATGCAACTTTCATTCAATTTGAGCATTTTCATCTGAGCAAGTTAAGTTCCCCAGAAAAAATCGTCTTTACGGACTGTTCTGTTTTGACAGATTCTGCCTTTTATTTCGCATTGCCTGTTTTGCTATGTTGGATGGATTTCTTTGTTCATTAACTTTCAGTAGCTTTGTGCAATGTTCAGAAGTGTGTCACCTCTGAATATATGAATTTTGAATTATGCACTAACCTTCTAATGAGTTTGTTTTGAGTTTGGTGTGGAGGAAGTTTTCAAGGGTCAAGAGAGGAGGATGATACAATATGATCAAGAAGAGTGAAAAGTCTAAGCTTGGGGATACCCCCGTGGTTTATCCCTGCATATTTTAAGAAGACTCAAGCATCTAAGCTTGGGGATGCCCAAGGCATCCCTTCTTCATCGACAACTTATCAGGTCACCTCTAGTGAAATTATATTTTTATTTCGTCACATCTTATATGCTGTACTTGGAGCGTCTGTATGTTTTTATTTTTGTTTTTGTTTGAATAAAATCGGATCCTAGCATTCCTTGTATGGGAGAGAGACACGCTCCGCTGTTGCATATGGACACATGTGTTCTTAGCTTTACTTTTAATGTTCATGGCGAAGGATGAAACTGCTTCGTTCATTGTTATATGGTTGGAAACAGAAAATGCTTCATGTGGTAATTGGTATAATGTCTTGAATAATTTGATACTTGGCAATTGTTGTGCTCATATAGTTCATGTTTAAGCTCTTGCATCATGTACTTTGTACCTATTAATGAAGAACTACATAGAGCTTGTTAAAATTTGGTTTGCATGATTGGTCTCTCTAGAGTCTAGATATTTTCTGATTAAGGTGTTTGAACAACAAGGAAACAGCGTAGAGTCTTATAATGCTTGCAATATGTTCATAAGTAAGTTTTTCTGTACCGTTTTATACTTGAGTTTGCTTCAAACAACCTTGCTAGCCTAAACCTTGTATTGAGAGGGAATACTTCTCGTGCATCCAAATCCTTGAGCCAAAAACCATGCCATTTGTGTCCACCATACCTACCTACTACATGGTATTTCTCTGCCATTCCAAAGTAAATTACTTGAGTGCTACCTTTAAAATTCTATTCTTTGTCTTTGCAATATATAGCTCATGGGAAAATAGCCTTAAAAACTATTGTGGTAAAGAATATGTAGCTATGTATCTTATTTCTTATAAGTTGCTTGTTGAGCGGTAACCATGTTTCGGGGACGCCACCAACTATTACACCTTTGTTGAATATCATGTGAGTTGCTATGCATGTTCGTCTTGTCTGAAGTAAGGGCGATTTATCATGATCAAATGGTTTGAGTATGCATATTGTTAGAGAAGAACATTGGGCTGCTAACTAAAGCCATGATCCATGGTGGAAGTTTCAGTTTGGACAATCAATCCTCAATATCTTATGAGAATATTATCTGTTGTTGAATGCTTATGCATTAAAGAGGAGTCCATTATCTGTTGTCTATGTTGTCCCGGTATGGATGTCTAAGTTGAGAATAATAAAAAACGAGAAATCAAATGCGATCTTTCTCCTTAGACCTTTGTATAGGCGGCATAGAGGTACCCCTTTGTGACACTTGGTTGAAACATATGTTATGCAATGATAATCCATGTAAATCCAAGCTAATTAGGACAAGGTGCGAGCACTATTGGTAATCTATGCATGAGGCTTGCAACTTATAGGATGTCTTATACATAACACATATGATTTATTACTACCGTTGACAAAATTATTTCTATGTTTTCAAAATGAAAAGCTCTAGCACAAAAATAGTAATCCATGCTTCCTCTCGCGAAGGGCCTTTCTTCTACTTTATTGTTGAGTCAGTTTACCTACTTCTTTCTATCTTAGAAGCAAACACTTGTATGAGCTGTGTGCATTGATTCTTACATGTTTACCTATTGCACTTGTTATATTACTTTGTGTTGACAATTATCCATGAGATAAACATGTTGAAGGTTAAAGCAACTGCTGAAACTTATATCTTCCTTTGTGTTGCTTCAAAGCTTTCTACTAGGAATTTATTGCTTTATGAGTTAACTCTTATGCAAGTCTTATTGATGCTTGTCTTGAAAGTATTATTCATGAAAAGTCTTTGCTATATGATTCAGTTGTTTAATCATTATCTTTACCATTGCTTCGAATCGCTGCATTCATCCCATATGCTTTACAATAATATTGATCAAGATTATGATAGCATGTCACTTCAGAAATTATCCTTGTTATCATTTACCTACTCGAGGGCGAGTAGGAACTAAGCTTGGGGATGCTTGATACGTCCCAAACGTATCTATAATTTCTTATGTTCCATGCTACTTTTATGATGATACTCACATGTTTTATACACACTTTATGTCATTATTATGCATTTTCCGGCACTAACCTATTGACGAGATGCCGAAGAGCCGCTTGCTGTTTTCTGATGTTTTTGGTTTCAGAAATCCTACAAAGGAAATATTCTCGGAATTGGACGAAATCAACGCCCAGGGTCTTATTTTTCCACGAAGCTTCCAGAATACCGAAAGGGATACGAAGTGGGGCGACGAGGCACCGCCACCATAGGGCCGCGCGGCCAGAGGGGGCCCCGCGCCGCCCTATGGTGTGGGCCCCTCGTCAGCCCTCCAACGCTGCCCTTCCGCCTACTTAAAGCCTTCGTCGCGAAAACCCCAGTACCGAGAGCCACGATACGGAAAACCTTGCAGAGACGCCGCCGCCGCCAATCCCATCTCGGGGGATTCAGGAGATCGCCTCCGGCACCCTGCCGGAGAGGGGAATCATCTCCCGGAGGACTCTTCATCACCATGATCGCCTCCGGATTGATGTGTGAGTAGTTCACCCCTGGACTATGGGTCCATAGCAGTAGCTAGATGGTTGTCTTCTCCTCATTGTGCTATCATGTTAGATCTTGTGAGCTGCCTATCATGATCAAGATCATCTATTTGTAATGCTACATGTTGTGTTTGTTGGGATCCGATGAATATGGAATACTATGTCAAGTTGATTATCAATCTATCATATACTACCTCCGTTTCAAGGAATAAGGCGCACGCGTATTCCAAGACGAACTTTGACCATAAAATTTCAGCAACAAAATCTTAATTATATTATATGAATATAGTATCGTTGGATTCGTATTGAAAAGCACTTTTTAATGCTGCTAATTTCATACAAACAATCTTTATCTATTTAAAGTAATTCTTGGTCAAACAAAAAGCTCGTAAAACGAGGACGCCTTATTCCTTGAAACGGAGGTAGTATGTTGTTTATGCTCTTGCATGCTCTCCGTTGCTAGTAGAGGCTCTGGCCAAGTTGATACTTGTGACTCCAAGAGGGAGTATTTATGCTCGATAGTGGGTTCATGCCTCCATTGAATCTGGGACAATGGACGGAAAGTTCTAAGGTTGTGGATGTGCTTGTTGCCACTAGGGATAAAACATCAATGCTTTGTCTAAGGATATTTGTGTTGATTACATTACGCACCATACTTAATGCAATTGTCTCGTTGTTTGCAACTTAATACTCGGAAGGGGTTCGGATGATAACCTCGAAGGTGGACTTTTTAGTCATAGATGCATGCTGGATAGCGGTCTATGTACTTTGTCGTAATGCCCCGATTAAATCTCATAGTAGTCATCGTGATATGTATGTGCATTGTTATGCCCTCTCTATTTGTCAATTGCCCAACTGTAATTTGTTCACCCAACATGCTATTTATCTTATGGGAGAGACACCACTAGTGAACTGTGGACCCCGGTCCATTCTTTACATCTGAAATACAATCTACTACAAACTCTGTTCTTTACTGTTCTTCGCAAACAAACATCATTTTCCATACTATACATTTAATCTTTTGTTTACAGCAAGCCGGTGAGATTGACAACCTCACTGTTAAGTTGGGGCAAAGTATTGTGATTGTGTTGTGTAGGTTCCACATTGGCGCCGGAATCCCTGGTGTTGCGCCGCACTACACTCCGCCACCAACAACCTTCACGTGTTCCTTGACTCCTACTGGTTCGATAACCTTCATCACGCCAGCAGGGAGCGATAGACCGCGCTCCACCCAGGCCTTCGTAAGGACGCATTCGTCCGGATCCGGCTTGGGGGTGACGGTGTCTTTCATGAAACTCCAATGTGGAGAAATCATGCCCTCGTTCTGGAGGTGTCTAAGGTCTGAGTCTTTAACTTCGCATGGCCACCATTGCCCCTTTTCACCTTCGCGGATCCGGGCTTTGGAACCCTTCTTCTGCTCCGCTTCCTGCACTTTTGCGGCTATTCTTGCTTGTCCTTCGAGTTCTTCTTGGATCTCTTGGAGAGTTGGGATCCGGCCTAGTGCGTTGCTGGAAGATGCGCAGAAAGGTTGAGCCAACCTGGTGTCGGAAATATGCGGTGGTAGGAAAGCTAATGGTTCCGGAAAATTTGGTTCTGGTGAGCTTGATTCTGGACTATTCGGAGAACTACCAGTACACTTAGGTGAATAAGTGGACATGTTTCCGGCTGCATGCATGTGGTGAAATGATCTGAGTAGCCGGAACTAAACTAATCTAAGCTAGTTCTTCTTCTACGGGTTCGGCGAGCTTACCGTTAATGGTGTGGCGGTTCCCCGTCGCTCCGGCAAAGTTGAGGTCGCCGGACTTGGCGTGCGAAGCCCCGGAGGACCACGAATCGGCGGCGGGTGAGATTTCCCGTTCAACCGTGCGCAGCTCGGGTCGAAAGCAGCACTGGAGCGGCGGCGGGAGAAGCTCTCTGCAGAGGAGCTCGCCGGAGATGAGATCTAGGGGCAGCGCTGTCGGGAGGAAGAAGATGAAGTGGAGATGCGGTGAAAAGAATGAAACTTACCGGACGCGAGGGGTACTTATAGACCCCGCGCGGAGATTCGTGAGCCGGATCCAGCGGTGGAGACGGAACGGTCACACCGTTGGATTGCCGCCACGTGTCTTAGGTCAAAGCGGTGAAATCGAGGCAGTGGTAATTTGAACTGAGCAACTCCGAAATTTCTGGCTAAAAATTCACATCTCTGGAAATTTAGCGCGGGAAAAAAAGGAGTTTGGCGTGACGTAGGCGAAAAATCTGCCAAGATACCGTTATAGAAAGGCAAATGATTTCCGGTTGAATGGAATCGGAAATAAGAAATTTTTGGAAACTCTTCAAGATTCTCTTCGGATCCAGATGATTGAAGTCGGAGGAATGATGAATCTCGGAGAACTTCGGGGGCTACTGTTGTGGGTATACTTTATGGGTATATCAACAGCATGGCCTAGATCCGGTAAGCCCGGGTAGCCCACAAGTGGTGATGTGGCATGCGGCCCATCGGATGGCCCAGTTGCTGTAGATCATGATGGATGAGGTCCAGCCCAGGAGCAATGAGCCGGATCCTAACCGACCTACAAAGGAGGCCGGATCCGTGAAGGCCCATAAAGTATCCAGATCTAGTACGACATTGATTGAAGGCGGATCCTTGACGTGCACATCAATGTAATATTCCGTAGATTTGTATTCCGGCTAGGACTCTCCGTGTAAACCCTAGATCCGAGCGCCTTTATAAGCCGGATCCTGGGAGCCCTAGAGGCACAATCACAACTCATTGTAACAACGCGAAAGCGCCCAGATAATTCCATACAAGCAGCAGTAGACCCTGTCATCGTGCAGGTGTTTCGAAACTGGGTAAATCGCGTAACACCGTCTCGAGGACACTCCGCCCTATGACCCCTACTTCTTCTCCCCCTCGTGAGGATCCCTCCTCCGAGGTACCGTCGAATAGGCAACAACTTAGCTGCCCCCAATCCTTATAAGTGTGGGGGATACCGAACAATTCAATGGAGCCAACAACAATCTATAATAGATGCCTTTTCTTTTATCGTTTGTAAGAAGCTTTACATTTTACGAGCACAAAAAATACATATCTTTCAGCATATGCTATCTTTATTTACGCACTGCACTACTTACAATGGTAACACCAATATATTGAAGTTCCAGCATTGCCAAATGCACCCACACACATGTAGGTAGCAACAAATCCAATAATTTCACACGGTGGGAATGTATATGATAAGAAGGATAAAAAGGCATCAATGACAAGTATTACTTTGCACAATATGAATTGAGGTGTGCTATTCGATAATTGGATAAGTGGAAAAGCGACGAATGAGTAGGAGAAATGGATACTTCTGACTCTGAGATAATGGACGGTACGATCATAGAAAATTAGCTTTTTTTCGAAATGAGGATTTGCCCCGGCTTCTGCATCATGATGATGCACACGGCCATTTATTAAAAAAAGGTTCCACAAAGTAAGGTTTACAACTCACGCATCATCGAGGATTGATACAAGAATCAACCATCGAAAACAACATAAACTATGACTATATCTCAACATAGTCTACTAGTATGTCGCCAACCAGCCTGGCACAAGATATCCTGAGCGACCATCAGGAGCCGTGTGCATCCAGAAGCCATGACATCCCGCTGCCCCTCCGGAGAGAGTAGGGCCCAAAGCTGGACCCAATGGGAGACCATATGAATAACCTGCAAGAAATGAAAAGAGGATTTTTGTTAAAAATTATATCATTTCTGACCCTCCAAATAGACCAACATAAAGCAGAAACCCCAATCCGGATAAAAGCCTTAGATTGTCTATCTACTCCATTTAACCAATTACCAAACAAATTAGTAATATTGGTGGGAGGTGGAAGATCATAAGTGAAATTAACCGTGCGCCATAAGAGCTTAGCTAGAGGGCAGTCAATGAAAAGGTGTTGTATGGTCTCCTGTTCCCCACGAGAAAACACATTTTGTACAACCATTCCAATGCCGTTTAGCTAAATTATCCTTAGTTAACAAAACTTTATTACTTAAAAACCACATGAATATCTTAATTTTAAGTGGAACTTTAACCTTCCATAGATATTTTCTTAGAAATGGGGTATGGTCACACATAATATCTTCATACATCGACTTCACTGTAAAAGAACCATTAATTGTCAACCTCCAAACAAAACGATCCTCCTCTTCATTCAAATTAACCATCATAAGTTTCCTACATAACTGTAACCATAAAGTCCATTTGTTGCCACTCAACACCCTCCGGAATGTAATATTCAAAGGTGGTTGTGCTAACACCTGAGCGACAGTGACGTTCTTATG
This sequence comes from Lolium rigidum, assembly GCF_022539505.1. Taxonomy (NCBI): domain Eukaryota; kingdom Viridiplantae; phylum Streptophyta; class Magnoliopsida; order Poales; family Poaceae; genus Lolium; species Lolium rigidum. The sequence goes on from NC_061513.1 coordinate 128,282,393, forward strand.
GTGTACAATATTATATAATGACGGATACTGCTGAGCCAAAGAAGTATTTCCTAACCAGATATCTTCCCAAAAGCGGGTGTTCCTTCCATTACCCACTTTGAAAAGACCTCTAGAAAAAAACTCCTGTTTGACCTCCATCAATCCTTTCCAAAAAGGGGAATCAGTAGGTCTGGCTTGCACCTCCGATAAAGTCTTCAGTCTTAGGTATTTATTACGTAGCAATTCTTGCCACACCCCGTCTTCATTCAGAATTTTAAAGAGCCACTTGCTCAATAAGCATCTGTTTTTGATTCCGAGAACCTCAATACCTAAGCCCCCTTGATCTTCGGGTCGACAAACAATGTTCCACTTTGTAAGGCGGTACTTTCTTTTATTTTCATCGGACTGCCAAAAGAATCTAGATCTATAGAAATCCAGTCGTTTCCTTACCCCAACAGGTATATGCAGGAAAGACAACATAAACATCGGTAAGCTAGTTAATACTGAATTGATAAGGACTAACCTATCACCATAGGATAGCAACTTTCCTTTCCAGCATCCTAATTTACTTTCAAACCGTGTTTCTACCGGATACCAATCCGAATTCCTGAGTTTTTTGTAATGAATTGGAATACCCAAGTATCTAAAGGGGAGTTGACCAGCATCACATCCAAAGATCTGCTTATATTGGTCCTCCTCCTCCTTTGCCTTTCCAAAACAAAAAATCTCACTTTTGTGAAAGTTAATCTTAAGCCCCGATAACTCTTCAAAGAGACATAAAATTAGTTTCATATTAACTGCTTTGTCGAGGTCATGTTCCAAAAAAAGGATAGTATCATCCGCATATTGTAGTATAGATAGTCCTCCCTCAACTAAATGTGGGATTAAACCTCCAACTTGACCATCCAGTTTTGCTCGTTCAATCAGAATGGCAAGCATATCCACTACAATATTAAAAAGCATTGGAGATAGCGGATCCCCTTGCCTAAGTCCTTTTTTTGTCTGGAAATAATGAACAATATCATCATTTACCTTCACCCCAACGCTACCCCGTTGAACAAACTGTTGCACTAGTCTCCCCCATTCAGGAGCAAAGCCCTTCATGCGCAAAGTTTGTTGTAAAAAAGGCCATTTCACCTTATCATATGCTTTCTCGAAGTCGATCTTAAATAATACCCCGTCCATTTTCTTCGTATGTAATTCATGAATTGTTTCGTGTAGAATAACTACCCCTTCCAAGATATTTCTTCCTGGCATAAATGCAGATTGAGTTGGCTTTATAACCTTTGGGGCAATCCCCGATATGCGATTAGTACCAACTTTAGTGAAAATCTTGAAACATACATTTAGCAAACAAATCGGTCTATATTGTTGAATTTGGACCGCGTCCTCTTTCTTTGGTAATAAAGTGATGATGCCAAAATTTAGTTTATAAAGAGGCAAATCCCCTTTGGTAAACTGAGAAAACAAGGCCATGAGATCATATTTTATTACTTCCCAAATTTTTTGATAAAACTCAGCTGGGAAACCATCTGGTCCAGGAGCTTTATTCAGTTCCATCTGAGAAATCGCCTCAAAAACCTCCTCTTCTGTGAAAGGGGCTGTCAAGATATTATTCTCAGCTAATGAAATTTGTGTAATATCCTGGATCTCCTCTTCATCTAAAGAAATATTGGTTGGTGCCGGTGCCCCAAACAATTTCTTATAAAACTCAGTAATATAGACCTTTAAATTATCTTCCCCGACAATAGTTCCCTCTTGTTGCTCTAATTGGAAAATTTTCTTTTTACGGTGTTTACCATTTGCTATCAAATGAAAATACCTCGTATTATTACCCCCTTCCTGAATATGCTTAACTTTGGCTCTTTGTGCCCATTTAGACTCCTCATCTCTTCTTAATTTGTTCAAACTATCATTTGCCTTTTTTAATTCGTCTCTTTCATTTGTAGTTAATGGGTTTGTTTCCGCCTTCATATCAAGATGATCAATGATATTTAACCATCTCATCTTTTCATGCTTATATTTTCCACTTTGATTCTTTGCCCACCCCCTGAGAAATCTTCTAATATGTCTTAACTTATTCAACAAAACCTCCATTGGATCCGCTCCACCTACAACTGAATTCCACTCCTTTGCTATCATATCAAAAAAACCTTCTTGTCGCAACCAATGCAACTCAAAGGAAAATTTTGCTTGATTGCCCAGATGAGCTTTCACCCCGAATCAATAAGTATTGGGGTGTGATCGGAATCAGCTCTAGATAAAGCTCTTACAGTCACCAATGGAAATTTTTGTTCCCATGCAACTGAAGCCAGCACTCTATCAAGTTTTTCATATGTAGGTTCTTCTCTCCTACTTGCCCAAGTAAATTGTCTCCCAGATAGAGCAATTTCTCTCAGGTTCAAATGTTCAATGATTGCATTAAAAACAAAGGGCCAACGCGCTTTGAAATTATTATTATTTTTCTCCTATCTCTTACGTATGATATTGAAATCACCCCCTACCAACATAGGTAATGATTCCGATTCGCAAGTTCTCACTAACTCAGACAAGAATTCTGCTTTGTGCAAATCTTGGGCAGCCCCATAGACCGGCACCAGAATCCAATCGAAACCATCTCTCTTGCATCTAATATGGAGTTTAACACAGAAATCTCCTGTGCTTACCTTTAACACTTGCAACGTATCAGAGTTTATTCCCACTAGAATACCCCCCGAGCGACCATGTGGTGGTAAACAAAACCAAGAGAAATTGTATCCCGCCGCTAATTGGTTCAAAAAAGGAATCGAGAAATTAGATCTCCCAGTCTCCAATAAGGCTATGAAATCTAATTTATGTTCCCTAATGGCCTCTTTGACAAACAGATGCTTAGCAGTATCACCAAAACCCCCTGGATTCCAGTTAATTCCTTTTATATTCTGCATTATGAGAACTGTTTCTTAATTCTTTTCCTAGAGCTTTTGCGAATATTGCTAGTATCGTACACCTTTCTTTGTCTATTCATAGAAAATTAGCTATTATTGTAAGCTATCAATGTCAGTAGTGAGTGGTGAAATTCACAAATAATTCAAAGGGCAAGCCATGGATGTTGTAGAGGGTTGGACTAACGAGCTACTCGAGTCGTTAAGGCTCGGCTCGTTAAGACTAGTGATCGTTAATGCTTGGATCATTAAACTCATTATCTTTAATGAGCTAAAATTAAAATTTGGCTCGGCTCGTTATGCGCTAACGAGCGCTCATGAGCGCCCCCTAAAAATAGTAAAGTGCACACGCTCAACATGTTGGAAAATGCTAAGCTAGTAGGTTAAAAAATGTAGCGACTTCATGAGGAGTTGAGAGGCTAACAAGGATGGAGTCAGTAGATACCTTGGGGCATGTCGTTGGTGGTTCGAGAAGATAACAACACGAGATAATGAAGATACAAGCTAGTAAAAGTGGTGGCTATTATAGGAAATGCACTAACACGACGGGCTCATAGTGGGTCAAGTACTCAAGTTACCTAAGATTTGCTACATGTCTTAAGACATATCACTATGCTTACCAATTCTTGGTTGCTAGTAGGAGTTTAACGAGTAGCTCACGAAACTCGTTAGCTCGAGTGTTTAGCTCATTAGCGTTAACAAGCAAAAAATAATGTTTGGCTCTTTTTGTTAAGAAAACAAGCCAAGCTCAAACGAGTCAAGATAATGGGCGAGCCTCATTTAGCTTACCGAGTTTCAAGCTTTATGTCCAGTCATGTAGACAAGTGACACTACATCAAGAATGTCAGGCACACATATGTAGCATGCTTGATATGTAGTCTGAACAAGTGCCCAAAAATGGGCAATGCTTTTCTCATGTATGCTAAAATCACTTCATATCAACTTATATAACAAATGAATTACTCAAGTAACTCAACCATAAAGTGTTAACCTGGATTTACAAACAAAAATAGTACCATATGACAAAAGACATTAGGATTTATCGAGAACAAACTTTCGAGGATACCTCATATGCTAAAAAAAGGGTAACTATTTGGATCCTTTAGTGTATATGCATAAAAATCCGGTGTGGCTTCAATTTAATTGGGGAGGAAAACCTCCTGTTAATTTCGATTTAACGAAGGCTTATAGTGGGATGAATGTTGTGGTGTAGTATTCAATAAGCCGTAAAAACACCTACAACCGTTCTCATCACTCAAAACTAGACCTAGGCCCTCAATGTGGACATGCTGAAGCATAGCAAAGGATAAATAACATGCCCAGCTAGTAGATTTAATTCACAGTCAGTCAAGACTTGAGAGAGTTTTGGGCAAAATCCCATTTCCTGAACAAAATATCCATTTTTATTTTAAAAAAGGCGAACGAAAAGTAAAAAAGTTCCACAGCAAAAGCTAAAGGAACTGTAAGTGGTAAGAGGCCTGAAGAGGTGGACAAGTGGTGCTGCACTACGGCGGCGGCATATCTCTGACTTCTCGTAGCCCTCTCGGAGGTAACTCTGGCAAACGCTGTAAACATGGCGACGGCGTACATCAAATGGTCCATGCGCGTCTTGCCGCGCCGATCTCCGATGTTTCTTGATTAGATTATCTGGTCTTTCTTTGTCGCTGTTTATGTGAATCTTTTTTGTTTGTTTTTATGTGTTCATGGGGGTATAGCGTGGTGGAGCCTTGTAGCTTTCTTTAATTCCTGCATTATCGGTGTGACTTTTTTTGTGCGCGGAAGGTGTCGTAGTTATGGACTACTTGGAAAGCAACACATTCAGCCACAACACTGTCAGGTTATTGCGATGGAAAGCAACACATTCAGCCACAACACTGTCAAGTTATTGCGAGTCTCCTGAAGCTGAGCTTCTCGTTGCATTGTGAGTCTCCTGAAGCGAAGCTTCTCGTTGCATGAAGTCGTCTCAGTAGTCACCTGCGCAAAGGAATATGTTTTCTTTTTGAAAAGGAGAAATTCCATTAAACAGAACGTTTAGCAAACTCACTAGCCACTAAGGCAGATGCAAAGTCTGGGGCGGAATCTGCCCAACCTGAGCACTCTAGGGCGTACTGTGCTAGTTTATGCTCTACTTTATCAATTATTACAGGATCTGGGATTAAACCTGAATTCAAAAGACTCAAAAGAACAGCTGCAAACACTTCTTATTTCACGTAGCGGGACTCCAGTATCTGATAGGTCGTAGCTAGTAGTCTTCAGGGCATTCACCAAAGTCTGATTATCAGACTCAAAAACAGCGCAATTTAAGCCGAGTGCAGCTGCACCTTCAGTCGCTGGAGTGCACACATTCATCTCAGCTTGCAGAGCATGTCGTACATGCTTCAGTTTGCCTGCCTCAGCCGCAATGAAGTCACATGTATCAGTTTGGGAAAAAAAAAATCCAGGTGCCGCCGTGCCGGTCTTCGAATTCTCCAGAAAGGATGCATCAAAGTTAACCTTGACGAAATTGATAGGTGGACTACTCCAAGCGGCAGGCTCCACATAGCTAGTTGGAATCGTTGAAGAATTCACGCAATTGCTTTAAGCATTGACATGGTTGAACTCCACTACATGTTTCTTAATTGTGTGGCATATTTCTTCCAGAGACTGCTCCCGATCTCCCGCATTCAGTTTGTTCCTCGTTGACCACCAGTCCCACAGGAGAACAATTGTCAGGAAGAGCCCATAACATATCCATCATCACCATGGGGTTTGGCACACTTTCAAGTAGAAGCCAGATATCCTCTAAAAGCGGGCTGCGTCTTACAGGTTTAACCTTTTGCATTTAGGAAATAAATGGCCGCCATCCTCATCTGCCCGATTACACATCGGACACCTGATATCCAGTTCTACTCGTTTACGCTTAATATTCATGCGTGTCGGCAAGCTGTTGTGACATAACCTCCAAGTGCAGATCTTTACTTTACTTGGCAGCTTCAAACTCCAAAAAAATTCCAGAGGTGATACTGCATCTGTAGATGATGAGGAGCTTGCATCACAATCTTGCTTGGAGTCTCGTAAACTTACTCCCACACGGTAAGCCGACTTCAGCGAGAAAACTCCCTTATTATCAAAATGCCAGGCTACCCAGTCTTCCATATCTTCCCAGCCTAAAATTTAGTTCCTGCACAGAATCTGAAGCATATAAGATAAATGCTTGCCTATTCAAGTTTCGTGTTAGGTGCTTTCTCATATCGGTCCCTCGCTTTCGACATCCCATCCTCCAGATCAAGCATGATGGAAGTGTAGAGCCTCTCACACATCCGTACATACGCCGGTGCAGTGGCCACACAGGATTGCTTGCTCCATCACCCACCATTCGAGAAGGCGCACTCATAGGATTGGGCTGGAGATATCGATAATGAGTATCCTCTGAACTGGAGCATCCTGCGTGTTAGATTGAACACACGCAAATATGTAGGCATGGGCTAGATGCTAAGCAATAACGCATGTTACTCTCGGAAGTGTGTGCAGCTCTGTGTGTTTCTATACCTGTTATTGGACGTGGTGTCTTGGAGTCAGAAGAAACAGATAAAATTGCTCTGTGAGCACTGCAGGCGCCAGATTGCCTGAAGTGCAGGTACCCACTTCGGACTAAAGAACTCTCTGGTGGATCCTTCACGCCCCTCAGCTTCTTTTCCCATCGGTACACTGATCATTGCGTGATCAAAATGCAAGCAAATGAGCGCGGTCAGCCATTCATTTTTCCTCAAACACACTATGAGCCCGTGGAAAACAAAAGGCAGCAAAATATAAAATATTTGTATAGGCCTTTACTGGACGGCAGTTTCATAAATCTTTTTCTGAAATAAGACATCAATGCAAAAGGCCCAATAGCAATACCAACCGATAGAGGAGGTTCCGTAGCTCTGGACCTGGCTATGTCTCTTAGTAGCGGAAATGGAAAACTCTAGAAAAAGGCCGACCTTCGCGAAGGAAAGATAACTCGCTCCGCGCGCGACAAGTGGTGTTGTGGTGCTAGAAAAGCCCTGGGAAGTGGTCTCCCTGCTCGCCACGTGTCGCAAGGAGAAGCAAAGTGGAGATGAGAGAGGAGAGAGAAGGCAAAGGGGGCTGCGTTTTTCCCTTTATTTTCTAGATTCGTTTTTTCAAAATGAAATATCTTGAGAACCGTAAGTTCAAATTACGAACCGTTTCCACTTTTGAGATCCTCGCGTCGAGATCTTCAAAACTAGATCCCATGTTGATAGGTTTTGAGATACTTTTTTTACGTGCTTCCAATACTACTATGATTGTACTCGTCGTGTGTACCTAACTGTACTCGTTGTTAAACTGATAAGTACTTCTATTTTTAGTGTATTTGCTGCAGTTTTTTCCTTTACTCGGTACCTGTACTCGTTCGTGTACGCGATTGTACCTGCTCGTATGTGTGACTGTACTTCTGTACATGTATTTGCTCGTGTGCACAATCGTACTCGCTCGTCATGCGTAGTATCGTCACCTGCTCGTATGCGCGATCATGCTTACTGTACATGTACTTGCTCGTGTGCGCAACTGTACCTGCTCGTCCGCGTGACTGTACCTGCTCGTGTGCGTGACTGTACTTGTACTCGCCTTTTACTCGTATGCGCAGCTGTACTTCTACGTTGTACGCAACTGTACTCGTGTGTCATACGTAACTGTATCAGCTCGTGTATGTAACTGTACTCGTGCTTTCTACATAACTGTACTCGTGTGTCGTATGTAACTGTACTCGTGTCGTGTACCTATTTGTACTCGAGCTAACTTTCTTACGTGCCATAGAAAACAACGTGCATACAGTGTTGTATCTCGTGACTTATAGTATATGTACTTGACTGGTCAAAGCTTTGGCTTTGGATGGGAGTACTCGCGATCGGCACATCACAGGCACGATCGATGCATGCATGCAGCTGTACTCGCCCGCGCGGCCGCGCTGCATTTGTTCGGCCGTATCGCACATGCTCGCGTACGCATCTGGCCGGTCGTCGCGCGCGCGTCGCGCGCTCGTCGCGTGCTGTACTTCCTCGCATGCGCGTTGGCCCGCGTCGTCGCGCGCTTGTATCGTGGGTTTGACACGTGTCGACAGCTCAGTCAATACGCGGGAGACGTTTTCCCTTTGAGAAGATTGGTCTTTTTCTAGTGGTACCCAGCGGAAATCCTATACACCGACCAGGTTGGTGCCTACCAGGCACCGCACACCCTGGTCGGGTATTGGGCCTGGCCCATTTTCATCTTCTTCTTTTTTTCGTTTTCTGTTTCTGTTTCTGTTTTTTCTTTTTTCTTTTTTCTGTTTTCTGTTTTCTGTTTTCCTTTTCCGCTTTCTTTCTTTTCTGTTTATTTTTATTTTTGTTCAAAATCAAAAAATCAAATTTGAAAATTGTTTAAATTCGAAAAAGTTCAAATTTTGAAAAGTGTTCAAAACGAAAATTGTTCAAAGCTAAAAATTGTTCATATCCGAAAAATGTTCATACTCAAAAAATGTTCAAATTTAAAAAATGTTCATTTTCGAAAAATGTTCAAATTTTGAGAAAAAACGAATTTTTGAAAAAATTGTTCATTCTAAAAATTGTTCAAAATTTGTTCCAATTTAAAATTTGTTGCAATTTGAAAATTGTTCCAATCTAAAAAATGTTCAAATTTTAAAAATATTTAAATTTCAGAAAAAAATAAAATAATTTTAAAAAATCGGGTCTGAAAAGAATCAGCCGAAAAAAAGAAAAAGAAACGAAAAAAGAAAAACTGTACTACCTGATGTTGTTGGGCCCCGGCCCATCTGGCCACTTTGGGCATGCGCAGGGTGTGCGGTACCCTGGAAGTACCGACCAGGTCGGTGTTAAGCACCTCCCTCTTAGTAGGGCACCAAGCCATGGGAAAACCTATACACCGACCAGGTCGGTGGCTACGGGCCACCGCACACCCCCTGGTCGGGTTTGGGCCTGGCCCAGTTTGCTGTCTATTTTCGGTTTTCTGTTTCTTTTTTCGTTTTTTTATTTATTTTTCCTTTTTCTTTTCTGTTTCTTTCTTTTTGTTCAAACCTGAAAATTTTTCAAATTTCAAAAATGTTCAAAGTTAAAAAGTATGCAAATTCGAAAATATTCAAATTCGAAAATTTGTTCAAATTTGAAATTTATGCAAATTCGAAAATCGTTCAATTTCGAAATTTATTCAAATTCGAAAATCGTTCAATTTCAAAATTTATTCAAATTCGAAAAATCATTCAATTTTAAAATTTGTTCAAATTTAAAAATCGTTCAAATCAAAATTTGTTCAAATTAAAAACTGTTCAGATTTAAAACAGAGAAAAAATGAGAAAGGAAAAAGAATAACAAACCTGGGCCGGCCCAACATACCTGGCTTGGGGTGTGCGGTGGTGCGTCCGCACCGACCTGGTCGGCGGACAGCACCTCCCCCAAGCCATTGCTCGAAAACAATGTCAGTAGTGTCAGGCAATGCAATAGAAGCAAAGCCAGCGTTCTCCACATGCATTGCCTCGTCAGCCCTGTCCAAAGGTAGCCTCAGCTCAACCACAAGGGTAGTTTCTTGGGCCGATCTAACGCGCCCAAGCGCGGATCTATACTTCCTATCGGCCATACAGCACGGACTGATAGGATCAGTTCCAAGGACATCATCCATTGTCGACATCTGCACAAGGGTAAGACTGCACAAGGGTAAGACAGTTATTACTCTCCTACTGCCGGCACAGATACAATGTTTTTCGTTCAGGTTTTCCAAATGCAGTTTTCTTTTCTATGCGTTTTTTTTCTTTGTTGCAGAGCTGCATGTCACAGACGCACGTGGTATGCTTCTAAGCGCGATTAATAAGAATACAGCCTAAGACCAGAGTTCTAGCCGGTTATAGCCTTTTGGGAGAACATTCGCCGCGGTTACAGCGTTTATAGGATAAATGCGAAAAAACACCAATAGCTGTATATAGCCATATTTAGTTCCTAATTTAGGAGCTATACTTCTTGCTTTCTGATTTTTTCTTCTCTACATTTTGTCTCATGATTTATGTATGTCTTCAATATGATTCAATAAAACTTGTGAGTTGAATATCTCAATATTTGTTTCTCTTCAATGGTTGACTGAGCTGTAGCTCAAATTGTGTTTGGGTCATACTTTTTCTATTTTTTGGTAAGATGTTTATGAAATGACGCCAAATGGATTAACCTGCTATATTCTGGCTGTAGACTTTATTAGCTTCAAAAATTATCGCGGCTAAATGAAACAGCCTGCTATTTTAAACTATGTGTAAGACCCGTCCCAAAGTAGTCCGGTACTTTGCATTCTTTTCTTCCATGCGTTGTGCTATTTATTTTATTTTCCAATTGTATATGCCACAGGCAGACCTACCATTCGACTAAATGTGGTGAAGGTGCACGATGAAGGCACCTTGCCTAGATCAAAATGTTCAGTCTTCTGCTAAAAAGGCAAATATGTTAAAATCGACTTGAGCCTACAGCTTTAACAATGGAAGTACCACGGTCAGGGTGCCACAACTCAGGGCATGGAGCATGATGACAGCACAAGTGAATGTAATTCAGGGTTGAAAAGTGATGATTTTAACACAGAAGAGCAATTTCTTTTCCTTCATTTTTGTACTCTCATTCAAGAGCTCTCCTTGGTACAAATAAAAGGAAATTCCGAAAAGTAGCTGATTGTTTCCATGTTCCTTTAGTATGATTTATACATTCTCTTTTTCGAACCATGCAGGAGAACTCCATGTGTTAAATTAAGGAGAAGGAACTAAATTAAGGAGAACTGCATGATCTATACATTCTCAACTATATAATTTGTCATACTTCCACCATGGCAGTCCTGTACAAAAGATCTAAATCTCGCGGAGGAAAAGCTGAGTGAAAATTTCTTTTTCAAAATTCAAGGACCAAATTATGTGGAATTCACAAGGAAGATCAAATAGCCCTCCAACTTAGTTATGCTTCCTATAAGCTTTTAACATGGAACGGAAGGGTATTTTGTGCTCCCAAATTTTCATGTAAAGAATAATGTACACGGCAAATGAAAACTATAAAATCCTCTCAACTGTCACAACAAACGAAAGCAAGCACGGCTACTCCACTTACCCGAAAAGTCAAAGATCTAGGGCAATCTTTTCCATATGGTAATAAATTAACCAGATAATGCAGAGGAAAGAAACCATTGGTCTGGCCCAGTCTCATCAATTTGGTCGATACGATGTAGGTTTATGATTATTTAAGCACGGTATACAAAGAAGTCTGGCAAGTGATAATTTGGCGAGGACAAATGCGAAAGAAAACTACAGACCGGAGTACTGTTGAAAAGTCTGAATTTTGCGGCACACACCTGTAATTCATCCGTCTGCACTGATTTGGCCTGGCCCAACCCTCCAATAAACTTCTTGTATGATTGCATTTTATTTTAAGAGAAATCTTGTACCATAGCGGCAAAGAGCATAAAGCAATTTGTTTCTGCATAAACAAACCAGGTGATTTATTGCCTATGTATATCTGTAAGCACAATAGTCATGCACGCTCATCAGGCATCCCAGTCTTTCCTAAAACACGAACATGGCTGCTAATGCTTTCATGGTTTGTACTGAAAAAAGGAACAACGATTTGGTATCCTAAATATGGAAACAGGCAAACCGATCAGGGGAAACAAGACAGTAGCTTTAGAGCTTTCTTACTATCCGTATGAAAACAGATTGAAACTAAAACAGCTGGTGCCAACACACATGTGAAACGCAAGCATGGAGTAGGGACATACTGTAACACCCACACCTGATGCCAAGATGGGCTACATGCTATTGGGTTGTGGGCCATATGGGCTTGAGAAGATAGGAGAGACCTGCAGTACAAAAGGAGAAGGACAGGCCTGGAGAAGGGGACCGAACAGAAACAGAAACAGAACCAGTTGGTCTTCGTCTTCCTCTCGTCTGGCTCTTCTCCTCTCCTCTCGGTTCTCCTCTGGATCGTCATCTTCTTCAGGTCCGGTGGCTACCACAAGCCACCTTGTATCTACCTCACGCCCCGATCCTCACCGGCGGCCAGGGGGTGTGACACATACGAAGGCAGAAATGCATAGATTGTACTGCGGTCATCAATTCTACAACAGAGGACGGAATTACGCAAATTGAGCGGCTGCTCTATAGATCATACACGCCGCATAAATTTATTCCTATCAAGACGGCCTACTTTGCCTAAGCAAACCAAACCCTAGCTGAGGCGACGGCTGAATCGAAGACTGGTAGTGGTAAACACGGAGCTTTATGAGAACAGCCTGAAATATAGCAGTAAGAACCTTTGCGATGCAGTCGCCCGCCGGCGCGATGTGTAACATTCGCGATCCACCGCCGTCACTAATGCGAAAAAAATTACAAAGAAGGCAAGTGGGGAGCCGAACCAGCGAGGAGAACCAGCCGCCACGGAGAAGACGGCCGGCCACCGCGCGGCGCCACCCCAAACCGCACGCGCCGCCCATGCTGCTCCGACGAAGAGGAGGAACCCAACTCCGCTCGGACCTGCCGCCCACCAGAAACAGGGAAGCTAGACCGAAGACCCGGTCAAAACAGTTTCGAACCGACTCCGCTACACATCAGGCATATATGACCACAGATAATTCATCGCGAGGACACGTATGCACCCTTCCATGCCTATGGGGCCCGCGAAAAGGACGTGCAGAGGAACCAGCAGCGTCGGCAACCCTGGGAGCTTAGTGCTCTTTAGGGATGTCGTAATTTAACTGTATTGTGACACGGCACGGAAACTACTACTCCAGTCATGGAGGCGAGATTGTGATTCGCCTCCTCCACATCTAGGGAGGAAATGCGTGATACAGTCTAGCCTGCTTAACGAAATGCAGGAGCATGGTGTTGTTTCTTCGTTCAGAACAAAGGTTTCGCGCATCCGCAAATCCCGATGACTTCTAATCCTAGAATATTTATGTGTGGGTTTTAATAACGGCATTAAAATGCAGTTCCTACGAGGTGCAATACTTGTGCTTGTTGAGCACGGGGTATGCTGACACGAACCTAGAAACGATTAAGCTCTACTCATTGCTCGGAACGATAGCTTCTTTGTGAATTGCTGAACCATCTTTCTTCTGATGCTTAAATAGAACATTGTGTGGTGCAACAACCGTGAAACAGATGCATTCATGCGGTTAAATACGGCTATAACTTCAAATATTGTGTGCGTTCCAGTTCATGTATTCGGTGACCACATCCGAGTAAAGACGTTGCATTCAACGTGTTATATTGTGATCCAAATTTATATACTAAAGGGAGGCTAACTTCTGACGAGCAGAGCGAGGTCCGTCGTCGGTAGGTTTGGGCCGAAGGGTTGTCACCGTCTATGTATACATCTTGTAAACCACCGGCTAGGATTTATCAGATTATAAGATAACCCACGGTATTTGTAAACACTTCCTGATATAGTGAAGTTTTGCTGGCTGGCGCCCGCGGTTTTTCACCTTCTGTGTTAGAAGGGGTTTTTCACGTTAAATATCGCGTCTCCTCTGCGTTTTCTTTTATCGTTCTTCGTTATTTGCTTGTCGCATTTATAACACAATAAATCAAGACGTGCCATCACTAAACTAATGTGTAGAAACAGACCTAGTCAACCATAATCTTTGCAATATACAATCATTGATCAACCTGAACTCATTCGATCAAAAATTGCTAATGACCTACCTAATTATTGCTGCCAAAAATTGAATATGAAATATTAGTCGTAGTCAGTCTACATGACACAGTTATATCATTTGTCTCTAGTTTATCCCCTTACAAAGTGTTTGCTGATTTTCTCGTGTGTGATCTCCACTAACAGTACAATCACTGCTGGTAGTGTTAGAGTACGAAAGTTACCAGCTAAAGAGACATGCAGAAACTCAAGGAACTTTTCGCAAAAAATACATGCCTTCATTGAGGTATTCAAAGAAGCTCAGTCATCCTCACATGCTCGGTGGTAGAGATGAAAGTGGAGCCCAAAGTTTTCCGTGGAAAAACAGAAATGGAATGGAAATATGGAAACGGAAACGGTATTTTGCAAAACAGAAATGAAACTTTTTTTTAGTGAAAACAAAAACAAAAACGGAACATAGTTTTTCGTCGGAACAGACACGAAATATCTGTTCCGACTAATATGGAATTTCCGTTTTAGAGTTGATGTGCATGGCCCAATTTAACATGCCCATCTGAAAGAACATTTCCCGCCCTTTTGGGTTTTGTGTGTTTGACGTCAACACTATGTATATTTTTATGTGTGTTTATGTAGACAGGTACAAGCCATCAAAAATTGATGGATCGGTGTATTGGTTTTGCTGTTCTGAAGGTTCTGCAGGTTTTCTGGATCTGGCGGAAGTTCCGGCCAAGTCTGGCGGAAGTTCCGGCCTGTCCTTTCTCAGCAGTAGCGTCTCAGCGCAGTCTGGACTCAGTTTTCTCGTTAGGGGCGGAAGTTCCGGTAGAGTTGGCCGGAAGTTCCGGCCAGCGGAACTTCCGCCCAACTTCCGGGCAAGTTCCGGAATTGCGCGTTTGTGGCTCAGTATGTTCCCGTAAGGTTCTTGCCAAATTCCGGAACTTGGCCGGAACTTCCGGCCACCGGAAGTTCCGCCCAAGTTCCGCCCCTTCATGTGCTCTGCAGGTTTTTTACGGGGGCGGAAGTTCCGGTCCGAGTGGCCGGTACTTCCGGTGGAAGCCGGAACTTCCGGCCATCCTGGCCGGAACTTCCGGTGTTAGTGGATTTCGTCCCCAACGGTCAGATCTGAAAGCTCCTCCCATATAAATAGCTTTCTCCTTCAAAGGGACAAGTTGCTCAATCATTGCAAGAAAAATCTGCCAAGCTTCACCACCATTAGAGCCACCTCAAGAACACAAGATTTGCAAGATCTCCTTCCTCCCCCAACCAAAGCTCTTGATCTTTGGAGATTCGAAGGAGAAGACACCGATCTACATCCTCACCGAAGCGTTCTTCATTTCCCCTCTCTTGTTTGAGGGATCTCATGCTAGTGTTCCTATTTGGTTCCCTAGTTGATTTGTTGTTGATGTGTTGTTGTTGATTGTTGTATTGTTACAGATTTGGGAGCCTCCAATTTGGTTGTGGATGTGTGCCCCAAGAACTTTGTAAAGGCCCGGTTTCCGCCTCGAGGAAATCCCTTAGTGGAAGTGGGCTAGGCCTTTGTGGCGTTGCTCACGGGAGATCCGAGTGAAGCCTTCGTGGTCTGTTGGTTTGGCTTGCGTAGCAACCACACTCCTCCAAACGTAGACGTACCTTCTTGCAAAGGAAGGGAACTACGGGAATCATCTCCGTGTCATCGCGTGCTTCACTCTCGGTTACCTCTATCCCACTCTATCTACTATTGTGTAGCTATACCTTGCTTAGTTGATATCCTTGTCATATAGGTAAATTCACTTAGTTGCATATCTAGAGAATTTACCTTTGTGTCAAGCCTAAATTGAAAAAGAACTAAAAATTGGTTAGCACCTATTCACCCCCCCTCTAGGTGCGGCATACGATCCTTTCAATTGGTATCAGAGCCTCGGCTCTTATTTCGGGCTTAACCGCGTAAGAGTATGCCGGACGAGGTGCCCTCGGTAGGGGCCGCCCAGACGGTCTCCGTGGAAGATTTCAATTCATTGAAGTCCTCCATGGAAGCCCAAATGGAAAGCATGAAAAAGATGATTGCCGAGCTTTTGGCTCGGCCCTACCCAAGGCACCTAGTGTAGAGGTAAAAGACACGGGTGCGTTAGATGATGGAGAGGCTTCGGACTTACCCTCATCTACCAAACCCGTGGAAGGTGACAACTTAAACACTATCAAAGCTACAAGTGCATCTCCTAGGGGAACTAGTGGAGGTGAAAGCTACAATCGAGTAGCTCCACCTTTCCTATCTCCCGATATACCGGTTCCCCTTCCTCATTTAAACATTCGGGGTGACCCACCTAAGTTTTCCGTTGATAATTTCGATACTTGGCAATTTGAGTTCCGCTCTCATGTTTGTAGTGCCTCCAATGAACTATGGAGAATCATCTTGGAGGGCTTCAAGCCATACAACCCCGACAAGTTGACTAGAAGAGAAGTCGTTGATATTCAACTCAACAACACCGCCCTACACATGATTCAAACTAGTGTGGGGACTCCGGAATTGCATCGTGTCCGGAACTACACCACCGCCAAGGAAGCTTGGGACGGCTTGGCCGCTAGTTGCATTGGAAGTGAGAGCACAAGGAGGAACAAGTATAATGCTCTTAAGAATAAAGCCGAAGGATTCTTGAGGCTACCGGATGAAGATCATGAACTCATGTATGGAAGACTTGTCACGGTTGCCGATGCCTTCCGGCTTATTGGTGCCACCCACATCAATGACTCTTGGATCAAGGAGAAGTACATTGAATGCATGATGCCATTTGCTCCCATTGATGTCAAGACTCTTGTGGGAAGGGAATGCTATTCCTCTCTCACCTCTCAACAAGTCGTGCACAAGATGCAAGCTCTCAAGGTGCTTGAAGAAACCTCTCATGATTCTCGCAATCGTGCTCTTGGAATGGCAAAAGGTTCCAATCTTGCCTTGGTGGTCAACTCCGGTGAAGAAGTGATTCCTCAAGAATCTTATAGGGCATCTTGGAGTATGTCCTATACGGAAGATTTGCAATGCCACTACCATGATCACATGGCCTTCCATGCAAAATCCTTTTGGGTTGATCCCTCCAAGGCCAAGGAAGACAACATCAAGAGGAACAACAAAAGTGGTTTCACTAGCTTTGGTCCAAAGACAAGATCTTGCTACAATTGTGATGACAAGCGCCACTTCATTGCCGAATGCCCCTATGAAAATAGAGAGCTTCATAATGGAAGGCTCATTCCCAAGGACAAGAGCAAGGACACCAAGGGCAAGTATTCAAAAGCACCCAACAAGAAGTTCTACAACAACAAGACCAAGAAGGGCAAGAGGCCCTCAAGAGTTGTGCTAGTAACAAGGGAAGAATATTCTTCCGATGAAGTTGAAAGTTCTAGTGGTGATGAAGATGAAGAAAGCTCAAAGGAATTGGCCGCCATTGTCACCACCAACATACCCTCTTCATCTCTCTTTGAATCTCCCAATGAGAACCCTCCTATCAAGAATGCACATTGCTTCATGGCAAGGTCCTCCTTGGACACATCTATCGTGCTATCAACTCAAGAAGAGTATACCTCCGGAGATGATGATGTTGATGATGAAGAAGATGCCTCCACCAATGGATTGGTTGCTCTTGCCTCCCTCTCCACTAACTCTTCATCTCCAAGTGAATCCCCCAATGAGGTCATCCTTGTGGAGGAAGAAAGTTGCCTCATGGCTAAATCCTCCGAGGTATCATCTCCTAACCCCTCTATTCCTAACATATCTAGTGAACTAGGGGTTGATGATGCTAGTCTAAAAGTGAAACAAGAAATGCTAGATTTTGATGATTTCATTCTCAACCTACAAGGTAACACTAAAAAGCATGTTTCAAACCTCATGATTCGTTTAGCTCAACAAAGTGCTATGCTTGAGAAAAAGGGTCAAATAGAGAGAGAAGACTCTCTCGAAATCCATGCTCTTAAAAATGCTCTTGAGGAATGTCAAGAAACCATAGCTTCTCTTGAAGAGAGGTTAGAAAATATTGAAGAGCCTCAAGATAAAATTAACAAGCTCACTAAAGCTAGAGATCTTGCTAGGGCTAAGAATAAAGTGTTTACAAAGGAAAAGGCCTAATTTGGGGTTGATCATGAGAAACTTGTGAAGGATCTAGATGAACTAGACAAAGCTCACAAAGCTTTGAAGAGTGAATACACTCTCCTATCCAAGTCGTTTGAGCAACTTCAAATTAGGCTTGCTTCATATGATGTGCCTAGTTCCTCTACTCCTCTATGTGATCATGCAAACATTGTTGAGGAAAATGCTAGGTTGAAGGATGAACTTGCTAAGGCCTCCTCTCCCCAAAGTAAACTTTCTTTGGATGATCTTTTGAGTAAGCAAAGATCAAACAATGGGAAGGAGGGCCTTGGTTTTAAAGCCAAGCCAAAGAAGGCAAACAAGCAAAAGGCCAAGCCCGCACAAGAAAAGAAGAAAGAAGTCACTAATGGTGAAGCCTCCAAGGGCAACACCATGAATGATGATGATGCGGGAATTGCTAACCCTCACTATGTTTTATTTAAAGATTATTATGGTGATGTTTATGCTAAATATGTTGGCCCATATGATGGTTATATTGCTTGGTCTATTTGGGTCCCAAAGACCCTTGTTGCTAACAAAAGAGGACCCATTGCAAAATGGGTACCTAAATCCAAGAATTGATCTCATGTAGGACTATGCCGCCGGAGGTTCAAAATGGGTACTTGATAGTGGATGTACAAGTCATATGACCGCGGCAAGAACCTCGTCAAGGAGTTGAGGCCTAACATTAATGATATCACCGTCTCCTTTGGCGATAATTCTACATCCGAGGTATTGGGTTTTGGCAAGGTTGTGGTTGCACACAACATTACTCTTGTGGATGTCATGCTTGTCAAAACCCTTGGTTACAATTTGCTTTCCGTTTCCGCCCTTGGCAAGATGGGTTTCGCCGTCTTTATTGATAATGATATTGTGGTCCTCTTGTGGAGCAAGACTCTAAAAGTCGCTTTCGTTGGGTATCGCGAACACAACTTGTATGTGGTGGACTTTTCGGGGGCCACCACGTCAAGTGCGATGTGCCTATTCGGAAAGGCGGACGTGGGTTGGTTGTGGCATCGCCGCCTAGCCCATGTCAACATGAGAACTTTGCAAAGTCTTCACAAGGGGAACCATATTGTGGGACTAATGGAAAATGTGTCTTTTGCCAAAGATCGTGTTTGTAGGGCTTGTGTTGAAGGCAAAATGCATGACTCTCCGCATCCAAGCAAGACCATTATCTCTTCCAAGAGGATCTTGGAGCTCCTTCATGTGGATATCTTTGGTCCCGTTACTCATGCAAGTCTTGGTGCGAAGAAACATTGCTTGGTGATTGTCGATGACTACTCAAGATACACTTGGGTCTACTTTCTCAAGACGAAAGATGAGACTCAACAAATATTCATTGACTTTGCTACCGAGGTGCAACGCCAACACAACCTCCTCATTATGGCAATAAGAAGTGACAACGGCTCCGAGTTCAAGAACTACACACTCAATGATTTTCTTAGTGATGAGGGGATTCGTCATCAATATTCCGCTGCTTACACCCCTCAACAAAATGGTGTTGCGGAGAGGAAGAACCGGACTCTTATGGATATGGCAAGGTCTATGATGGCGGAGTATAAATCCCGCTATAACTTTTGGGCCGAAGCCATCTCCACCGCTTGTCACTCCTCCAACCGGCTCTATCTCCGCAAGGGCTTGAACAAGACTCCATATGAAATACTCACCGGGAACAAGCCTAATATCTCATACTTCAAGGTGTTCGAGTGTAAGTGTTTCTACAAAATCAAAGGAGTTCGTTTATCTAAATTCGCTCCTAAAGCTTTGGAGGGTATATTTGTTGGTTACGGTGCCGAATCTCACACTTATAGAATCTTTGATGTATCCTCCGGGATTATCATTGAATCTTGTAGTGTGAAGTTCGAAGAAAATGATGGCTCCCAAGTGGGGCAAGTTGATGTTTGTGCAGGTGATGAAATACCTCAAGATGCCATAGTAAGAATGGGTGTGGGATTTTTCCGCCCCATTGAGGGACACGGTGTGGCGTCTCGGGAAGAACTATGCTCTACCACGGTGGAGCCCTCATCTTCTCAACATCAACAAACCCCATCAAGTGAAGCAAATGATGCACCAACCCAAGAACAAGAACAAAACCCTCCCTCTAGTGTGCAAGATCAAGGACAAGATCAAGGTCAAGATCAACCAAGAATTCATGATGGTTCCGACGAGTATCCATTTGATATTTGCTCCGCACCAAATGATGTCCAAGATCAAGCACATGATGTTGAGCAACCCCAAGTAATTGAGGAAGCTCAAGTTCAAGGTCAAGACGGGGACCCAAATGATCAAGTTGATCAAGTGACACCTCCAAGGCCAAGAAGAACCAAGGAGGAGATCGAGACCCGTCGACTAGCAAGAAGAGAAAGGCAACTTGAGCGTCTTGGACACACAAATGACAAGGTCCTTGGTGATGTAAGGGCAAAGGTTTCCACAAGAAGGCAATTGGCGAACTTTAGCCATCATCATGCTTATATCTCCTTAGTGGAACCCAAGAAAGTATTTGAAGCCCTTGAAGATTCGGATTGGTTGGAAGCTATGCATGAAGAACTCAACAACTTCAAGCGCAACAAAGTGTGGACTTTAGTAAAGAAGCCTAAGGAGTGCCGCAATGTTATAGGCACTAAATGGATTTTCAAGAACAAGCAAGATGAGTTTGGGAATGTTGTGAGGAACAAGGCAAGATTGGTGGCTCAAGGGTTCTCTCAAGTTGAGGGAATTGACTTTGGGGAAACCTATGCTCCCGTGGCTCGCCTTGAGTCCATCCGTATCCTTATTGCTTATGCATCGCATCATAACTTTAAGTTACAACAAATGGATGTGAAAAGTGCTTTTCTTAATGGTCCTTTGCATGAAGAGGTTTATGTTAAGCAACCCCGGGGTTCGAGGATCTCAACTTTCCTAACCATGTCTACAAGCTTGATAAAGCACTTTATGGTCTCAAACAAGCTCCTAGAGCTTGGTACGAGCACCTTAAGGAATTGTTGGTAGACCGTGGGTTTGATGTTGGGCTAATCGACCCCACTCTTTTTACTAAGAGGGTCAATGGGGAGCTTTTCGTTTGCCAATTGTATGTTGATGATATTATATTTGGATCTACTAACAAAGCTTTCAATGATGAATTCTCAAAGCTTATGACCGATAGGTTTGAGATGTCTATGATGGGAGAGATGAAGTTCTTCCTTGGTTTTGAGATCAGGGCAATTGAGGGAAGGAACCTTCATCAACCAAGCAAAATATCTCCAAGACATGCTCAAGAGGTTCAAGATGACCGAGATGAAGGGTGCGGCCACTCCTATGGTTACCAAATGTCATCTTGCACTAGATCCCAATGGTAAAGAGGTGGATCAAAAGGTATATCGCTCCATGATTGGATCCTTGCTTTACCTTTGTGCATCTAGACCGGACATAGTGTTGAGTGTTGGTGTGTGTGCAAGGTATCAAGCTTCTCCTAAAGAGAGCCACATGATGGCTCTCAAAAGAATCTTTCGATATTTGGTTGATACCCCAAGATATGGTATTTGGTACCCCAAAGGCTCAAGTTTTATTCTCAATGGCTATACCGATGCGGATTGGGCGGGTGACAAGGATGATAGGAAATCAACTTCCGGGGCTTGCCAATTCCTTGGTAGGTCCTTGGTGTGTTGGTCTTCTAAGAAGCAAAATTGTATATCTCTCTCCACCGCCGAAGCCGAATATGTTGCCGCCGCAAGTGGATGCACTCAATTGTTATGGATGAGGCAAACTTTAAAGGAATACGGTGTCATTTGTGACAAAGTGCCTCTATTATGTGACAATGAAAGTGCCATCAAGATTGCCTATAATCCGGTGCAACATTCAAGAACGAAGCATATTGAGATCCGGGATCATTTCATTAGGGATCATGTTGCCTGGGGTGATATTGAGCTTATCTATGTTCCTACCAAAGATCAACTTGCCGATATATTCACGAAGCCTCTTGATGAAGCAAGGTTCTCTTATTTGAGGAATGAGCTAAATATCATTGATTCAAGGAGTATAGCTTGACCATCTTGCAAACACACTTTCGTCTCAAAACTTTATTTGGTTTAGATGTGGGCATGGAAATAGGGGAGTGCGGTTTAAATCATTGAGCTATCCCTCCCCCATAATGCCAACATTAAAGATTTCATTCTCGTTATATCATATGTTGATATGTGAGCTTAAATGATGAGTAGTGGTTTGAACCCAAGATATATCTTCGCGGTGTCATATCATAACACTCATATATGGTGGCCTAGGCCACCGCAATCTTCTTCGTGAAGAGTTGGAGTTGTTTGGATTTTCATTGGATTTTATTGGCATCTCCTTGTTTATGGGAAATCACTCATTTTTGGCCTTCATTTGATTTATTTGCAAAAATGAGTGATCATGTACCATCTCACAGTTTGGCGTATCTGTCCTAAGCCTATCTCATCTAAGACATATCCTTCACCTACTCCTAGTGCATCTCGTTCATGCCAAAATCCTGTTTGTGAGCACAATATCCTGTTTGACCGGAAGTTCCGGCCGTTTCGACCGGTACTTCCGGCCGGCATCCGTTTCACCTGTTCAGCCTTTCCTGTTCTGCCTGGGTGGTTTCTGTGAGACCGGAAGTTCCGGCTCCAACGAGCGGAACTTCCGGCCTTAAGTGACCACTATATATATGGGCCGAACGGGTGAGCAGTTCCATCTCCCTCATTTTTCCCCTTTTCAAGATCTGTTTGGTGGTGCTCCTCCCCTTGGCCGGCTGCTGCTCCTCCGGCCGGATCTCCCTCCTCCGGCGCTCCCCGTCGGATCGTCTCCGTGGATCGGCATCCTCTCCCTCTTCTCCTCCATGGCTCCCCCCGTTTGTGCCCTCTCCCTCTCTACGTGTGGGTAGACCTCACTAGATGAAATATAGGGCATACTCTAGGCAAAGCTTTGGTAGAAATCCTCTAGATGTCTTTCCTCTACTAGATCGTGCGTAGGATGTCATGGTAATGCAAACTAGTTAGCCATTGCCTCAGATCTGGTGGGAAACAGTCGCTGTTTTCGAACAGCCGGAAGTTCCGGGCCTTCGAGCCGGAACTTCCGCCCGGGGCGGAACTTCCGCCGGTTCCCACCGGAACTTCCGGCCTGGCAAATTTTTCTGCTATTACCTGAAATCCTGTGCATGCTCTGGTGTTTGGCCTCCTTGCTTATGTGCACTTATTCATCACTCCTATCATGTTGGTTTCGTTATCAGGTGGTTCCAAGAAGAGAGGCAAGGATCATGTGGATGAGGTTGAGGAAGAGCTTGAGCAAATCCGACCATCCAAGCTCACCGCTCGCTGACAAGCTGCTCAGAGGCACAAGTCACCGGCTGTTCGTGGGAAGAACATACACATATCTGTGAAGGGAATGCAATACAATGAGTACAAGGAGCTCCGTGACATGAACCCTTACCTTACCCCTCGGAGCAATAGGGTTACGGATAAGCGGTTCCACAACAAGACCCAAGAGGAGATATTCTATGAGATCTACATTCCATTCAAGAAGGGAGTAGCCCCCCAACATGCTATTGACACCGGGAAGATGGCCGCTAACAAGTACTTTGAAGAAGCCTATGCCATGTGTGGAGAGTTTGGGCTCTATCCCATTATGGAGCTCAACAAGGACTATGATGTTGGGCTTATTCAACAATTCTATGCCACCGTTCACTTTGAGCAAGATGAAGCAAGAACATTTAGGTGGATGTCTCATGAGAGGCTCCTTGAGTCTAACTTGGCAAAGTTTGGAACCGCCCTTGGATATCCTCGCTACCCGGGCGTTGATGCAAATGGTTGGAGATGCCATGATAGCCAATGGGCTCAAACAAGGGAAGTCTTGGAGCCCCTCTACATCCCCGGATGGGGTGTACCGGGCAAGAGTGCGGATCTTCTCCCTACTTGGGATATTATGCTTAGAGTCTACCGGGAAACCATTGGACCGAAGGGTGGCAACCTTGATGAGCTACACCTTTATGAAGTGGATCTTATGGCCAACTCTTTTGCTAAGAAGGGCACCGGTGCGAAGCTTGATGTGATGGACTACATATATCATGAGATGTGGTCATGTGTGATGGAGAAGAAGCTTCCCTCCTATGCTCCGTACATTATGAAGCTCATTGACGACACTTGGATGGAGACTTGTCAAGCTAGACTCGTTCAATCCATTCCACTCTCTCTCACATCCCATGAAGTGAAGTCATTGAGGGCCAAGCGCCACAACTCTCCTCTTGAAGATGTTAACCCCATGGATGAGAAGCCACCAAGCTGGGCTTCTAAGCTTGCTCGTCGCATGAGACAGATTTTTTGCCTCACCTCTGCAGTCAACCACCGTCAGTATCAGCAGCATGCAGAAGCCAAGAAGTCTCGGGTTCGTCAGAAGAGCATCATGAGGGCACTTGCGGTGGACGTGTCTCCTCCCGGATCCGAGGAGAGCATCACTCCGGAGGCGGAATGGATCTCTCAGCATGGCGTGCCTCTCCCCCCAGATGGTCTTGAGATCGAGTCTCCTCCACACACTCCTCCCTACCCCGGCGCTTCATCGAACCTCCCCCCCGGCTGGGCTAACGGCGACCCTTGGGGCGCGTAGTTTCTCTTTTTTCCTTTTTTGTGCTTTGGTGCCAAAGGGGGAGAATGAGACCGTTTAGGTTTCTCTTCGGTGGGTATTTGCATGGGGGAGTCACAAGCTCGTGTTGACTTTGGTTTTTATTGCTTGTGATTCTATTTATCGTGTTATGGTGTCGAACTATGTCTTAGCTATTTGGTTTTGTAAACTCTATCTATGTGCTTGGAACCTTATTTGTGTATGGTAAACTCCGTATGTGAGTCTTCCTTGGTTATCTATGTGTGCATGATCTTACTATGTATATGCTTATCACTATGTTGTATTGCTAACCCTTGGAAGACGGATGCAAGATATAGGGGAGCTTCTTATGTACCATTTCTCATATCTAGGGGAGCTCCTCTATATCTCTCACATTGTTGTTAACATTGACTATTCCTTGCAAATACTTGTGTTGTCATCAAACACCAAAAGGGGGAGATTGAAAGAACATTTCCCGCCCTTTTGGGTTTTGTGTGTTTGACGTCAACACTATGTATATTTTTATGTGTGTTTATGTAGACAGGTACAAGCCATCAAAAATTGATGGATCGGTGTATTGGTTTTGCTGTTCTGAAGGTTCTGCAGGTTTTCTGGATCTGGCGGAAGTTCCGGCCAAGTCTGGCGGAAGTTCCGGCCTGTCCTTTCTCAGCAGTAGCGTCTCAGCGCAGTCTGGACTCAGTTTTCTCGTTAGGGGCGGAAGTTCCGGTAGAGTTGGCCGGAAGTTCCGGCCAGCGGAACTTCCGCCCAACTTCCGGGCAAGTTCCGGAATTGCGCGTTTGTGGCTCAGTATGTTCCCGTAAGGTTCTTGCCAAATTCCGGAACTTGGCCGGAACTTGGCCGGAACTTCCGGCCACCGGAAGTTCCGCCCAAGTTCCGCCCCTTCATGTGCTCTGCAGGTTTTTTTACAGGGGCGGAAGTTCCGGTCCGAGTGGCCGGTACTTCCGGTGGAAGCCGGAACTTCGGCCATCCTGGCCGGAACTTCCGGTGTTAGTGGATTTCGTCCCCAACGGTCGGATCCGAAAGCTCCTCCCATATAAATAGCTTTCTCCTTCAAAGGGACAAGTTGCTCAATCATTGCAAGAAAAATCTGCCAAGCTTCACCACCATTAGAGCCACCTCAAGAACACAAGATTTGCAAGATCTCCTTCCTCCCCCAACCAAAGCTCTTGATCTTTGGAGATTCGAAGGAGAAGACACCGATCTACATCCTCACCGAAGCGTTCTTCATTTCCCCCTCTCTTGTTTGAGGGATCTCATGCTAGTGTTCCTATTTGGTTCCCTAGTTGATTTGTTGTTGATGTGTTGTTGTTGATTGTTGTATTGTTACAGATTTGGGAGCCTCCAATTTGGTTGTGGATGTGTGCCCCAAGAACTTTGTAAAGGCCCGGTTTCCGCCTCGAGGAAATCCCTTAGTGGAAGTGGGCTAGGCCTTTGTGGCGTTGCTCACAGGAGATCTGAGTGAAGCCTTCGTGGCTGTTGGTTTGGCTTGCGTAGCAACCACACTCCTCCAAACGTAGACGTACCTTCTTGCAAAGGAAGGGAACTACGGGAATCATCTCCGTGTCATCGCGTGCTTCACTCTCGGTTACCTCTATCCCACTCTATCTACTATTGTGTAGCTATACCTTGCTTAGTTGATATCCTTGTCATATAGGTAAATTCACTTAGTTGCATATCTAGAGAATTTACCTTTGTGTCAAGCCTAAATTGAAAAAGAACTAAAAATTGGTTAGCACCTATTCACCCCCCCCCCCTCTAGGTGCGGCATACGATCCTTTCACCATCACATGACCTTGTCAAGCCGAACTTCCAAAGGGGCCTTCTCAAAATTGGCAACCATGTAATCCCTTCATGCATTAGAGGAGGGTTCAAAGGTTTGACATTCCTCTATTCCACATTATATCGAGGACCACACTTGAATTAGGAAACAACTTTATTGGCTTGTTTGAATGCTTAAGATTTTCATCTAGCCGAATTTCCAAAGCGGCTCTTCTTAAAGCTGGCAACCATGTAATACCTTCATGCAATCGAGGATGGTTCCAAGTTTTGACCTTTCTCTATTCCATTGTAAAAAAGTTAGGGAACAACTTTGTTGGCTTGTTTGGATGCTTAAGATATTTTTTATGATTCAAGGGTTCTCTTGGTTTCGGTCAATATCACTCCATGGTTGCACCTTATTTGGTCCGTATCTGTTTCTGACAATATCTGCTTCTGCTTTTGTTTTCGAGGTTTCAATATTCCTTTTTGTTTCCGCAAAAAATATGAAAACAAATATGGCACCACTCAGTTTCGTCCGTATCCGATCCTTTTTCATCCCTACTTGGCGGTGTACACTATTTTCGAAGATTCTCAAATTAACAACAATTGCAATACCAACTACCATGAGCTTCCTCTCAACATGCGAGAAGCTTGGCAACAATCCAGCGCACTGCGTGGTTGGTGATATAGATAAAATAGATCAAATGCACGTTGTATCTTGATTTTGCAAATGAAATCTGAGATTAGACAAATAGATGAGAATGCAACTCCGGGGAAACGGCCCGACAATAAAATCTTTACCGGGATTAGGCAACATAGTGTCTCATTGACACATCCTTCATGTCGTGAAAAGGTGTTTTTACTAGAAAAGACATACTCCGTACCACACTACTGACATTCCTCTCGTATCGAGTCACAATTCCATGTATCTTCTCTCATTGCAAACACGGAAGCCCCCCCCCCCCCCACCACCCCCCACCATCAAAAGATATTAATTAACTCTTTAGATAAAGTTATGTCATATGGAAGATTTCACGTTAAATCTCGCGTCTCCTCTGCGTTTTCTTTTATCGTTCTTCGTTATTTGCTTGTCGCATTTATAACACAATAAATCAAGACGTGCCATCACCAAACTAATGTGTAGAAACAGACCTAGTCAACCATAATCTTTGCAATATACAATCATTGATCAACTCGAACTCATTCCATCAAAAATTGCTAATGACCTACCTAATTATTGCTGCCAAAAATTGAATATGAAATATTAGTCGTAGTCAGTCTACATGACACAGTTATATCATTTGTCTCTAGTTTACCCCCTTACAAAGTGTTTGCTGATTTTCTCGTGTGTGATCTCCACTAACAGTACAATCACTGCTGGTAGTGTTAGAGTACGAAAGTTACCAGCTAAAGAGACATGTAGAAACTCAAGGAACTTTTCGCAAAAAATACATGCCTTCATTGAGGTATTCAAAGAAGCTCAGTCATCCTCACATGCTCGGTGGTAGAGATGAAAGTGGAGCCCAAAGTTTTCCGTGGAAAAACAGAAATGGAATGGAAATATGGAAACGGAAACGGTATTTTGCAAAACGGAAATGAAACTTTTTTTAGTGAAAACGAAAACAAAAACGGAACATAGTTTTTCGTCGGAACAGACACGAAATATCTGTTCCGACTAATATGGAATTTCCGTTTTAGAGTTGATGTGCATGGTCCAATTTAACATGCCCATCACATGACCTTGTCAAGCCGAACTTCCAAAGCGGCCTTCTCAAAATTGGCAACCATGTAATCCCTTCATGCATTAGAGGAGGGTTCAAAGGTTTGACATTCCTCTATTCCACATTATATCGAGGACCACACTTGAATTAGGAAACAACTTTAGTGGCTTGTTTGAATGCTTAAGATTTTCATGTAGCCGAATTTCCAAAGCGGCTCTTCTTAAAGCTGGCAACCATGTAATACCTTCATGCAATCGATGATGGTTCCAAGTTTTGACCTTTCTCTATTCCATTGTAAAAAAGTTAGGGAACAACTTTGTTGGCTTGTTTGGATGCTTAAGATATTTTTTATGATTCAAGGGTTCTCTTGGTTTCGGTCAATATCACTCCATGGTTGCACCTTATTTGGTCCGTATCTGTTTCTGACAATATCTCGCTACGCTTTTGTTTTCGAGGTTTCAATATTCCTTTTTGTTTCCGCAAAAAATATGAAAACAAATATGGCACCACTCAGTTTGGTCCGTATCCGATCCTTTTTCATCCCTACTTGGCGGTGTACACTATTTTCGAAGATTCTCAAATTAACAACAATTGCAATACCAACTACCATGAGCTTCCTCTCAACATGCGAGAAGCTTGGCAACAATCCAGCGCACTGCGTGGTTGGTGATATAGATAAAATAGATCAAATGCACGTTGTATCTTGATTTTGCAAATGAAATCTGAGATTAGACAAATAGATGAGAATGCAACTCCGGGGAAACAGCCCGACAATAAAATCTTTACCGGGATTAGGCAACATAGTGTCTCATTGACACATCCTTCATGTCGTGAAAAGGTGTTTTTACTAGAAAAGACATACTTCGTACCACATTACTGACATTGCTCTCATATCGAGTCACAGTTCCATGTATCTGCTCTCATTGCAAACACGGAAGCCCCCCACCCCCCACCATCAAAAGATATTAATTAACTCTTTAGATAAAGTTATGTCATATGGAATATAAATTTTTTCTAGACCGGCCGTGGGACGTGGGTGGCATTCATCGGCCCCCTGATTACTAAACTGACCATGGAGTACAAAACATGTTGAAGAACCTTCGAGATGACAAAGAGAGATCGTGAGTTGGACGACCGCAACAGAATAGTGCGGGGGTTCATCAATGTGAAGCATTTAGCAATTCCTCAAACTTTAGCTCGATGCAGCTAGATCTCTAGGATTCCCCTGATCCAAATTGTTACTTGTTTCATCAGTTGTTAAATGATGCAGATTTCACTAAAACTTTCTGAATCATATCGAATAAAGCTTGCCAACCAGCCCATAATAAGATTTCAAATGGAAAAAAGTACGGAGTATTTGAAGATTCAGGTTCACAGGATTTGTAAGGAAAAAATGATATATCCACAAACCGGACGGTCCCACAAGGCAGTGTCCAAATTAACGCACAATACCAACGTGCCTGTGCGCACGCCTTGCCCGCGAAGCATCCTAATCCGCCTATTTTATCGGACTCTCCGACACCAAATCCCCCAATCAAGACCCGATCAAGAACCGAAGCTTCCATCGAATCCTCGCTCGCCAAGTCCGCCCGGTCCGAATCCTCGCCGATTTCGTGCCCGCTCGATTCGAGGCCGCGGAGCGATTTGGGCGCGGAATTCGGAAGGGGGGGATTCGGGCGCGCGGACGGACGGAGGCGATCGAGGGGAGCAGCCATGAGCGAGGTGTTCGAGGGCTACGAGCGCCAGTACTGCGAGGTCTCCGCCTCCCTCTTCCGCAAGTGCACCGCCGCCTCCGCTCTCGATGGAGGTACGTGCCCGGCTGCCCGTCTGCCCTTGCCGGGGGATTCGTCCCCCCGTTTTTGGTATTGTACTGTTGGTTTCGTCTAACACGGTGAGGTCTCCGCAGAGAAGAAGAAGCAGAGGCTCTCAGAGATACAGTCCGGCGTGCAGGAAGCTGAATCGCTGGTAAATACTGTATTACGTGTTTCGTATTTGGGAATCCTATATGTTACATGGCTATGCGAATCTGATGACCTACATTCGGCTGTCGCGGAGCAATTAGAATTGGGCCCGGTATTCTGCGAGGTCTAGCCATGGAGGCATCTTTTAGGTGTAACAGCTCGTGAATGTGTGATTTTGGGGGAAGCTGTGTTGATTAGCTGGGTCTACCCTTGCTGCACTGGGAGATGGGGACAGTATGTGATGTTTTTTTTTATGTATATACAGATTCGGAAGATGGACCTGGAAGCGAGGAGCCTGCAGCCGAGCACGAAAGCGGGTTTGCTAGCTAAGCTGCGGGAATACAAATCTGACCTCAACAACCTCAAGAGCGAGATCAAGAGGATCTCGTCGCCCAATGCCAGGCAGGCTACAAGGGAGGAACTCCTTGAGTCTGGCATGGCTGACACACTCGCGGTGAGCGCTCTAACTTACAGCGGTTTGATCGTCTCTTAGACTGTGTATATAATCTGGCTTGACATTGTAGCCCCCACAGATGTCCGGTTCTAATTACATTCATTTATAATACATAACCTTTGAAAATACAATATGCTATGCATGGCACATTTAAGTACGAACGATAGAAGAATTTGTGAGCTCTTCCTATTCAGATAACTATCTGTATATAAACCTTCCTATACGGTACTCTCCCTATCCACAAATAGAAGATATTGTGGAACCTTTGTTGTTCATGATTAGACTAGTAGATCCATATTTAGTTTCAGCTATCCTTAAAAAAAATTAGTTTCAGCTGGGTTATTATGTCTTATGCTACTACATTTGTTCGACCTGTACTTGAGTTGTGCCATTGAAGGTGTATTTAGTAATGTTGCACATTACTCAATCACGGTTAGGGTGCGTGCAGTGACAAGTTTATTTGTTCTGTTACACATTATCAGACAGGGTGTGATCTATGAACATAATATTTTACCTCAGTTTGATTGCCTTGTCAGTCGTGCTATTCAGTTCACAACTTAGGTATAGTCAACATATTTGAATGTTGGTCTAGTCAGGTTAGTTTCGTATCTTTTGGTTGTTACACAATAGATGATATTTCTCAAAAAATGATGGTGATTGCAATTACTTTTTCGAAAATGATGAATTGATGATGATTGCAGTGAAAATCTCAAAGTGATGACCATCGTAGTGGCATCTATGCAGTGAAAATCATCTTGTTCTACTTGTTAGTACATGCTAAATGTTACTTCAGAAGCATATAATTTGATTATCGGTTATTCATAGGAGTATTTGATTTATTTCTAGGTTTAGATTCCCAATGGACATTGTCTTTCCACTGTACCGCTGATTTCCGTTTTCATCAGGACTCATATGTCCCCTAACTAACTACGGTTTCTTTGACTTTTGAGTTACATTTGGCTATTGTTACTGAAGAAAGTTAGTGCTTTCATATTGACCATGACTATCTTCGTACCAAAGAAAGTGACAGATGAAACAATGAATGAGAAAACGAACTCAATCTTTCTTTAAATATGTTCATTAACCAGGAAATCAGTATTACAATTTGTAGACGTGTCTTATACAAAGTATTAACATTTTACTTTCAGTAGCATGCTTGTAGCCTGAGAAAGTAATCTGCAGTGTGCAGAACCATAACCTCCTGGACCAAAATAAAATAAAAAAATGAAAAACATGCACCTGTTCTTAAGCAGGAAGTACCAGTACCACCAACATCGAGGAATACATATGAATGCTAGTTAATATTCAGAGAAGAAAGACCGTATTATCCACTTTATATATTCCTGGATGCTACTATAACTTCCATGGGTTGCCTTTCTGTTTGTTGGAAATATTGTTCTTTGTCTGACATATTTGAAATGTATAGGATAATAGTGCGACATTACTATGTTCATTCTTATTTCTTAAGAATTATCTAGAAGTTCTTAATGTTTGCTATTTTTTAGTACTCATGTTGTGGAATATTTACTGGCTCAGGTGTCTACTGATCAAAGGGGAAGGTTGATGATGACAACTGAGCGACTGAATCAGTCCACTGACAGAATTAAACAGAGCCGAACAACTATGCTGGAGGCAGAAGATCTTGGTGTGTCAATTCTTCAGGACCTTCATCAACAACGGCAGTCACTACTGCATGCCCACACTACCGTATGTATTCAGTCATAACTGCTTTGTCTCCCCCTTGGTGTTATTTTGATTTAGTCCCCCCTTAGGCCTTGATTATTTCTAGTGTATTTGAAGTGTATTCAAGGGATTGGTGGGGGTTATTCCGGTCTTGTTCAACATCCTGAAAATTCCCCAATTTTTGGGTTTTGGATGGGATAATCTTAAGATATCCCCCACAAACCTCTGCATTTTGTGTAAATTGAAACACTCCACCATACTAGTGGATTGGGATGGAAGAGTATTTGAGGGGATTGGGTGAAAGGAAGGGTTTTAACGAATCCTCCCAATCCCCATTCTCCTGTATTATGTAGGGATCATTACATCTACTATAGCTCTTTTCTGATCTTCAGTCCCCCAACCCTTTGGTTTCTTGGTAAATAGGTAAATCAGCTGCAACCAGCAAATATATGTAAGAATTAAATGCTTGCAGTTAGGTTATAAGTTTGATTGTTTTACTCTATCTATGCATAAATAAGTTACGTTGACATTTGTTTCAAAATGAAATTGTAGTGGTTTTAGTTTATTAAATGGTATTAGGTGCAGCAGCTTTGAAATGTGTCTCCAACTTCATCAATTTAGCTCATTTTTGTTTTCTCCACAATTTATTTATAACCTGATATATTATGTTCCTTGTGTATACTTAAAATTGTTATATGAAACAATTGCATGTCGGTGAAAGCACGCTGCTTAGGTAACTATGCTTGCTTACACATGTTCAGTATTGAAGTATTCTCATTCAGCCATGTTAGTCTACTCTTTTTTGGTTGGCGGGAACTGCATGCTAGTTTGTTCTGAGAGGGTGAACATGTGTTTTGTTCTGCATGATGTGTTGAGATGCATGCTACTCCTAGCATTAAGACAAGTCCTTTATTCAGCCTCCACCACTTGAGGTCTCTAATATTCAGAAGTTACAGATCTCGTTGGTCTATCCTCTTGGATATAAAGAGCAAATAGGGATCTCCCTTTTAGTACATACATATTTATTTGTTGACATCCTTACTTGTGCACAATCCATCAGTTAGGTACACTATTTGAAATTCATGTAAAGTAGTGCGGTAGTCTAAAGTTCTGTTCAGCATCAACATGATTGTTTTTCTGCATGATGTGCCATTGTTCTATTTGCGGGATTATCATACTGTAATTTGTGTAAGTGGAGGGCTGATGGATGGTGGTAGCATAAAAACGAGTAAAAGATCTTCTATTTCCCCGTGTGACTCATCAGTTATGTACTCCCTCCGTCCTATTGAACATGTCTCAACTTTGTCAAAATCTGAATGTATCTTGACAAAGTTGAGACATGTTTCGTGGGACGGAGGGAGTACATTAAATGCTTGGCAGCTTCAATCCTTATTCTCCTAAAAAAATCCCATCCTCATGTCTCTCAAAAAAAAAAAAAAACTCCTGCCCTTATATTACTTAATTTGTTATTCTGTCACTTCGATAATAGCATTACTTACAAGCCAATGTTCGCTATAACCATGATTTGTTATTCTGTCACTTCGATAATAGCATTACTTACACCTATGTTCCTGTCAAACAAATATACTCATAACTCTGTTGATAATGCTCACAGTTGCATGGTGTCGATGATAACATTGGCAAGAGCAAAAAGATCCTGGCGGCGATGTCAAAGAGGATGGACAGGAACAAGTGGATCATTGGGGGAATCATGTCAGCTCTAGTTCTCGCCATACTTATCATACTGTACTTTAAGTTCGCCTACTGAGCCAGGCAGGTCCTCCAAGTTGCAAGTGTGCTGAGTGATTGTGTGGTAAGGTAGTGTGGACGCTGTACATTGGACAACCCAGGCTGTCCCTCCAAAGTTCACCTGTTTCCCCGAGCATCAAACATTCGAGCGGTTCATTGTCACGTCATGTATAGTAACACTCTGATCAGATGTGCCTGATCAATTTGTGATGTAAGTATTCAAAAGGAAAAGAAAAGTTAAAAATATGTTGTCTCAATGAAGATGCTACTGAAATATCACTCCGTTTCATAATATAAGCCGTTCTAGCAAACTATAAAACGGCTTATATTGTGGAACGGATGTAGTACTTGGTTATGTTACATATTTGATTTTTTTTTTTTTTTTTTGAGATTTACATATTTGATGTCGGCTGTGCATCCTGTTACGCTACTCCGTGGATTGTGTGTCCTAGAATCAGAACTCTGAAGTCTGAACTGTTGTCATTGACCATCCAATTATTGTGTTTAGCCAGCTCTACGTCCATTCTGTTATCGCTGTCGAGTTTGGAGACGCTTTCTGAATTATTGTGCACGCAGACGCAGTCTGTGGGCGGCAGATCTGATCTGCTGGTGTGCGTGCGGAAGGTAGCAGCTGATCTAGGTCGGCAAGTGGGTGGTAGTATGCGATAGATATGGCCGTATCTGATGCTTTGATTTGCTGCCCATTTCGGGTAAGGCCAGCAGCATCAAAGGCCTTGACTGCGATGCCCCAGCTCGAGGACTATGGAAGGCGGATGATGCGTGGTACGACTTTCCTTGAATGGAAGGGGACTTTTCGGAAGGGAATCGCATATTTGCCGCGGTTGCCCGAACTCTGAAACAGGAAAGCGTCAGCGAGACCAATTTCTTGCGCACTCTTTTTTTTGACGAATTTTTTGGGCATTTATCTTGCTCATCCGCGTGAGCGTTACGCGTTCAAGTGTGACCTTCCTCGAACCTTCTGACAGAAGTTCTGTTGCTGCTGCTTTGGTTGCAACGATCATCAGACGCCATTCCAGAAGGTTGTGTACTCCACCGGCCCGGGAATCCGTTTTTGAGAAGGCGCGGTCTTTAATTTGCAACAACGGGCTGCATGCGAACAGAAAACCCGCCGCCCGCCGGAAGCAATGCGGGCTGCGATTGCTTTCCACGGTTTTGAACGGAAAACCGGGTGTTGGACGGAACGGCATGGATGACATACGTGCGTGCGTACGTGCCGCGTGCAACGGGACTACGGGAGGGTAGTATCCAGTGGCTAATAATAACGACCGAATGAATTTAAGGTAGGGGGAACTATTTCCTCCTTCCTAAATTAGGATGCCTATAGTTTCCAGTTAAAGTTAATTTTTTAAAGTTTAAGCAACTAGGTACAGAAAAATATTAACATCTAAAATTTTAAATGCACATATTATAAAAAATATATTTCATGATGGTTTTCAAAATGTTTATTTGGAATTATATGTTGACACTTTATCTATATAGTTGATCAAACTTTAAGAAATTTAACTTTATCCAAATATTATAGGCATCCTATTTTGGGATAGAGGAAGTATATACAAATAATGCGTAGACTATATACAAACAATGCGTAGGCTAACACAATCTCGTGATGTTGGGATAAACTAAGTGTGAATGGATTAATTCGGAAAATTTATCATTGTCGATGGATGAGGGAGGTCTCGGATTTCATGATCTACGTACTCCCTCCGATTCATATTGCTTAACTCTAATATAGATATATCTAGACATATTTTAGTTGTAGATACCTCCATTTTAGCTTCAAGTAATATGGATCGGAGGGAGTATTATTTTTTGTGGAACTTCCCCCAATCTATTAATAATCATCAATAGCAGTATAAACATAATCAAAAGTAATAAAATTACAAGTAGGTCTTTGGACCATCTAGTGATGGCTATCAACACTGCCGTAAGCTGAATGTGCACTGCCGCCCCTCTGACAGATGTTACAAAACCCGGACTCCCTTTGTTGTATTTTTTTGAAGGCCACATAATATCCAGACACGGCTATACTTGAGGTGCGACTGAAACCAACAATGTCATACACTTGGCGTAGCATTTTGAGGGGCCTGGAATTGTTAAAACATGGCGTCATTTGGCAGATTTGTTTCGGAGAAACTGTCAATGTTTTCTAACGATCCGTGGATACCAAGGGGCACTACGAGGAGACACGTACACCTAATGGACTAGATGAGCCCATGAGGGTGTCTTATCTTATGGATCAAGGAAATGCAAGCTGGGACGAGGAGATGGTACGTTTTGTATTTTATCCAGATGATGCTAAAGAAGTTATCTCAATCCCAATCAGGCCGGTGATGGAGGAAGATGTATCATGTCATTTCGAGAGTAAGGGAATTTCCTCAGTCAAATCTGCGTATATGCTAGGGTTTAGCTCGCGAGATGCTCGTATGCACCATGATACTAGCTCACTGGCTGCTCCAGGAGCCATCAACCCTTTATGGAACAAGTTGTGGAGTTTGAAGTTATCAGGGAAGGTGAAAGTGTTCAATTGGAGGCTATGCTGTAATAGCCTGCTCACACACAACAATATCAAGAGAACAAGAGTTGATTTGGACATCAGATGCCCGAGGTGCAATCGGGCGGGTGAGGATGAATGGCGGCCATTGTTCCTCAAATTCAATCATGTCAAACATGTGTGGCGCACTCCTCTAGGATGTCCAAGTGAAGCTCTTATCTGCCCCTACCTCGAGGGCAATGTTTGAGGTTATCTTGTCTCTTCCAAGTGATCAAAAACATATGGTGTTAGTTCTTCTATGGGATTGGTGGACGAAATGGAATAAAAAGAATGCAGAGGGCGAGGTCTGACATACAATTCAGAGACATGTGGGATTTCCAGTCAGCAAGTCAGCAAATCCAACACTGACAACTTCCCAACTCCAACAATCTAAAACCTGGACTAGACCAAGCATCGAGCACGTTAAGGTTTGTTTCGATGCAACATTTTTAAAGGAGTCATGAGAGGGTGTCTGGGTATTTTTGGTGCGATCATATGCTAGGAGTTTGTTGTGGCTGCAGCTGGGAAACTGAAAAACCTGCGCGAAAGAGCGGCTGCCCTAGGTCCGAGTCCTACGTTTTTTGTGTTTGATTCATAGAATTTGGTTTCAGCCCTTGAGAAGAAGACCTACAACC
This sequence comes from Lolium rigidum, assembly GCF_022539505.1. Classification (NCBI taxonomy): domain Eukaryota; kingdom Viridiplantae; phylum Streptophyta; class Magnoliopsida; order Poales; family Poaceae; genus Lolium; species Lolium rigidum. The sequence continues at coordinate 128,319,138 of NC_061513.1, forward strand.
TAGCCTCCATCGGTGTTACTTCCGAAGGAAGTACGGAGCATATGCATTATCTATTTAGAGTCTTTTGAATTTAGTTTTGCTCCTCGTAGTTGTAATATTGTGGCCCACTCCCTTGCCCAGTATGGCCTACACTCCGAGATCGATTGTGTTGGCTGGGAGGGTGAGGAACAAGACTTTGTCTCTATTTTAGTTGCCAACGATTTGCTGAGCAATCTGATTAGTGGGAAAGCTATTTCCACATCAAAATAATAATAGTAAAATAGTCCCAAGATATTATACATGATTCTAACACAAAAAATAGAAATAGAAACATATTTGAGTACCGTACCTAGGACATAGTTTAAAGTGACCCTTTTGTTAGATTGAGAATTAGATATTGCAAAGAGAAAGAGTTGTTTGTTGTACTATATGCTACACAGTTTTCGATCTGAAATTGCTTTTGCCCAGTGATCACTAAAACATGTCCAACTTTCTCATACAAAATTTATTTTTAATGTAATACCACTTAAATTATCCAGAAAAATATGTGTATCTTTTTTTTTGCCAAACATCAAGGTACCAGCTGCCCTACTGATAGGTTGCAAAGCAGACATCATCCAAACCACACGCAGCTATATCAAAAGTAAAAATTTTCTTTACCTTTTAGGATATTTATACTACTGTTGATGTAAGTCAAAATTCGGTACCGGTTTCTCATGTGTTATGTCCAGCAATTACTCCATATAATGCAAGTCCGAAGACTCCGAGAGGAAAGGAGATTGTCGACAGGATTCGTAGAGTGTCTCCGCAGCTAGTGGGGCGATTGGCGGTGTCTCCGCTGGAGTTGGTTGTTCCCGTGGTCTCGCGGGAAGTGCAGAGGACGCCGGGGGCGTGTTCTTCCCCACCTCGGCGTGCGGCTCAGCAGGTGGAGCCGGAGGTGAGGGGGGCTGTTTCGACGCCGCCGGTCCCTCCTCTATCTACTTCGACTGTTGGAGGGGGAGACCGCTGCGCCTTCGCCTCCCCTTACAGGTGCTGCGACGGTGGTTGAGGGGGCTGCTACATCGCCTGTGCCCCCTCCCACGGTCTCGGTTGCTGCGGCGGGGGTGTCGGTGGAGAAGGGGTGTGTAGAAGATGAGTTGGTGGTGGTGTGTGGGGTTTCTCCATCGACCTTGCCCCACACCACCGCGTTTGCGACGTCGACCCTGGGAGGGGTGGGTTTGGGGCCGGATACTGCGGTGGCAGGATCCGCCCCGGCTCCCCATCCTACCTCACCGGAGGTGTCACCTACCTCACCGACGGCGTCGTCTCCCGCGATGACGGAGTCACCTTCCACACCATCGGCTGCATCTTCCTCACTGTTGCCGGTTCTGTCACCTTCACCGCCCCCTACGCCTACGACCCCGACGATGCCCTGTGTGTCGCTTTCACAGCGACACAGGGGGCGGTTGTTCAGCCGCCACCCACTCCTGTACCGTCGAGTAAATTCCATGGTGGGTATGTCACTCCGGTTAGGAGGAGTGGGAGGTTTGGTGTGGATGCGGGTGGTGGGACGGTGACGGACGAGGATACCATGCAGAAGGCGATGCGTCGTAAGGCGGCGAAAAACCTCGACTTCGATGGTATGATTTCTTCTCATAAGTCTAAATCGTTTTTACCTTTTTCATCACCTGTTATTTCTTCTAGACTTAATGGTTTAGGAGTTAGTCTTGGTGGTTCCAAAAAGGAGATATCTGTTTCAACTAGAGTCTTGAAGCATATGGAATTTGATCGTGTCACGGTTATTCCAAAAGCTTCGACTAGGTTGGACTCCACTTACTTGGATGAGGATGAAGCGATTGCCACATCAGATGGTCAACTTCTTTCTCATCTAGTTGGTGAGGTGTCAGAGGTGGGTTTGGATGAGGACGACATGTACTCTTTATATGACTTAAAGGCATCTCGTCGGAAATCCAAATCTCCCTCTAGCAAAAAACCGCGGAAACGGTCAAAAATTCCCAAATATCCAATTGTCTCCCAATGAATGGCATGTTCACGAATAGCAGAGGTCTTGGTGACTTGGCTAAACACTTACATTTTGCCGACTGCATTAGGGATCATAATTTGGATTTTTTGGCTATTTCTGAGACGGGGCGACGGGATTTCTCGCAAAGTCTTCTAAACCGTATATCCGGTGGTATAGACTTTACTTGGATATCCTCTCCGCCCCATGGGCGCTCCGGGGGGATTCTACTCGGTGTCAAAATAGATTCTATGGAAGTGTTAGCACATTCGGTTGGGGAATACCATATCAAATTCCACATCTGTAATAGAGCTGACAATTTCATATGGAGTCTTGTAGCCGTGTATGGTGCTGCCCAGGAAGCTCATAAGGCCGCCTTCCTACGCGAGTTGGTGAATCTAGCAAAGGGAAACCCTCACCCTATTCACATAGGGGGGATTTTAATTTGCTAAGATTTCCATGCGAGAAGAGCAAAGGTAGTTTTGCCAATCATTGGCCTTTCCTGTTCAATGCGGTCATAGACACCTTGGATTTGAGGGAGGTGTCAATGACTGGCAGAAAATTTACTTGGGCTAACAATCTTCCAGAGCCAACATATGAAAAGCTAGATTGCGTACTAATGGATACCGAGTGGGAATTGAAATTTCCAATGGTGACGGTACGCGCGCTAGAACGTATTGTTGGGTTCTCGGATCATGCTCCCATATTATTATCCACTGGTTTACCTAGACCTTCGAATAACCGCCGTTTCAAATTTGAACTCGGTTGGCTGAATCGAGAAGATTTTCAAACCATGGTTAAAAAGGTATGGGATAGGCCGGTTGTGGGTGTATCTCCGATACAGAGGTGGAGTAACAAAATGCGTGCGGTACGCAAACACCTCTGTGGTTAGGCACGGCATACAACTGGCATTCTTAGAAAAGAAAAACAACGACTTTCATCTATTATAGATGACCTCGAAGCTAAAGCAGAAGTTAGACCGCTTTCCGCACAAGAGATTGAGCAAAAAAGCCAATCAAACGCGGAAATCGCAAAACTTCTGCGCGAAGAGGAGCTGAAATGGTACCAACGATCTAAGGCCCAATTTATACTGGAAGGAGATTCGTATACAAGGTACTTCCATTGTGTGGCCAATGGTAGGCACATGAAGAAGCTTATTCGTACTCTCGTTCAGGATGAGGGTACGATTGAGGGTCATGAGCAGCTAAAGTCGTTTATTACAAAGGGCTTTTTGGTGCTCCAGAGGAAAGCAATTTCTCGTTGGATGAGACAAGAACGGAGGATATCCCCCAAGTCTCTCAAGCGGATAATAATTTTCTCACTTCGCCTTACTCTAAGGAGGAAGTAAGAAAAGCTGTCTTCCAAATGGAGCATAATAAAGCCCCTGGCCCTGATGGTTTCCCAGCTGAATTTTATCAGTCTTTCTGGGATGTCATCAAGGCTGATTTGCTGGCTCTTTTTGCGGATCTGCATGCTGGGCAACTAGAGCTTTTTAGGCTCAACTTTGGTGAAATTATCTTATTGTCCAAGGTTAATGAGGCAGAAAGGATTCAACAATACCGTCCTATTTGTCTTCTTAATGTGAGCTTTAAAATATTCACTAAGGTTGCCACGATCCGATTAAATTCGGTGGCAGATCATGTGATTAGGCCCTCTCAAACAGCTTTTATGCAAGGACTGAATATTCTAAATGGGGTTGTAGTCCTCCATGAAACTATTCATGAATTGCATAGAAAGAAGTTGAATGGCGTCATTTTAAAGATCGACTTCGAAAAATCATATGATAATGTCAAGTGGCCCTTTTTGCAACAAACTCTCAGAATGAAAGGTTTCTCTGATGAGTGGCGTGCGTTAATCAATAGTTTTATCTCGGGAGGAAGTGTTGCCATTAAAGTCAATGATGACGTGGGCAAATACTTCCAGACTAAGAAAGGACTAAGACAGGGAGATCCATTATCGCCAGTGCTATTTAATATAGTGGCTGATATGCTTGCTGTCTTGATTGAACGTGCAAAGTCTGAGGGCCAGATTGAAGGGGTTATTCCTCATTTGGTTGATGGAGGTTTATCCATTCTTCAATATGCCGACGATACAATTCTTTTTATGGATCATGACATAGACAAGGCTCGGAACCTGAAGTTAATTTTTTCTTCGTTTGAGCTTTTGTCTGGTCTGAAAATAAATTTCCATAAGAGTGAATTGTTTTGTTTTGGCGAGGCCCAAGATCATGTTATAAAGTATACTGAACTTTTCGGCTGCGGCCAAGGCCAATTTCCAATTAGGTACTTGGGAATTCCGATTCACTATCGGAGACTTACCAATGCTGAGTGGAAATTGGTTGAGGAAAGACTTCAGATTAGATTAAGTAGTTGGAAAGGTAAATTGCTGTCCTTGGGAGGAGATAAGTTCTCATAAATGCGGTACTGAGTAATATGGTACTATATATGATTTCTTTCTTCCAACTTCCCAGAGGAGTCTTAAAACGGTTGGATTATTTCCGATCAAGATTCTTCTGGCAAGGGGACTGCGAGAAGCGTAAATATCGGCTGGCTAAATGGAGTGTGTTGTGTCGGCCCAAAGATCATGGAGGACTTGGTATTCAAGACCTCCAGGTCAAAAATAGGGCACTTCTCTGTAAATGGTTGTATAAACTACTTACCGAAGAGGGCATATGGCAAACACTCCTCAAGAGGAAGTATATTGGCTCAAAGGCTTTATCTCGGGTTATTTGGAAACCGGGAGATTCACATTTTTGGGTTGGTCTTATGGAAACAAAGAAGTTTTTCTTTCCATATGGATCTTTCTCTATTAAGGATGGATCGGAAATTCGTTTCTGGGAGGATATATGGTTGGGTAACACCACGCTCCGAGAACAGTATCCGGCATTGTACAATATAGTGCACCACAAAAGCGATACTATCGCTAAGGTGTTGGAAGACTTCCCACCAAATGTGGATTTTAGAAGAAGTCTCATCGGTCCCAGACAAACCTCATGGCAGGAATTGTTACAGCGTCTTGAGTTAGTTCAACTGACGCAGGGACCGGATGTATTTCGTTGGAACCTTACCGGGAATGGTTCATTCTCAGTGGCTTCCATGTACAATGCTTTAATTCAGCCAGAACTCCCGGTCGATAATAATTCAAAGATTTGGAAGATGAAGATACCGCTGAGAACAAAAATATTTGCCTGGTATCTTCGTCGGGGGGTAATCCTTACTAAAGATAATCTTGCCAAACGCAACTGACATGGAAGTAAAAAGTGTGTCTTCTGTCATCAAGACGAGACAATTAACCACTTATTCTTCCAATGTAAGTTAGCTAGGTCTATATGGTCAGCCGTCCAAATAGGGTCTACCTTATACCCACCACGTAGTGTTGTCAATTTATTTGGCAAGCTGGCTCAATGGTGTGGATGTTAGGTTTAAACGTCTTATTAGGATGGGAGCGATTGCAATTATCTGGTCGCTATGGCTATGTAGAAACGACAAGATTTTCAATAATATTTCTTCTTCTTTTTTGCAGGTCATCTACCGATGCACGGCTTTGCTCCGCTCCTGGATACCGTTGCAGCGTGTCGAGCACCGGGACCTCTTTACGGAGGCGTCTTCACGGTTGGAGGATACGGCGAGGGATATTTTCTCCCAACATGGGTGGCAGCGTGACCTTCGGCTAGATCCTCCTAGCTAGTCTTTGTTTCTGTCTTTTGAACCTTATTTTTCCATTTGAACACCTTTCTGGTTTTGTAACGAATTTGTGTGCGGCTGTGTGCATCTTAGTTATGCAGAGATCGGGTCTATTACGCAAGTAATAAAGTGCCATTTTCGAAAAAAGTAAAACAAATTAAACCAGGTTGACAGTTGGAGGACCTGTCCATGAGTTAATGCGGGCTCCTGGTATCCGTGGTCAAATCAGCCGCCGTGACGTCGTACGCACTGTGTGGGTGAGCCTGGTCAACCTCAGGCCGGCTCACAAACAGTTTCAGAGTACGGAGGACATATCAACAACGGAACAAACGACGCCATCAACTACATAGGCTAGCCAATTTGATATTGTGTTACCTGTGTTCACATAATACTAGTAGATGTTTTAGATTCAGTGACATTTAGATTTAAATTAACTTAAGGCATCTATTTATAAATAAAATAATTTATTCATATCAAACGGTGAGATTGAATTCACATGGAGGACTTCAAAAGAAATAGAAATTACACCCACATCCTCAACTATTACAAACAGGACCAAATAGTAAAATAGGGAAAAAAAGAAATTGGTCGTACTTCACCGTTGAGGATGATGCACTCGACAGCATGTCCTACAATGCCAACGCCGAGGACTTGACCACTCGACAATGACATGGCGATGAACGTCGTAGCAGAGTCGCGGGAGGGCCTCCGAATTGGCAAACCGGCATGGAGGTTGAAGATGTTGCGGCGCTCGCAACGCCACAAAATGGAGCGGCCTCGATGACCATGGATAACAACGGCGCAGATTCGTCGCCGTTGATGAACTCCAACAGAAGATGGAGCCAGGTCTCCCCATGGCGCACCGGACCCCGTCGTTTTGTTCATCCTTCCGCCTCCTCGACGACGAAGATGAACAGTACTAGAGCAGTACTCCACCGAGATGGAAAGCTCAGTACCTCCAAACTTTTCCTTCCCTGCAGAAAACCATACCCCCCTCCCACTCACCGACGCCCGACGACGACAAGGGAGAGAGAGAGGCCGATGCGAGGATCTGGAGAAGAAAAGCTCAAAGAGAGCAGTCTCCACCGAGGCACGCATGAGAGGAAAGACACAAGTTCTACTACTCTCTCCGATCCATATTAATTGGTTTCAAAATAAATATACCTAAATATATTTTAGTTTTCGATAAATCTGTATTAGTGGCAAATGACATGCGAGTAGTTTGTAATCAACAGTCTGGATCACCATATCGGGTCAGCCTATGCAACGACGTACCCGGCCGGTCCGTTGCGCGGAGAAAGGTCCCGATCGATCTGGCTCATTCAAGCAAGGCGCAACGGCGTTCAAGCTGACGTGCATGCATGCTTAGCGCTTCCTGAAATCATGCAGCAGCTTTCGTGTTGCATGTGCCGAGCAATGACTCGGGTTGGATGATGCACAGGGAGGGACGGAGGGTGATCTTCTCAAGGCGCACGCTGCGGTTTCGACGGGAATTCGGGCGGTGGCAGCGAGCGCAGCAGGCGCAGACTGCGGCCTGCCGTGGTAGTCAGCCCCAGAGAGAATGTCTTTTGACGACGTACGCGCTGCCGCTGCGGCGGCCGGACCAAAGCGCAGGGCCCAGCGCCTCTGGATGCGGTGGTGCCGACTGCCGATGACATTCCTGCAGCTCTACCACTGCACCGCGTCCCCAGCAAGAAAAGCGCAGGGCCCTGCAAAAGGATCATGCGCCAGTCGATTCCAACGAATTTAACCCTTTTTCCAAATTTCAGCACGATCTAACCCTATTATTTTAATTCTAGTTCTTTTTGGTAGCGCCATTCTCACTGACGCTAGCTTCTTGGTTGTACACTATCCGATCGCCATCGTGGTGAAGTGGGGCCTGCAGCCTGGTTAGGTAGCACCGTAGCTAATGGCGCTACCCCGCGCCCGGCCGCTCGACCCAGCCACCCCATCCAGTTTATTTCCCATCCACATACATCTTATGTTCGTCATCCTCTCTCGGTGAACATCTTTCACTTTTGGGTTATTGAGGCTCTTGTTCTCACAGATGTGAGTCGAAACACAACTTGAAATGTGTCGTTGGAGCCCTCCTTTAAATGGTCTTGCACGCACGGTCCATAGACACCCGTCATCCTCGCATCTAACCGTGTAACGCTTCTGCACATCCAAGTGAATCACCTTAAACGGCTGAAAATACTTAACTGCATACTCCTTGATCCATAATTGAAATTCAAACAAGGTTTCAAACTCCACTCCTCTTTCGATTACATATCTTTTGTGATTCATATCCCGCTTCGAACTTGTCCGTGATCTTGGCAAAAAAGGTCTCACCACCGTCAACCACGGATTTATTCGCGAGACTAACAACACGGAAGAATGGTATCAGATGCTCCCAGCCAACTACATTCTTGAAAATATCAGCTTCTTTAGCCGTGAACCCCTCTTCATCAAGCTCCTCCTCGGGACCTTCGTCCTCCGATTCCGATGCATAGCATATGTTATAAGGGATGTCATGGTCCATGTCCTCTTGCGCACATTGTACCTCCAAATCACCAACCTCGTTGTCATTGATATCACCGTTAAACTCGTTGCCATCGTAGTCATCATTTTCTTCTTCCATTGCTTCACCTTGTCCATTGCGAATCGATCTCGGTGGTTTGATCATTTCTTATTCATTAATCACATCTTCGGTCGACACATCTTGGGTCATCAGAGGAGGACTACTTGTTGAGTTGTCCACATCGGGTTCAACACACCGGTTCAAGTCCAAATACGGTCGAGATGAATTCTTCTTTGTGGCAAATAACTCAAGAGCCTTGTCTTGTGATTCGGACACCACCTCTTTGTATGCACTCCAACTTTACTCGGAATTGAGCTTCATTGTCTTCCAACGGTTGTGCATACCACATGAAACATTATGTCTTCCCTCCAATTCTATGCCATCACTTGGATCCATCTATTAATTCCAACTCAATCCTCACTTTTTCCACAACCTCGGCATAGTTGGGAGTTCTTTCAAACACCATCATAACTTCCTCAGGTCTAACTCGACACTGCCTTTCATAAACGCATCCTTGTTGACATAGTGAACACTCACAACTCTCAACTCTCGTCATCTATATTAAAACAATCCAAATGCATCAACTACATTTATAATTCCATGATAACATATGCATTCAAACAACAAAATAAGATGATGCACCTACTAATGGAAAGTTTAACACATGATCATATCCACTAACCTTAACCCTAAGTACATCAAAGTAATTTAATATATCTAGGCTGGCCCTAGCATACAAACCTTGCATACACATAATAGAAGACAACTTTGGACAATACAACAACAATAAATCATAGAATGGTGCCCAAATCCAAATCTAGGGTTTCCAAGATATATTCTAAAATGGGACCAAATTACAAAATTTTAATCGGTCAAAAGCAAGGAGGATGGGGGGGGAGTACCTTTTTATTGCATCAAAGGGAGTTAAAATCCACGGTAAAAACGATCCAACAAGGAGAGATTTGAGAGGGGGTGAGGCGAGGAGTGAGAGGGGGACGAACACAAGGTGTATGTGGATGGGAAATAAGCTAGGTGAGTGGCTGGGTTAGACGTGCGCGGGGTAATGAGATCTAAAGGGTAGCGTCGAGCGTGTCGGCGCTACCATGCACAAGGTAGCGCCACCGGCCATGACGCTACCAAACCAGCTGCAGGACCTGCCTAGACCCGCTTCGCGATGCTGGCGGTGGTGTAGCACCGACGGGTGTGGCGCTACAACGAAAAGGGTAGGGTCACTTGGAAGCGTGTGGGATCCAGATCCAAATTCCCATGTTCCATTCTTCTACTCCTAATGATGATGCTAGCTAGTCTATGGACGAACGGTGCGTAGTGTGGCACTCCGCCTACGGTTTTATCCTGCTAGCTTTGCAAGCGTCATTGGTAAATCGTGGAGGAAAGGAAGGACGTCACTGGGGAAATTTCGCCAAAAGAGACCACCTGCCCCAATTCATTGACAAAAAGGACCACCTCTGAATCAAATTGACAAAAAAGACCACCTCCTGCGTGGCGGCAGGCCCCCAGCCGACACGTGGATCTTGCCGCCGGGCTATGTGGCGGCAGGGACCCGCCATCGAGCGGCGTGGCGGCACGTTAGCTCCCGCGCAGCTCCGTGAGCCGCCGTTGGGCACGGTGGGCCATGCCGCCGGAGCAAGGGCAGGTGGCGGCAGGGCCCGGCTCCGCCAGCACCGACCGGCACTGATTTCTATTGCACTGTGGACTGTCCTGATTTCGAAGCGACGAGATGTGAAGTGATGGCGTGTAACTCACACGTTCGTTGGGAACCCCAAGAGGAAGGTATGATGCGCACAGCAGCAAATTTTCCCTCAGAAAGAAACCAAGGTTTATCGAACCAGGAGGAGCCAAGAAACACGTTGAAGGTTGATGGCGGCGGGATGTAGTGCGGCGCAACACCAGAGATTCCGGCGCCAACGTGGAACCTGCAAAACACAACCAAAGTACTTTGCCCCAACGAAACAGTGAGGTTGTCAATCTCACCGGCTTGCTGTTACAAAGGATTAGATGTATAGTGTGGATGATGATTGTTTGCAAGAACAGTAAAGAACAATAGCAGCGAGATTTGTATTTCGGATGTAAAGAATGGACCGGGGTCCACAGTTCACTAGAGGTGTCTCTCCCATAAGATAGCATGTTGGGTGAACAAATTACAGTCGGGCAATTGACAAATAGAGAGGGTATAACAATGCACATACATGATATGATGAATATTGTGAGATTTAATTGGGCATTACGATAAAGTACATAGACCGCTATCCAGCATGCATCTATGCCTAAAAAGTCCACCTTCGAGGTTATCATCCGAACCCCTTCCGGTATTAAGTTGCAAAACAACGAGACAATTGCATTAAGTATGGTGCGTAATGTAATCAATAACTACATCCTCGGATATAGCATCAATGTTTTATCCCTAGTGGCAACAGCACATCCACAACCTTAGAACTTTTTGTCACTTGTCCCAGATTTAATGGAGGCATGAACCCACTATCGAGCATAAATACCCCCTCTTGGAGTTAAGAGCAAAAACTTGGCCAGAGCCTCTACTAATAACGGAGAGCATGCAAGATCATAAACAACACATAGGTAATAGATTGATAATCAACATAACATAGTATTCTCTATCCATCGGATCCCGACAAACACAACATATAGAATTACGGATAGATGATCTTGATCATGTTAGGCAGCTCACAAGATCCGACAATGAAGCACATGAGGAGAAGACAACCATCTAGCTACTGCTATGGACCCATAGTCCAGGGGTGAACTACTCACTCATCACTCCGGAGACGACCATGGCGGTGAAGAGTCCTCCGGGAGATGAATCCCCTCTCCGGCAGGGTGCCGGAGGTGATCCGTATCGTGGCTCTCGGTACTGGGGGTTTCAGTAAGGTTTTCCGTATCGTGGCTCTCGGTACTGGGGGTTTCGCGACGAAGACTATATGTAGGCGGAAGGGCAGGTCAGGGGGCCACACGAGGGCCCCACACAACAGGCCGGCGCGGCCCAGGCCAGAGCCGCGCCGCCCTAGTGTGGCGGCGCCTCGTGGCCCCACTTCGTCTTCACTTCGGTCTTCCGGAAGCTTCGTGGCAAAATAGGCCCACGGGCGTTGATTTCGTCCAATTCCGAGAATATTTCCTTTGTAGGATTTACGAAACCAAAAACAGCAGAAAACAAGAATCGGCTCTTCGGCATCTCGTTAATAGGTTAGTGCCGGAAAATGCATAAATACGACATATAATGTGTATAAAACATGTAGATATCATCAATAATGTGGCATGGAACATAAGAAATTATCGATACGTCGGAGACGTATCAGCATCCCCAAGCTTAGTTCTCGCTCGTCCCGAGCAGGTAAACGATAACAAAGATAATTTCTGGGGTGACATGCCATCATAACCTTGATCATACTATTGTAAACATATGTAATGAATGCAGCGATCAAAACAATGGTAATGACATGAGTAAACAACTGAATCATAAAGCAAAGACTTTTCATGAATAGTACTTAAAGACAAGCATCAATAAGTCTTGCATAAGAGTTAACTCATAAAGCAATAAATCAAAGTAAAGGTATTGAAGCAACACAAAGGAAGATTAAGTTTCAGCGGTTGCTTTCAACTTATAACATGTATATCTCATGGATAATTGTCAACATAGAGTAATATAACAAGTGCAATATGCAAGTATGTAGGAATCAATGCACAGTTCACACAAGTGTTTGCTTCTTGAGGTGGAGAGAAATAGGTGAACTGACTCAACATAAAAGTAAAAGAAAGGTCCTTCGCAGAGGAAAAGCATCGATTGCTATATTTGTGCTAGAGCTTTTATTTTGAAAACAAGAAACAATTTTGTCAACGGTAGTAATAAAGCATATGTATCATGTAAATTATATCTTACAAGTTGCAAGCCTCATGCATAGTATACTAATAGTGCCCGCACCTTGTCCTAATTAGCTTGGACTACCGGATCATCGCAATACACATGTTTTAACCAAGTGTCACAAAGGGGTACCTCCATGCCGCCTGTACAAAGGTCTAAGGAGAAAGCTCGCATTTTGGATTTCTCGCTTTTGATTATTCTCAACTTAGACATCCATACCGGGACAACATGGACAACAGATAATGGACTCCTCTTTAATGCATAAGCATGTAGCAACAATTAGTATTCTCATATGAGATTGAGGATATATGTCCAAAACTGAAACTTCCACCATGATTCATGGCTTTAGTTAGCGGCCCAATGTTCTTCTCTAACAATATGCATGCTCTAACCATTAAAGTGGTAGATCTCTCTTACTTTAGACAAGACGGACATGCATAGCAACTCACATGACATTCAACAAAGAGTAGTTGATGGCGTCCCCAGAAGCATGGTTATCGCACAACAAGCAACTTAATAAGAGATAAAGTGCATAAGTACATATTCAATACCACAATAGTTTTTAAGCTATTTGTCCCATGAGCTATATATTGTAAAGGTGAAGAATGGAAATTTTAAAGGTAGCACTCAAGGAATTTACTTTGGAATGGCGGAGAAATACCATGTAGTAGGTAGGTATGGTGGACACAAATGTCATAGTGGTTGGCTCAAGGATTTTGGATGCATGAGAAGTATTCCCTCTCGATACAAGGTTTAGGCTAGCAAGGTTATTTGAAACAAACACAAGGATGAACCGGTGCAGCAAAACTCACATAAAAGACATATTGTAAACATTATAAGACTCTACACCGTTTTCCTTGTTGTTCAAAACTCAATACTAGAAATTATCTAGACTTTAGAGAGACCAAATATGCAAACCAAATTTAGCAAGCTCTAGGTGTTTCTTCATTAATGGGTGCAAAGTATATGATGCAAGAGCTTAAACATGAGCACAACAATTGCCAAGTATCAAATTATTCAAGACATTTTAGAATTACTACATGTAGCATTTCCCAATTCCAACCATATAACAATTTAACGAAGAAGATTCAACCTTCGCCATGAATACTATGAGTAAAGCCTAAGGACATATTTGTCCATATGCAACAGCGGAGCGTGTCTCTCTCCCACACAATGAATGCTAGGATCCATTTTATTCAAACAAAAACAAAAACAAAAACAAACCGACGCTCCAAGTAAAGCACATAAGATGTGATGGAATAAAAATATAGTTGTCGATGAAGAAGGGGATGCCCAAGGCATCCCCAAGCTTAAACGCTTGAGTCTTCTTAGAATATGCAGGGGTGAACTACCGGGGCATCCCCAAGCTTAGAGCTTTCACTCTCCTTGATCATATTGCATCATTTCCCTCTCTTGATCCTTGAAAACTTCCTCCACACCAAACTCGAAACAACTCATTAGAGGGTTAGTGCACAATAAAAATTAACATGTTCGGAGGTGACATAATCATTCTTAACACTTCTGTACATTGCATAAAGCTACTTGGACATTAATGGAACAAAGAAATTCATCCAACATAGCAAAAGAGGCAATGCGAAATAAAAGGCAGAATCTGTGAAAACGAACAGTCCGTAAAGATGGATTTTATCGAGGCACCGGACTTGCTCAAATGAAAATGCCCAAATTGAATGAAAGTTGCGTACATATCTGAGGAGCACGCACGTGAATGGGCATATTTTTCTGAGCTACCTACGAGAGAGGCAGGTCGAAATTCGTGACAGCAAAGAAATGCTATTCTGCGCAGCAATCCAAATCTAGTATGAACCTTACTATCAAAGACTTTACTTGGCACAACAATGCACAAAACTAAGATATGGAGAGGTTGCTACAGTAGTAAACAACTTCCAAGACTCAAATATAAAATAAAGGTACTGTAGTAAAAACATGGGTTGTCTCCCATAAGCGCTTTTCTTTAACGCCTTTCAGCTAGGCGCAGAAAGTGTATATAAAGTATTATCGAGAGATGAAGCATCAACATCATAAGTTGTTCTAATAATAGAATCAAAAGGTAACTTCATTCTCTTTCTAGGGAAGTGTTCCATACCTTTCTTGAGAGGAAATTGATATTTAATATTACCTTCCTTCATATCAATGGTAGCACCAACAGTTCGAAGAAAAGGTCTTCCCAATATAATGGGACAAGATGCATTGCATTCAATATCCAAGATAACAAAATCAACGGGGACAAGGTTATTGTTAACGGTAATGCGAACATTATCAACTCTCCCCAAAGGTTTCTTTATAGCATTATCAACAAGATTAACATCCAAATATCAATTTTTCAATGGTGGCAAGTCAAGCATATTATAAATTTTCTTAGGCATAACGGAAATACTTGCACCAAGATCACATAAAGCATTACAATCAAAGTCATTGACCTTCATCTTAATGATGGGCTCCCAACCATCCTCTAGCTTTCTAGGAATAGAAGTTTCAAGTTTTAGTTTCTCTTCTCTAGCTTTTATGAGAGCATTTGTAATATGTTTTGTAAAGGCTAAATTTATAGCACTAGCATTAGGACTCTTAGCAAGTTTTTGTAAGAACTTTATAACTTCAGAGATGTGGCAATCATCAAAATCCAAACCATTAAAATCTAAAGCAATGGGATCATCATCCCCAATGTTGGAAAAAATTCAGCGGCTTTATCACAGGCGGTTTCAGCAGTTTTAGCAGTTTCGAGCAATTTTGCACGCTTTGCACTAGGAGTAGTAACATTGCCAACACCAATTATTTTATCATTGATAGTAGGAGGTGCAGCAACATGTGAATCATTAACATTACTAGTGGTGGTAATAGTCCAAACTTTAGCTACATTACTCTCTTTAGCTAGTTTTTCATTTTCTTCTCTTTCCCACCTAGCATGCAGTTCGGCCATCAATCTTATATTCTCATTAATTCTAACTTGGATGGCATTTGGTGTAGTAACAATTTTATTTTCAATATCCTTATTAGGCATAATTTTCGATTTCAAAAGATCAACATCAGAGACAAGACTATCAACCTTAGAAGCGAGAATATCAATTTTATTGAGCTTTTCCTCAACAGATTTGTTAAAAGCAGTTTGTGTACTAATAAATTCTTTAAGCATAGCTTCAAGTCCAGGGGTGTGTTCCTATTATTGTTGTAAGAATTCCCATAAGAATTACCATAACCGTTACCATTATTATAAGGATATGGCCTATAGTTATTACTAGAATTGTTCCGATAAGCATTGTTGTTGAAATTATTATTTTTAATGAAGTTTACATCAACATGTTCTTCTTGGGCAACCAATGAAGCTAACGGAACATTATTAGGATCAACATTAGTCCTATCATTCACAAGCATAGACATAATAGCATCAATCTTATCACTCAAGGAAGAGGTTTCTTCGACAAAATTTACCTTCTTACCTTGTGGAGCTCTTTCCGTGTGCCATTCAGAGTAATTAATCATCATATTATCAATGAGCTTTGTTACTTCACCAAGAGTGATGGACATAAAGGTACCTCAAGCAGCTGAATCCAATAGGTTCCACGAAGAAAAGTTCAGTCCTGCATAAAAGGTTTGGATGATCATCCAAGTAGTCAGTCCATGGGTTGGGCAATTTTTAACCAAAGATTTCATTCTTTCCCAAGCTTGTGCAACATGCTCATTATCTAATTGTTTAAAATTCATTATGCTACTTGTCAAAGATATAATTTTAGCAGGGGGATAATATCTACCAATAAAAGCATCCTAGCATTTAGTCCATGAATCAATACTATTCTTAGGCAGAGATAACAACCAATCTTTAGATCTTGCTCTTAATGAGAAAGGAAACAATTTTAATTTTATAATGTCACCATCTACATATTTATACTTTTGCATTTCACACAATTCAACAAAATTATTGAGATGGGCAGCAGCATCATCAGAACTAACACTGAGAAAATTGCTCTCGCATAACAAGATTCGAGTAAAGCGGGTTTAATTTCAAAGAATTCTGCCGTAGTAGCGAGTGGAGCAATAGGTGTGCATAAGAAATCATTATTATTTGTGGTTGTGAAGTCACACAACTTAGTATTTTCAGGGGTAGCCATTTTAGCAGTAGTAAATAAAGCAAACTAGATAAAGTAAATGCAAGTAACTAATTTTTTTGTGTTTTTGATATAGAGAACAAGACAGTAAATAAAGTAAAGCTATCAACTAATTTTTGTGTGTTTTGATATAATGCAGCAAACATAGTAATAAATAAAATAAAGCAAGACAAAAAACAAAGTAAAGAGATTGGATTGTGGAGACTCCCCTTGCAGCGTGTCTTGATCTCCCCGGCAACGGCGCCAGAAAAAGAGCTTGATGGCGTGTAACTCACACGTTCGTTGGGAACCCCAAGAGGAAGGTATGATGCACACAACAGCAAGTTTTCCTCGTAAAAGAAACCAAGGTTTATCGAACCAGGAGGAGCCAAGAAACACGTTGAAGGTTGATGGCGGCGGGATGTAGTGCGGCGCAACACCAGAGATTCCGGCGCCAACGTGGAACCTGCACAACACAACCAAAATACTTTGCCCAAACGAAACAGTGAGGTTGTCAATCTCACCGGCTTGCTGTTACAAAGGATTAGATGTATAGTGTGGATGATGATTGTTTGCAAGAACAGTAAAGAACAATAGCAGCAGATTTGTATTTCAGATGTAAAGAATGGACCGGGGTCCACAGTTCACTAGAGGTGTCTCTCCCATAAGATAGCATGTTGGGTGAACAAATTACAGTCGGGCAATTGACAAATAGAGAGGGCATAACAATGCACATACATGATATGATGAATATTGTGAGATTTAATTGGGCATTACGACAAAGTACATAGACCGCTATCCAAGCATGCATCTATGCCTAAAAAGTCCACCTTCGAGGTTATCATCCGAACCCCTTCCAGTATTAAGTTGCAAAACAACGGACAATTGCATTAAGTATGGTGCGTAATGTAATCAATAACTACATCCTCGGACATAGCATCAATGTTTTATCCCTAGTGGCAACAGCACATCCACAACCTTAGAACTTTCCGTCATCGTCCTGCATTTAATGGAGGCATGAACCCACTATCGAGCATAAATACCCCCTCTTGGAGTTAAGAGCAAAAACTTGGCCGTAGCCTCTACTAATAACGGAGAGCATGCAAGATCATAAACAACACATAGGTAATAGATTGATAATCAACATAACATAGTATTCTCTATCCATCGGATCCCGACAAACACAACATATAGAATTACGGATAGATGATCTTGATCATGTTAGGCAGCTCACAAGATCCGACAATGAAGCACATGAGGAGAAGACAACCATCTAGCTACTGCTATGGACCCATAGTCCAGGGGTGAACTACTCACTCATCACTCCGGAGACGACCATGACGGTGAAGAGTCCTCCGGGAGATGAATCCCCTCTCGGCAGGGTGCCGGAGGTGATCTCCGAATCCCCCGAGATGGGATTGGCGGCGGCGGCGTCTCAGTAAGGTTTTCCGTATCGTGGCTCTCGGTACTGGGGGTTTCGCGACGAAGACTATATGTAGGCGGAAGGGCAGGTCAGGGGGCCACACGAGGGCCCCACACAACAGGCCGGCGCGGCCCAGGCCCAGGCCGCGCCGCCCTAGTGTGGCGGCGCCCCGTGGCCCCACTTCGTCTTCTCTTCGGTCTTCTGGAAGCTTCGTGGCAAAATAGGCCCCTGGGCGTTGATTTCGTCCAATTCCGAGAATATTTCCTTTGTAGGGTTTCTGAAACCAAAAACAGCAGAAAACAAGAATCGGCTCTTCGGCATCTCGTTAATAGGTTAGTGCCGAAAAATGCATAAATACGACATATAATGTGTATAAAACATGTAGATATCATCAATAATATGGCATGGAACATAAGAAATTATCGATACGTCGGAGACGTATCAGCATCCCCAAGCTTAGTTCCTGCTCGTCCCGAGCAGGTAAACGATAACAAAGATAATTTCTGGAGTGACATGCCATCATAACCTTGATCATACTATTGTAAACATACTGTATTATTTGTGTTGCAGTCTCCGCCGCCCCTTTGCATGTGGTTTCAATGGATAGACCAGGAGCAGCCGGATTGGGCACGCCGCGAGGTGAAGGATAAACAAAGGTGTGCATGGGAAAGGTTCCATGAGGAGGAGCGTTGGGAAAAGGCTGCTGCTAATGATAAAGCAGAGAGAGACAGATACAAAAATTAAGGGCGGAGCAAGCTCGAAATCGTGAGGTGAATCAGAAGATGATGGATGATGAGGTTGCACATAGGTATGCATAGAAAGAGGTGCGTAGAGAGTCCCCTGAAGCGAAAATGAAGAGATTAAGGGAAAGAGCTGCTGAGACGCAAGCGGCAGAAGAACGGGGCGACAAGTCCGAAAAATGGCCACGCTGGACGCAGGGAAAGTAGAGTGATGTGTTGTACTAACTACGTATGTTAAATTCTGTTTTACTTTGTCGTTGTATCTTAAATTCCGTTGTAGTGATTAGCCGATTTAGTTGTAGTTATATTTCCATCTTTATCTCGTCCGATGTATTAATAATAAATGTTGATTTCTCGAAAAAAGTTTGTGCCTAAAGTTCCCGCCATATTTTTTCCCACCAAAATTTCCCGCCTTATTTTTTGCCGCAAAAATTTTCCGCCTTATTTTTTCCCACCAAAATTTCCCGCGTTATTTTTTCCCGCCAAAATTTCCCGCCATGTATCCCCGCCTTTTCGCTGAGCCGCGTGCTATAAAACCCCTCCCCGAGCATTCATTTGTTGAAGACAATCGTAGTCGCTCCAAGATGGCTCCTCCTGGTGATCGTAGTTTTACTGCATTTACGGCTGCTCCTCTTCTCTCCTCTGCTTCTTCAGTTATGAGTGCCAATAACATAGACAATGTCGAAGATCTGGTCATGAATGTGACCCTCCTCGTCGAGGTAGGCAAGCTTTTTTCTAGGCACGCAGGTATTCCTGGTCGAACTCCGGTGAAAATACGACAAGAGCTTATTAGGTTGCAAGCTAGGTTTGAGAAGAAGAAACCGAAGAATGAGAAGGAACAAGAAGAATTTCTAAGGCATCCATTTACATATGCTTCCTCGACCGAGGATGACGAAGAAGTCTTCATGCCGAGGAGCCTGGCTAAGAGCAATGAACATGTCAAGGGGAAGAGCGCTGCATCCGCTTGCGTTGACTCGGACGACGATTATATGCCACCGAGTAAGAAGGGCAAGGCTAGTTCATCGTTGAAGAGCAAGAAGAAGGGAAAAAAGTGAAGCTTATAATGTTACTCGTAGCGTTTGTTTTAAGTTGTGGTGTTGGCAGTGCCGATGTATCTTCATTTCGCTAGTAACTTAATTTTATGTTGTATTTTTTGCATGTTCATGTATCTTATTTTGAAGTACTTGTTGAATAATTATTCGAAATTATAGAAATATGTCTCATACATAGGTTATACATAGATATAAATAATAGTAATATGCCAGAGTCGTCAACATATCACGCTTGTCGACGACGGCGTGGTGGTCTCTGCTTAGCACCAGAAGGCGACCAGGGATTTGGTATACGATGTTGGCGCAAACCTCGGCTGTACTGATTTTCCTCATCCTCTGTACGTGTCTCATTTGGTGGTGATGGAGTCTGAAATACGTATTGAGATTCCCGAATTGGGGGAATCAAACTAGCATCTGTGCTGAAAATAGCACCTCCAAAGAATTTTTCAACTATCCTGGTAACATCATTGCGAGGTTGTTGGGAAGTGCTGCCGTAGTATTGTGGTTCCATCTGCGTCATATCAGGCCATGTCGGGACCGAAGATTCCTGCGTATCGAACGGCTCCGTCGGAAACATGCACGCAATAATCATGTATGTAATTAACATGCATTAACCTGAGTTGGGTATTGCGGCAGTGATGGAATGCCCATATAGTCTGGGAGAATGCCCAGAATAAACGATCAAGGATTTCTTGGTTTTCCTCCAGAGGGTGTTGACGAACTCTCCTGACCACTTGAATCCCCCAGTTAGTTGTTGCTATCTGATGGAGCAGTCTCGGGGCAAGGTCATATGCCTTATCATAGGTGCCATACAATCTCTGAAAAATCTCCTCCTTCGCCCGCCTTGCCTTACTAAAGCTGACCGGGAAGCCAATCAGATTTTCCGCGGTTTTTTGCAGGGGTTATATCTTCTTCCACCGCCACTTGCATGATATGTGATACATATTTTGCAGTGACGTTGCGGTGTTTGTTAAGAGCCCCCAATTGCTCGCTATGGGGTTCTATTTTTGAGATATGTCATGGCTGACATACCCCAGGGCTCACCCGAGCGATAACTCTCCCCCTGCAACCCTCATTCAATTTGACGCATATGACTTTCAGCTGCCTTCGATCAGACTGCTTCACTCTGTGTTGTCGAGATATGGCCAACGCATACCTCTTCATTGCTTGGTCAGCCGAGTCCTTGTATGGGAAAGTTTGCCCAACCTGCAGACTCGCCTCCCCTAGGCCTGGAACAGAGCAGAATTCATTGCTGATGGTCATTGTTTTTAAGAACTCAGGGTCCATTGGTGCCGCAACCGCCCTCCGGGAAGGACCGACGCCTTCTTCGTCCGAGGAGGATTCAGACGAAGAAGAACGAGCGTCATCGTCCAACGCCGCAGGCAGTCCCTCCACACGCTCGCTAATGTCAACGAACGTAGACCAGTATCCTGGCTCGACAGCAAACTGGGCGACCATCAGCTCCGATGGGCCGGTGCTATGGCCTGCAGTCAGTGCCTCATGCTCTGATTGGCCTATCATGCCTGCTGCAGTCAGGGCCAAATGCTCCGATTGAACGGTGCTCGGTCCTGTGATGATGGCTATCTCCTCTTCACTAGCGCCGCTATTGCTTCCGGCACCATCATCACCTGATATAAACTGAACATACACCATGGGCTCTCCGTACATAGCAGCCCCAGGTGTGCTTGCAAACCTCATGTATGTACCCCAATTTCTATCACTCTTTACCTCCCGCAAACCCCAACGGGCAGGTGTCCCGTCATTCCCTCCTACGACGATGAGAGCCTCAACGGTCATCTTCTTCCCACGCATCTCACGTCCAAACTGTGCTCGGATGCATCTTCTAACATCCAAAAATTCTCTATTGACCATGTCTGTCACTACAACTTTCATCGAGTCGCAACGCGACACATCGACACCAGAAAATTCGTCGCGTACGATGTCTCCATAAAACAGTAACACAGTTTCCATCGTACCTACTGCACAACCATATTTTTAAAATAATGATAGATTACAACACTAACATGTGATTAAAAATTTTAAATAATCGTAACGCAACACCATCTATAATAATTTTAACACCATCCCGTAATAATTATATTAGTCGCCTACCGCTCACTCATTTCATAATAAATTTAACACCAAACATAACACGACACCATATTTAATACGCAACAAATTTTAATATAGTACCAACTACAAAGTTATATTAAAATA
Organism: Lolium rigidum; assembly: GCF_022539505.1. NCBI lineage: Eukaryota > Viridiplantae > Streptophyta > Magnoliopsida > Poales > Poaceae > Lolium > Lolium rigidum. The sequence continues at coordinate 128,340,780 of NC_061513.1, forward strand.
AGTATGAACAGATTTAGTACCTCAAGTTCAGCCCTCCACATCTAATTATATCTTAAAATACTTCCACCTTATTGCAATCAGAGCAGTCTATAATCAAATCGATCTAAAATACATGTTCAACATATTTAGTTAGACCATTAATATTTCAGCGTCATATATTTCTAATTACAAGTTCATCATTCGTACGTGATATATTTCTACGCACTTAAAATCATTGTCTATATATTACGCATGTTGCATACATAAAACATAAATTCTAAACAGCACATTCAGTTAGCTATTTACGTTCTAATTACATGTTGCAAGTCCTAATATATTACTCAATAATAACTACACAGTCGTACTGATATTTTCATCATACCTATGCATGCATGCAAGCAACTACAGAACCTGCATTAACCAAACTAATTACACTACACAACCAATTATGTTCTAACTACGTAAATAAAATAGATTATGCTTGCTTTTTCAAATCCTTACCTTGATATCACAGATTGAGCAAACACTTAATCAGCCGAGAATTCTTGAGCTGCGAGCAGGAGACATCAACTATGTGAGAAAATACTAAGTACCCGAAGAGCTGTGAGAGTGCACAGACAGTGACAGTGCTGAGATGTTGTGAGAGTGCACAGACAGTGAGAGTGAGAGTGCGCGGACAGTGACAGCCTTTATATAGACTCAGCTCATCTCGACGAAATCAACAATTAGCAACAGTTTAAGCACCGAAAGCAGGCTAATTTGCAACAGTTTGAGCACCACCGAAAGCAGACCAATTTGCAACATTACAACCTAAAAATCAGTGCCTCACCAAAGTCAGTGCGATGTTGTCGGTCTGTCCGGACAGATTCTCTCGCGCGGGAACTGCTGCCTCCACCGAGCACTTAAGCAGCATCAAAGTCAGTGCGAATTATCAAAATCAGTGTGATGGGGCTTGTCGGCCTGATTCCCGCTCAGGGCCTGCCTCCATCACAGGCGGCGGCATGCGCCACATCGACCTGCCGCCCCTTGCTCCGGCGGCATGGCCCACCGTGCCCAACGGCGGCTCACGGTGCAGCGCGGGAGCTAACGTGCCGCCACGCCGCTCGACGGCGGGTCCCTGCCGCCACACAGTCCGGCGGCAAGCTCCACGTGTCGGCTAGGGGGCCTGCCGCGACGCAGGAGGTGGTCTTTTTTGTCAATTTGATTCAGAGATGGTCCTTTTTATCAATGAATTAGGGCAGGTGGTCTCTTTTGGCAAAATTTCGTCACTGTGTAGCGCAAGGAGGAGGCCAGCAGCAAAAGGACCTTTCTTTCTTCCTCTTAACTTAATCCCGATTCATTCCCACGCTTTCTATCATCAGCATGCGAAAAGCCTGGACCAGCTATACCAGCATACACGATGCCGATAAGATAAAAAGAAGTGCTATTTATATTCATACTAGCTAGATTAGATATGGAGATAGATGTAGCATCTAGATCATCTAGCTATGATGAAAAAAGAGGCCGAGCCTTTAATAATAAATACTATATCTGTATATCTATCTCCCTGGGTACCTCCTTTTGCACTTGGAATCGAGATTTCATTGCATTTGTGGATACAAAAGAGAGAAGAAAAGCGGGTAACCATGCCCAGAGCTGGAACAATTAAAGGAAATCGATCGATAGGTCGGTCCTTCGATCTGGAACCTCAAGTTTGGCAACATGATGATGCACCCAATGATTCACATTGGCGCTCTACGGTTGTGTCAGTGACAACATGCATGAATGTGAAGAAATCCCTATACATTCATTTTGATAAATCTAAAACAATTTTTATAGAACGGAGGGAGTGTATATATACTGCATGTAGGATACTGCCTCCGATTTAAATTTACTTGCCATAGATTCAACGAATCTAGATAATTTTTAGGTTTTCCTAAATCAGCGACAAGTCATTAGGACCAGAGGTTTATTTTGTGAACCATAATACAGACGCGGATGCTAATAGATGTGAATATACACTCACCCTATGAACAAACGTATGCACACCTCTCCCCTATCAGCACCTCCGAGAGAATGAGTCTAAGAAGATGATTCGATGGATCTTGAGATTGGCGAAGTCACCACAGACGTCTCGCTATCTACGAGAACGCCACTTTCCACTGAAAGAATATTTCTCCTTTTAAAAGACACCAAAATGTTAAACCTAGGGTTTAAACTTTAAACTCTGTTAAGCCGGAGGTGTCACTGTCCTCCTAACCATCCAACCACATGTTGGCTTTCAGGAAGTTTCTTTTTTCATTTCGATCTTAGGGAGAATTTTTTTTTGAACTAAGATACATGTAGGATCTATATGTACTACTGTAATTAATTTGCCAGACAAAGTGAGACTGAAATTTTGTGATGGAAAATAAGCGAAGCTGGCTACAATTTCACTTGCATGTACACATCTTAATATCCAACCACATTTACTCTAGAATACAATTGAAGCTCTTTTTTTTTGTTTTCTTTAATCAGCAGGTATTCCACGGTCTCGATCTCAGGCTGAATTGCTTCGACGATGCAGCGGGTCCAAATCACGACTAAACAAAAAACTTAGTATGAAGTATATACCGTACTGTACCAATTAAGCACGTACGTACGTAGACCTGAAACAGTAGAAAACAACACTACCTATTGACGTATACACGATCAACTCATACTAGAAACAGTACTACAACAGTCTTGTTGCACACCCATTAGTATTTCCGAAGACGGAATTGTTGCTGTTATTTGTCGCAAATCCAAGAAACCCAGGGCTGTTTCCGTAATGACGCTGATGTAACCTGGTCGTGCTGGCGGAGGACATGGCGGCGTTGCCGGTGGGACTGTTCGCGGTTCCTAGGGTTTCCAGCGCCTGGACCTGGGACTTGAGGAACTTGAGGTAGCTGGCGGCCTCGTCCAGCATGGACGCCGTGTCCATCTTGCTGCCGCCGGGGACAAGCTTCTGCAGCACGCGGAGGCGGTCGCTGACGCGCTCCCGCCGGAGACGGGCCGCCACCGTCTGCGGGTCGCTCGAGATGCGCACGTTCTTGCGACGAGGCTTGCTGCCGCCGATCGTGGGGGGCTCCATGACGAGGTTCACCGGGCGCATTGCTGCCGCCCGGTAGATCATCTCCTTCATTTGTGCCATCGCCTCCATGTCCGGCACGTACCCTCCGGCCCCGGTGTCGACGTGGGCGCCCTGGCCGAAGGTGATGCTTGTTGCGGTCGTGATGGGGCTGGGCGCCTTCCGCTTTGCGCCGGCGCGTGGGATCGGCGGCGCGGTTGCTCTGGTGGTGCAGTCGTTGGCCGGTAGTAGTTTCCGGTTCGCGTGTAGCGCCAGTGCCGACGTCGTCTGGGGGAGCGACGTCGTGTTGGGCGATATAATGGACGTCGGCGACGCCACCTCCGCATCGTGGCCGCCGCCACTGTAGTTGTTGGACTCCCCGGAGGAGATGTTGCCGCTGTAGCCGGAGAACATGACGCCGTTCGAGACCGCCCCGGGGTCACCCTCGCCGCCGCACGCGAGCACCCTGGAGAAGGCGAGCGCCGCGTCGAGCAGGCCGTCGTGCGCGCCGGCGCCATCGACCACTGAGGAGAACACGTCGACCCCCGACCCGGAGCCAAAGAATCCCAGCGGGTTCGAGTCCTCCGCCGCGCCTGCTCCGGTGGCACCGTAGCTCGAGCTCAGCTGGGCCTCCCCGCCGACGTCGCACTGGAACTGGCCGAGGAAAGCGTCGTCCAGCTCGAACCGGCCACAGCTCAGCTGACCCGCAAGACGCGGCTGGTAGACGTCGTCGCCGGCCCAGCCGAAAGTGTCCATCGCCGCACCGCCGGGGCTCAGAGCTAATTAAGGCAAACCGATCGACCAGCGACTAGCGCAGGGATTCTTGGATGGCTGCACATAAAAAGAGAACAGGGAATATTAATCTCGGCCGTAAAAGGGAGTGAGATTTGATACGAATGCGATGGAGCGGAGCCGGAGACTATAGAGGGAATCAAAATTGAGGCCCGTAATGGAGTGGGCCGGACGGTGGAGACGTGAGGGAGCAGTGTCACGCGGGCGAGGCATTGATGAACGGACAAGGACGTCCGGCGAGGAAGAAGTCCGAGATTTCCCGGACCTCATAATTACGCCGCCATTTGCTCTACGACTTCTACCAAGCTCAAAGAATCACCGACGGAGTACATACTACTTCCTCAGTCCCACAAAAAATGTCTGAACTGGAGGGTACTACCGGTAAAAAAAAATGTTTGATGGGTCTGAGATTTCCGATAACCTGTCAAATACGGAACGAGATTCTCAAACAGACTTGAATTTGAAACTTGATAATGTCCAAATATTAAGAATATATTCTTTAGGGGAGAATGAATAAAAAATCTCAAACAAATGAGTTAGGGCTTAGGGGTATAGCGGAGGGAAACACATATGATTTAGTTTGGACTAAACCAACCAACCTAAATTCAAACCAAATTCGAATTAAGGACTGAGAACTTTTGAACGATAAACTCATTTACCAGAGGGGGCTGGGAATTCTGGTTACCAGCCGATAACCGAAGTATTTTACTCAATAACTAAATCCTTGATTGAGACAAATCTGCGACAGTTAATGTGGAAGAGGAGTGTATAGTATATAGAGAGTACGTACATCAGACATGCACATGTGTCCGCCGTTCTGGAAAATCGTACAGTCGTGTGTACGTATATGCATGCACGCATCTCTTTCCGTTACTATGTGAAAAGTAGGCTAGTATACCCGGCCTCCAATATGTAACTATACCAAGTTAACATGGTCTGTACTATAAGCAACCAAAATTAAGTATGAAAGCATGAAATCACATTCGCTAAACATGCTCGTTGCTGCTCATCATACCTGTCAGATGAAAGCAGATGGCTGGATCTTGGATGTGATTGATTTGAAGCCTTCGAGGGGTAGAACAGCAACGGGGCAGCAGCTTCGCCGGTAGAGATGGAGCACAGCTTGAAAGATTGATCCAATTCCCCGAGCTAGCTAGGCACTCCTTGGAAGTCAGGGAGCGAGTTAATTTGGAGCAAAGCACAGACCGTCAACAACGGCCTGAGACGCGGCAGACCTGAAGAGGGAATCAGACAAGGAAGGGTGAGTGAGCTAGGAAGCAGGAAGCAATTGGTCACAACAAACTTTTCTCCATGAACCCAACTAAGCTTGCTACCATGCATGTAAAGAAGAAGATGAAGAAGGGCACGGCATGTAGCTGCGTATATATTGAAGATTTGAACTCCAAGTGCTACTGTTACTACTAGACACTACTCTAGTAGCTGTGGATAGATGTAGAGCTACCTGTGTCTTGCTCAGACGACTCTGCTGGCAGCAGAAGAGATGATTGATCAATCAGCTTTGGTGGTATGTGTGTACTCGGGTGTTCGGCAGCCTCTGCTGAGCTAGCTTCCTAGAAGAAGCTCTCTAGCTTTGAGCAATTGAGTAGAGGAGAGGAGAGAGAGAGAGGGAGAGAGGTGGAGACAGCACAGATCATACGTATGGGATATGGTCCTCCAGTCGATGGCAGTATATGGGCTTCTTTTATAGATGGCTAAGCTACCTATATGTCTTCTGCTACTATGTATACGTGTGATCTAACAAGCTCCCTCTCTCTCGATCGAAAATGATAGTAGTCGAAGGTATATGGTTTCTCTGTCTTTCTAATTTCTCTCTGTAGCATTCTCTGTTCATGTGGGTCTGTTCAGTTGGGAGAGGATGATGAGTTGGCAGTGCACACATTAACTTGCACCGCTGACGCGCTCTCATAAATACTTGTCCAACTCTGTAATCTTTTGTGTATCTTGGGGTTCTGTTATGAACAATGCTTCGTTTTGTTTTATCTACTACGTAACCTGCGGTGCAGGTTTCTCACTCTCATCACTACACACATGTAACTAGATCTGGTATTAAAACCTCAAATCTGGAAATAGACATCATGTACATGCACTCAAATTAAAGATTCTCCCCGAGTAGAATACTCCTAGATCGGGAAAAAGGTTTCCACTTACTTTTGTCTCTGATCAAAGGTTCCTGCTTGTTCCTGGGGCTCTGCTATCTTTTTTTAACCTTTGGCTGCAGACTGGGGAATCTGAAGAGATTGGTGTCTGCAACACTCTCCTGTCCGTTTCAGAAGTAACTTTTAATCCGTTACTTTCCTTTTGCCCATATGTTTTTTGACCATATTTACTGATGAAGAACAAGGAGCAAGCCATATTTGGTCTACTCCCCTCTTGCATGCTTGCACCTGTTCACTGCTGGAGTGCTGGTACCAGTCGCATGGAAACATTGTACAGTAGTTTATTGCTTGGACATGGATGATTTCCCTACCTATGCATAATGGGATGATTGGTTGCTGCCATTATAAGCTAACGGTGAAGCAACAAAAAAATTACTCAAACTGAATATATAGATCTCAGTCAATCATCTCACAGAGAGCAAGATGACAACGGAGCTACAACAGGTTGCTGGAGAGTAGATGCAAATTGGGGGATAAAAAGACAAAACTATGACACCAAAGCAAGAAGAGGGAAACAAACACACCAAAAAACAAAGAGGGAAATTTAATGCTTACGTATTTTTGCATCTTTTTTATTTTTATTAAAACAAGATAGGAGGCCCCATAAAATCTGTACATGATAGGGCCATGTAGAGGACCACACGTTGATGATGATAGGCAACCGATTTCATAAGATTTGGAGCCTATAGCTTGTTTACATGTATACATTTTTGTTCCTCCAACTGGAGAGTGGAGACGTTTGACAGTTTGGAGCATAGCACTTAGTTAGCTATGACAACATGCTGGTTAAAAGTTAAAACCCTCAATCAGAAATAAGCATAACTGGGTCAAACTAGTGCTGAGTATTTCTGTAAGGATCAGTTCAAAGTTGTAGAAGTGAAATAAGAGTAGGGAAGATCTGAATCTTCTTTTGCATGGAGCTGCGTGCTCTGCTGCAACAATAAACTTGCGGGATCACGACAGATATAATTCGGGTATCCTAAGGAACTAACACTGCAGAGAAAAAAAGCAACATTGTTTAGTGCATGTAAGTTAATTTGCTCCATGTATATTAAATTGACATGTACTACCTCATGTTATTGGGAGGCACATGATCTGGTCTTCACATACTTGCAATCATGCATATCTACTATACACTTAGATTTATTTAGCTGCTCTCTCCGTTCTTAGATAATTGTACTTCTAGCTATTGTTATAAAGTAAAGGGATTTTTATTTTTGTGCCCTCGGGTCGTTAGTTGTACTCAGTTTTCCCCAATTCCTTAGTTTTTCCTCAGTTTTCCCCAAGTTCTTGTTTGGAACCCGTAGAAGGAGCTTAGACGGCAGGGTTCCCGATTAGTTGACCGTTCCGTGTTGACGTGTGGGCCCGCGTCGTGTGGGGCCGCGTCGCGTGGGGCTGGTAGAAAGGGACCGCGTGGGACAGGACGAGATAGCGTTTGGTTGCATGTGAGCAGGAGGTGGGTTTTGTCTCTCTCGGCCCAAATTGGCATTTTCCTTTTTAAGTGTACCTTTTCCGCCTCCTTCTCTCTATCTTTTTCACCTAATTAGTCAAATCTAGAGAAGTTTGCATTTCTGTCTTTCTTCAATTATTTATGCCTTTTGGCTCTGTCTTTTTTCACCTAATTAGTATCAAATCTAGAGAAACTTGCATTTCTGTCTTTCTTCAATTATTTGTGCCTTTTGGCCCTCGTTGTTTGCCCAATATGGCAGCAAATCTAGTACTCCATCTGGTCCATATGTATGTAGTTAAATCTAGAAGCAAATCTATAGGGAATGTACGATAAATTCTCACAGTCATATAGTAGAATAGCGATAGATAATAGGGATCCCTCCCTAGATAATAAGCTGCATACAGCAGCCAAACATAGTAACAGGTTCCAGGTTCTTCACAGCACCATCATACTAACAACATAACAACAAGGGATCCGTAACTAACAACAAAATAGGAGGCAGCGGCAACACACGTCCAGGACTCCGCCTACCCCATCTGCCTTTGCCTCCACTTGTTGCTCCCCTTGGGAGCCTTGGGCTTGAGCGGAGGCATGCGCCCGGCAGAGATCTCGACCCGCTGGAAGCTGCGGAGGTGCATGCCGAGCGCCTTGTGCTAGGCGAGGAAGGAGTGGGGGCTCATCGTCGTGCCGACCTTGGGGAAGGTGTTGCCGATGTTCTCGGCATGCGTGAGGAGGCAGTTGAAGTCAGTGCCGCTGAGTCTCCTAATGCAGAAGGGGCACCTGTAGACACCCTTGGCGAAGTAGGAGACGTACTGGCCGACCTGCAGCCTCCGCAAGGCACTCGGCGAGTCTTGGTGTCATGGTGCTCGTCGTCGCTGCCGACGTCGCTACCAGACAGCTGATCCATATCAAAAGGGAACTATGAGTGAATGAGTTGAAACGATGACTAACGTGCATCATAACAAAGTTAGGAAAAACAGAGGCAGCCTCAGCTAGAGTGGACACGATTATATGTCTACAGGGAAGGGATTAGCGAACCAAAGCTCATGCACAACAGATTTGTACACAGCAATGGTTCGCTGAACCCTCCCTGTAAAAATTTGTGCCCACCGATTCATCATAGGCAAAGAAACAGATTCTAGATCTGAACTTGAACACATTCCAGATTATTTGAAAAATTAAACGGTTGATATCTTTTGATTCGTGCATAAAATAACTGATTGAGATTCCATGATTACTTGCATAAAATAACTGATTGAGATCTCATGATTACTTGCATAAATAAACCAAAGGCCGAACCAAAATGGAATAAAATCGGCGCAAATATTAGCCCAATACTCATCCATTTACAGATCCATCTACACCAGCAAAAATAGGGTTCAAAAGGAATGGGGAACAAAAAAGGAAGCAAACCGTAGTTACCTCGTTCCATGCGTCCTCCATGGAGGTGTCGTAGGGGTTCGGGGCGGGACGTACGGCACCTCCTCGTAGGGGTCATATCCCGGCGGGATCTGACCGCCACCGGCGGCAGCAGCCTCCGATGCACCGGCGGAGGAGGCGACGACGTCCGTTGAGGAGACGGAGTCGAAGAGGGAGGCGTCGCGCTTGGAGCCGACGGCGTCGTGGACGATGGGATTGGCATTCTCCTTGTCCATCTCGCCGGGAGAGGGAGAGGAAGAGGGAGAGGGTTTTTTTTGCTTTGGAGAAGATGATGGGACGTGAGAGAGGCGGCGTTGCGTGAGCGAGTGAGAGTGACAGCGATAGTAGGAGGAGGCGTCTATAAAGGCAAGGGGTGGTTAATGCGATCCGCGTCCTACGCGTCCACCGTTGCACGTCTGCACGTCTTGGACTTCTGCAACGCGACACGCGTCCACGATTGCACGTCTTCGACATCTGCACCGCGACCCGCGTCTACGCGTCAACAATTGCACGTCTTTCATTTCTGCACCGCAACACGCGTCCTCGAGTCTAACCCTGGAAATATAGATATACTCAGGTATACCCTCGAGTTTTATACTAGCATTTTTTGTGTGCTCAGTTTTTCCCTTGAGTGCTAATACTGCCTAGTGCAATATGCTCAGTTTTACCCTCAAGTGGCTGGTCAACAGAGAGTCAACAAATGGGATTAACTAGTTAAATGAGTCATTTAATGTGCAAAAAATTCCGAAAAATAGTGGCACTTACTCATGGAGTCTTTACCACAAATTGCCACTTCTCAAATCATAGATAAGTCATAGATAAATCAAGTTTTACCACAAATTGCCACTTCTCAAATCACCTAGTAGCTATGAAGGTGCATGATTTTTCACAATAAGCCCTTCCCAAAACAGCTTTTCCCAAAACATACTTTGTCTAAATGAGGCCACAATTTTCACACTCTTGTATATTTGTATTGCAAATAGTTTGAGGTAGGCCAAGATGTGTTCCATTGTACAAAACAGGCATTTTTTCCATTTTTTAAATCTCATATTTGAATCCCTTAGTCTGTTTATTACTCAGGTGCCCTTGGTTTCTTGATACTACTCAGTTTTGCCCTCTCCCTCCACAAATTCTCGCAGACGTGCAACATTACCCTGATTGGTCTAGCCCATGTCACGCGGACTGTGCCCGCCGACCGTTGATCGTATGATCTAACGGGCAGGATAACCCATCTCTCTCTCTCGGCGGTTAGCGTCCACTCTCTAAGTATGCTAAAGGGCGGTTTTCTGTATTATTTTTCACGCGCTAAAAATTATAAACTCTTTTAGGCATTACTTTTCACGCAAAAATGATAAACCATCACCGATTTGTTGTAGCCATTACTTTTCACGCAAAAAATGATAAACCATCACCGATTTGTTGTATCCATTACTTTTCACGCAAAAAATGATAAACCATCATCGATTTCTTGTAGCCATTACTTTTCACGCAAAAAATGATAAACCATCACCGATTTGTTGTATTCATTACGTTTCACGCAAAAAATGATAAACCATCACCGATTTCTCGTAGCCATTACTTTTCACGCAAAAAATGATAAACCATCACCGATTTGTTGTATCCATTACTTTTCACGCAAAAAATGATAAATCATCAACGATTTCTTGTAGCCATTACTATTCACGATAAAAATGATAAACGAAACAATCTATCTATCTCTGTATTTGAAGTTTGGAGGGATCACCATCTACTTATGTTAACTTTCGAGGTTTTGACCTGAAAATCAAATGGTACTATAAAGGAAAATAAAAGTTAAAAAAAATGTAAAAACGAAACAATCTACCTATCTTTGTATAGAAGATCGTCTGTATGATTTTTGAGCTCATTTTGAGAAGGTAGAAAAAAAAACCCTTTTGAGAAGGTCGAAAAACATGATGCCATACCTATAACAACAAGGAATATCTAAAAGGGAAAGTTTCACAAAATTTGAAATTTAGGGCGAAAATGATGCCATACATGATGCTGTTTTTCGAGGTTTTGACCTGAAAATCAATTGGGTATTATAAAGGGAAATAGAAAGTTCGAAAAATGTAAAAATGAAACAATCTATCTATCTATATATAGAAGATCAGCTGTATGAAATTTGAGGTCATTTAGAGAAGGTAGAAAAATCACCTTGTTAGAAAAGCTGGTTTCAGTGAGACGAAACGGCATGCGCTTAAGCAAAGTGATTTTTTCGAACATCTCCAAATGACCCCAAATTTGCCATACATGATGCCATACGTGTAACAACAAGGAACCCTATCTAAAAAGTGTCAAAAAAATTTTGCCCAACCGTATAGCTCTATCAAAAAGAACCTCACCATGGCGCTAGTATAATTTTTAGTTACAAACTTTCGTTACCTAACCTTCAACACGAAACTTGTTTCAAATTCATTTTGGCGTACAAGAAACAAATCCCACCTTGATTCGAGCACCACAGCCTCCAAACGATGTCGATGCCGATATCGGCATGGTCAGAACGGCTATGCTCGCCGCCACTGCTAGGTCACCGTCGGGATGCACCCTCAATCCCGTCCCCTCATTCGATCACTGACACACCAGAGATACCGCCGAGGCCAATGCCGAACGTACATGCTGATGCCAATACCAAACATGCATGCACGCCGCTGTGGGCACGGCCACGCCGCCCCGCTATGCTGGACGCCACAGACCACCGCGAGGTCTTTCCCTTCGCCACTACACTCTTCTAGCACCCATCTATACACGCCAGAAAGGAGAGACACTAGTTTTCTCTACATTGCTCGCGTTCGTGTTCGACACGGTCAGTCAAAGTTTTGAGGTAGTCGTCGATGTCGTCGACCATTTCTTCTCTTCTTTGCTTGGTTAAACGCGTCTAGTTCATATCTATCTAATGCGTCTGGTCTCGCCTCATGCAGTTCTTTGTGGACGTCGATCTCATCTCGGCACCCCGCAGGCCACCTCCTCTGTGCCATCGTTGTAGAGCTCCGTTTAAAAATCTAATCCTACCCGTGTATTGCCCCTTGTATCAGCGTCATGGCCCCACTTGTCATTCGATATACCGAAGCCCCACTCGTGCGCGTTTTGGTCAGGGATACAGCGATGCTTACGGTCAAACAAAGATGGATCGTCTGACGTGTCTTTGCGGGCTCTACGTGACCCCACTAGTCAGAAGATAATGGTCAACCGTCGGGCAACCGGCCGTTACAGCACCTGTGATGGTTTCAGACAAGGTCTTCGAGAAAACTGAGAAAAAACTAAGGAGCTGGGGAAAATTGAGCACAACTAAGGACCCGAGGGCACGGAAATAGAAATCTCTAAAGTAAAATAGTGTACACTTTAACCAATTTTATGGAAAATATGGCAACATTTACCTCACCAATCTAGTATTACTAGATCTGTCTTGAAATGTAGTTTCATATTCTGCCGATTTGATCTCATATATGTTGTTGACCTTTTCAATAAAATGTATCAAAGCTTACATTTTTTTAAACTTAGAGCAGAGGTAGAAGTACACTTATCTGAAAACAAAAGAGTACTTAATAATCTTGTATTAGTGGGGCCGTGATAATGAAGTGGTGGATGCTTTGGATAGCTATTAGCACAAGTAGCGAGAAACCTGGTTGGTGCTTGATAATGTTCCTGATAGATCCGAGCAAATAATGCAAGTTTTTGAGACTAGTCACATAAGAAAATAATCCGTGCAACATGTAAGCTAAACATTTATTTTGCAAATTAATTTGAAAGCAAAATTGATAAGAGAGGGTGCAACTTGCAAGTATGAGTAGTCAGTTAGTCACCCAGCACACTGAATTTATCATGAGCGTCCTAAACTAAGTAATGTCAAATACATAACATTTTATTATGCAATTAATCATATCTTCCCCCCCCCCCCCCTCCCCCCTAATAAAATATAAATACATAAACAGCTCCTTAGCGCACGTATACATATACAGCTTCAAACAGTGTATACAAGCTGATGAGCAGTATTCTTCATGGACTGTTTTAGCATTCGAGACAAGTTTATTTTTAGATCAGTAACATCGTCCTATGTTAGATTTAATCATACATAACGGGTGCACTATAAAAGAGTGTCAAATCATGAACTCCTCCATGACCTTAAGTATCTTGAAGAGCATGTTTCCGGCCGGAAATTTTATCTAACGTCCCGTCGATCACTCTGTCATGTGTTTGTGTTACATTGAACGTTTGATGACAAAAAAATGGCCAATTGATGGTCCAAGGAGACACATTAAGTTAGCTAAAATTACCAGAAGAATTATATTTGAACATGGCTTTTTAGTGTTTGGTAGCATTGCCTTTTGCTTGTTTGTTCTTCTAATAACACGATGCACTGCATTGAGTTGTATTCATCTTCGGACGCAAATTAAGGGCCTAATTAAGAGATCTTCTCTAGAAATGAAGGGGCTTCTCTTGACGAATTCTGATTTGGCCATAGAGATCTCTACTGCTATACTATATATACTACCAATTGCACCTCGCCAACTACTAATAAGTGCAGTCCAACTACCTGATTTTCTCCATCAACATGTCCATTCCATGTATATGTTTTTGCAAGTTGTATATATATATCTCAAGAGGAATGTCGAGTTGCATCATTGTACACTCCACCACGGCTCTGTTCTCTTTTCTCTTGGCTGCTGCTTTAGTAGAATTAAAAACACAATGCATCTACATACAATCTACTAGCAGCTCTATAATATCATCATGGAAACGCCAAGCTAGGCCACTTACGCAGCTGGCCACCTGGTTTTGAGACTTCCGTCATTTGCATTGGTTGCATAAATTAACAGGTTTGAGGGGTGCGCTGCGCTGGGTTGAACTGAACGACACTCAGATGACAGCCATGCGACCATGGCGGCAGAATCAGCCGCAACACCGCTGCCGCCCTCCTCTTTCTCAAGGGAGACACAAATTTCACACCCTATATGCATACTAGTTAGTGTGCACGTGCAACACACACGCCTCATTATAGAACTTGAATACAGAAAGTGTATGATTTGAATCTAAATATGGCTACTTGCAATCCTACATGTGCAATCCTACTTATAATGGGATCGACTACTTAAACTTGGCTGAAGTGTATCAAGACCAAATCCTCTAGCAACAACCAACAATCAGGTATGCTGATAAACATACTGTAAGGTTAACAGTAATGAAACACATGCCATGCATATTGTTTTATATATTCTGCATTCACTAGTAGAAAACCTCTCATCCATCTAAGCCATTGGTACCGGTTCCCTTATGAACCGGTACCAATGGGGCCATTTGTACCGGTTTGAGGGCTCAGGTGGGCGAGGAGCTTTGGTACCGGTTTGGGAGGGGCTTTCGTACCGGTTCGTGTTAGGAACCGGTACGAAAGGTCTTCGGCCAAAATTCAGACGCGTGGTGGGGCCCGGGCTGGACCTTTGGTACCGGTTCGTAACACGAACCGGTACCAAAGGGTACCCAGCCATATCAAATCGCCCAGATCGCCCGAGCCCCCTGCTGTGGCTCTCATTTTTCTCTTCTTCCTCACACTCTAAATTTTTCTCCACCTCTCACACTCCAATAATCTTTATTTTTCTCCACCATTTTAACAAGATTAACGACCTCCATCTATCCAAGGGTTAGCAATATCATCCTTTCTTCCGGCGTTCCTAATTTAGCTCATTTCTTTGGTAGTTTAACTCGTACTATTTTTCTAGTGCTAGCAAGGTGTTTGATGAAATGCCTAAGTTAGGGATTTTACTTTTTTTATAATCAATTTGAGCTGAAATTATGGTATATTTTGTAGGTTTTAATTAGTATCATCCCCGTCCTCACCGCCGTCGATCGCTAGCGTCGTCCCCTAGTCGGCACCGTACAACCTCGGTGAGCCTCTTCTTTTTTATAAAAAAACTTAGTTTTATGTGATGAACTTGAATATTAGTTAAGTTGGTCACTCATATATCCATGATGTTGTGTACTTAATGATTTTTGATATACATATAAAATGCAGATGAGTCGACAATGGATGTACGGTGACCGGTGCCATCCCGAGTTCATTACTGGCATGCATTACTTTCTCAACGTGGCTGAGGCAAACAGGCAGTCGAATGGTTTCATGTATTGTCCATGTAGTTCCTGTAAGAATATGAAGGATTACTCTACCTCGAAGACCCTTCACGTCCACCTGCTGGAGAATGGTTTCATGCCCAGCTATAATTGTTGGACCAAGCACGGAGAAAGAGGGGTTATATTGGAAGACAACGAAGAAGAAGAGGATAGTGACAACTATCCCAGCTTATTCACTGAAGACGGTGGTAGTAGAATGGGGGAAGACGAAGCTGAAGAAGAGCTCATTTTCGATGAGCCGATTTTTGATGACCCGGATGACGATTTGGGTCGGGCCATTCTTGATGCGAAGATGAACTGCGGAAATGAAAAGGAGAGGTTGAAGTTGGAGAAAATGTTAGAGGATCACAACAAACTGTTGTACCCAAATTGCGAAAATGGTCGGAAAAAGCTGGGTACCACGCTGGAATTGCTGCGATGGAAGGCGAGAGAATGGTACTTCGACAAGGGATTTGAAAAGTTGCTGAAAATAATAAAGAAGATGCTTCCAGGGGAGAACGTGTTGCCCTCTAGCACGTACGAAGCAAAGAAGGTTGTCTCGCCCTCTAGGATTAGAGGTGCGGAAGATACATGCATGCATCAATGATCGCATCCTCTACCGCGGGGAGTACGAGAATTTGAATGCATGCCCGGTATGTAGTGCATTGAGGTATAAGATCGGGCGAGATGACCCCGGCGATGTTGAGGGTGAGTCCACCCCCGGGAAGAGGGTTCCTGCGAAGGTGATGTGGTATGCTCCTATAATACCACGGTTGAAACGTTTGTTCCAGAACAAAGAGCATGCCAAGTTGTTGCGATGGCACAAAGAGGACCGTAAGAAAGATGTGATGCTTGAGACACCCCGCCGACGGGTCGCAGTGGAGAAAAATCGACAGAGAGTTCAAGTCATTTTCGGATGACGCAAGGAACTTAAGATTTGGTCTAAGTACGGATGGCTTTAATCCTTTCGGGGAGCAGAGCTCCAGTCATAGCACCTGGCCGGTGACTCTATGTATCTATAACCTTCCTCCTTGGTTGTGCATGAAGCGGAAGTTCATTATGATGCCGGTGCTCATCCAGGGCCCGAAGCAACCCGGCAACGACATTGATGTGTACCTGAGGCCATTGGTTGAAGAACTTTTAGAGTTGTGGCGTGACGAAGGTGTACCTGTGTGGGATGAGCACGAACAAAAGGAATTTAACCTACGAGCGTTGTTATTTGTAACCATCAATGATTGGCCTGCTCTTGGTAACATTTCAGGGCAGTCAAACAAGGGATACAATGCATGCACACACTCGTTTAGGTGAGACTCGATAGTATTTATTTGGGAAACAAGAATGTGTACACGGGGCATCGTCGATTTCTTCCAAAACAACATCACGTAAGAAAGAGAGGAAAGCATTTCGGAGGTGAGGCGGATAACCGAACCAAGCCTACCCGCCCTAATGGGGAAGTTATATATGATATGGTCAAGGATTTAGAAGTGATCTTTGGAAAGGGTCCCGGCGGACAATCTGTTCCGCATGATGTTGACGGACACGTACCCATGTGGAAGAAGAAGTCGATATTTTGGGAGCTACCCTACTGGAAATTCTTAGAGGTTCACTCGCAATCGACGTGATGCACGTGACGAAAAATCTTTGCGTGAACCTCGCTAAACTTCTTGGGCGTGTATGGGAAGACAAAAGATACACCGGATGCACGGCAGGACCAGCAAAGTATCCACGAAGGAAACAACCTGAATCCGAGAGAAGTATCAAGGTCCTGCCGGCTACGCTCTTACCAAAGAGGAGAAGGAGATCTTTTTTGAAGTCCTGAGTAGCATCAAGGTCCCGTCTGGCTTCTCGTCGAATATAAAGGGAATAATAAACATGTCAGAGAAAAAGTTTCAAAACCTAAAGTCTCATGACTGCCACGTGATTATGACACAATTACTTCTGGTTGCATTGAGGGGCTTCTGCCGGAAAATGTTCGAGTACCCATTGTGAAGCTATGTGCGTTCCTCAATGCAATTTCTCAGAAGGTAATCAATCCACTTACTCTACAAAATTTACGTGAAGGATGTGGTCCAATGTCTAGTCAGCTTCGAGTTGGTGTTCCCACCATCCTTCTTCAATATTATGACACATCTCCTAGTTCACCCGGTCGAAGAGATTGGCGTTCTCGGTCCTGTATTTCTACACAACATGTTCCCCTTTGAGAGATTCATGGGAGTCTTAAAGAAGTACGTTCATAACCGTGCTAGGCCAGAAGGAAGCATCTCCAAGGGCTATGGAACGAGAGGAGGTCATTGAGTTTTGTGTTGACTTTATTCTCGACCTTAAGCCGATCGGTGTTCCCGAATCGCGCTATGAGGGGAGACTGCGTGGAAAAGGCACGCTAGGAAAGAAATCAGCAACGTGTATGGACGGACATTCTTTCACTCAAGCACACTACACGAGTTCTACTTAATTCCATCTTGGTGGCTCCGTACAAAGAGAAACACAAGGAGATCTTACGCTCTAAATACCCGGAGCAACGTGAAGATTGGATTGATGGAGAACACATGAAGACTTTCGGCGGTTGGTTGCAAACACGTCTCATGAATGTCACCGATGATGAGCAGCTGTACTTGTTGGCCAAGCAACCATCTTCTACTATATCGACTTTTCAAGGGTACGAGATTAATGGGAACACATTTTACACTTTCGCCCAAGACAAAAAGAGCACCAACCAAAACAGTGGTGTCCGCTTTGATGCGAGAAGATGGCAATGGGAACAAGGTCACATATTATGGGTACATAGAGGAGATATGGGAACTTGACTATGGACCTAATTTCAAGGTCCCTTTGTTCCGGTGTAAATGGTTCAACCTCGAAAGACGGGGTACGGAGTAGACCCGCGATGCGGAATGACTACGAGTGGATTTCAAGAATCTTGGGTACGACACCGAACCATTCGTCCTAGCCGGTGAAGTGGCTCAGGTTTTTTATGTGAAGGATATGTCTAGCAAACCGAAAAAAAGAAAAGAAAGGCAAGAGGACACATCATACGATGAGCCAAAGCGGCACATAGTTCTTTCGGGAAAAAGAAACATCGTGGGAGTAGAGGACAAGACAGACATGTCGGAAGATTATAATAAGTTTGACGATATTCCACCCTTCAAGGTAAAAATTGACCCAAGCATCATCTTAAACAATGAAGATTGTCCATGGTTGCGTCGCGATGAAGAAGAAAGGGAAACGAGCGAAGAAAACTCGGAAGACTAGCTAGCTACATATAGGGATCATAACTTGTGTATCTCAATATGGAAATCACTTTTGTGTAATGATGTTATCGTATGTAAGATGTTAAGTCACGGGCTTGCGGGGAAATTTTTCCGAGGCGGAACTTCCGAATATGCCATATATAGGGCATGTGCACCAAGGGCATATTCGAGAAGTTCCGCCACGGAGATTTCCCAACCCTTTCCGCAACATTGTTAGAGGAGATGGAGTCTTCCACGGGCTTGCGGGAAAAAAATTCCGAGGCGGAACTTCCGAAGATGCCATATGGCGTGTGCACCAAGGGCATCTTCGACAAGTTCCGCCACGGGAGATTTCCCAACCCTTTCCCCAACATTTGTTAGAGGAGATGGAACGTGGCGGGAAAGTTTCCCGCGCGGACGGCGTCGTGGCAAGAGTAAAGAATAGAAATAGATAATATATAGAAAAGAATTAGAAAATATATAGAAAAGAAATATAAAAAAGGATATAGAAAACAAATAGAAAAGAAAACAAACGGAAATAGAAAAAGAAATAGAAAAGAAATAGAGAAGAAAAGAAACGAGAAAATAAAAAGAAAAGAAAAGAAACACAAAAGAAAAGAAAAAAACATAAAAGAAAAGAAAGAAGAAACGAGAAAACAAAATAAAAAGAAAAGAAATATAAAAGAAAAGAAACACAAAAGAAAGGGGAACGAAAATGAAAAGAAAAGAAATAGAAAATGAAAAGAAATAGAAAATGAAAAGAAAAGAAATAGAAAATGAAAAGAAATAGAAAATGAGAAGAAAAGAAAAGAAACACAAAATAAAAGGAAAAAGAAACGGAAAAGAAAGAAGAAAACAGTAAAAGAAAAAAGAAACAGCAAAAGAAAAGAAAACAGTAAAAGAAAAAAGAAAACAAAAAAAACCCTTTAGTACCGGTTGGTACCACCAACCGGTACGAAAGGTCTTTCGTACCGGTTGGTGGTACCAACCGGTACTAAAGGCCCATCCCCCTGTTTTACACTTAGCCGCGCGCGACGAAGTCCCCAAATCCCTTCTCCCGCCACGCGACGCACAAAGCAGAGAGCCGCCGACGCACCCACGCCGCCGACGCCGCCGACGCAACCACGCCACCGCCGACGCAGCCGCCGCCGCCGACGCAGCCGCCGCCGCCCGCAGGTAACCTCCCCGGCCCTCTCCTCCTTCTTTCCCTCCCTTTCTCCTCACGCCGTCGCCTCCGCACGGGGGCGGAGCTCGTCGTCGCGGCCACCTCGCCTCCGCACGCTGATGACCCACAAGTATAGGGGATCGCGATAGTCTTCGAGGGTAGTATAACCCAATTTATTGATTCGACACAAGGGGAGGTAAAGAATACTTATAAGCCTTAACAACTGAGTTGTCAATTCAGCTGTACCTGGAAAAGCACTAGCAACAGGGGTGATGTGAAAGTAGCGATAATATGAGAGCGAGTAGTAACGATAACACGACAGCGAGTAATAGCAATATGAGAGCAATGGCACGAGAAGATAGTTGATACTACTTCCAATGACATGTAGAACAAGTATATGATGATGACGAGATGGACCGGGGTTCCCAGCGATCTACACTAGTGGTAACTCTCCAATAACAAGTGTTGGGTGAACAAATTACGGTTGGGCAATTGATAGGATTGATAAAGCATTAAGAAAGAACATCAATTCATTAATCATGTAGGCATGTTTTCCGTATATAGTCGTACGTGCTCGCAATGAGAAACTTGCACAACATCTTTTGTCCTACCAGCCGGTGGCAGCCGGGCCTCAAGGGAAACTACTCGGATATTAAGGTACTCCTTTTAATAGAGTACCGGAGCAAAGCATTAACACACCGTGAAAACATGTGATCCTCACATCACTACCATCCCCTCCGGTTGTCCCGATTTCGTCACTTCGGGGCCATTGGTTCCGGACGAGTGACATGTGCATACAACTTGTAGATACAATCTAAGCAATAATTATAGAGCTCAAATCTAAGATCATGCCACTCGGGCCCTAGTGACAAGCATTAAGAATAACAAGATTGCAGCAACAATAACTTCACAAACTTTATAGATAGACTAATCATAATGTATCATCCATCGGATCCCAACAAACACAACACCGATTACATCGGATGAATCTCAATCATGTAAGGCAGCTCATGAGACCATTGTATTGAAGTACATAGGGGAGAGTATACCGACATAGCTACTCGCTAGAACCCGTAGTCCATGGGGGAACTACTCACGGAGCATGGCGGAGGCGGTGGCGTTGATGGAGATGGCTTCCGGGGCACTTCCCCGTCCCGGCAGGGTGCCGGGACGGAGTTCTGTCCCCCGAATTGGAGTTTCGCGACGGTGGCGGCGCCCACGGAGTCTTTCTCGGAGTTTCGTCAATTGGTACGGTGTTTTTAGGTCGAAAGGGGTTTTATAGGCGAAGAGGCGGCGCGGGGGGCACACAGGGCGCCACACCCTAGGCCGGCGCGGCCTAGGCCTGGCCCGCGCCGCCATGTGGTGTGGTGGCCCCCTGGCCCCTCTCCGACTCTTCTTCGGTGTTCGGAGCCTTCCGGAGAAAATAGGAGGTTTGGCGTTGATTTCGTCCAATTCCGAGAATATTGCCCGAACAGCCTTTCCGGAACCAAAAACGGCGAGAAAACGAGAACTGGCACTCGTGGCATCTTGTTAATAGGTTAGTTCCGGAAAACGCATAAAAACATTATAAAGTGCAAGCAAAACATGTAAGGATTGTCATAAAACAAGCATGGAACGACAGAAATTATGGATACGTCGGGGACGTATCAGCATCCCTAAGCTTAGTTCTCGCTCGTCCCGAGCAGGTAAACGATAAAAAGAATAATTTCTGTAGTGACATGCTACTTACATAACCTTGATCATACTATTACAAAGCATATGAAACGAATGAAGTGACTCAAGGCAATGATCTATAGTTGCTAACAAAATAGATAACATATAGCAAAACTTTTCATGAATAGTACTTTCAAGACAAGCATCAAAATTCTTGCATAAGAGTTAACTCATAAAGCAATAGATTCAAAGTAAAGGCATCGAAGCAACACAAAGGAAGATATAAGTTTCAGCGGATGCTTTCAACTTTCAACATGTATATCTCATGGATATTGTCAACACAAAGTAATATGATGAATGCAAATATGCAAGTATGTAAGAATCAATGCACAGTTAACACAAGTGTTTGCTTCTAAGGTGGGAGGAAGTAGGTAAGCCGACTCAACATAAAAGTAAAAGAATGGTCCTTCAAAGAGGAAAGCATCGATTGCTATATTTGTGCTAGAGCTTTGGTTTTGAAAACATAAAGAGAGCATAAAAAGTAAAATTTTGAGAGGTGTTTGTTGTTGTCAATGAATGGTAATGGGTACACTAACCCCCTTGCCAGACAAACCTTCAAAGAGCGGCTCCCATGAATTATTTTTATTTTTGGGTGGCACTCCTTCCAACCTTTCTTTCACAAACCATGGCTAACCGAATCCTCGGGTGCCCGCCAACAATCTCATACCATGAAGGAGTGCCTTTTTATTTTAGTTTTATTATGATGACACTCCTCCCAACCTTTGCTTACACAAGCCATGGCTAACCGAATCCTTCGGGTGCCGTCCAACAATCACATACCATGGAGGAGTGTCTATTTAGGTTAATTAATTTGGGACTGGGAATCCCATTGCCAGCTCTTTTTTGCAAAATTATTGGATAAGCGGATGAAGCCACTAGTCCGTTGGTGAAAGTTGCCCAACAAGAATGAAAGATAAACACCACATACTTCCTCATGAGCTATAAAACATTAACACAAATTGAGAAGCATTTTGAATTGTTTAAAGGTAGCACTCAAGCAATTTACTTTGGAATGGCAGGAAATACCACATAGTAGGTAGGTATGGTGGACACAAATGGCATGGTGGTTGGCTCAAGGATTTTGGATGCATGAGAAGTAATCCCTCTCGATACAAGGCTTAGGCTAGCAAGGTTGTTTGAAGCAAACACAAGTATGAACCGGTACAGACAAAACTTACATAAGAACATATTGCAAGCATTATAATACTCTACTACTCGTCTTCCTTGTTGCTCAAACACTTTTACCAGAAAATATCTAGACCTTAAGAGATATCAATTATGCAAACCAATTTCAACAAGCTCTACAGTAGTTCTCCACTAATAGGTTTAAACTACATGCAAAAACTTATGGTCTACTTGAGAGCTCAAAACAATTGCCAAGTGTCAAATTATCCACAACATATGAGGCATTTTCCTTTTCCAACCAAATAAAGATAAGTATTGTAGCTTCCAACTTTTATCATTGAACATTAAAAGTAAAACGAAGAACACATGTGTTCATATGAAAAAGCGGAGCGTGTCTCTCTCCCAAACAAGGATTGCTAGGATCCGATCTTATTCAAACAAAACAAAACGAAAAATAAACACACAGACGCTCCAAGTAAAACACATATGATGTGACCGAATAAAAATATAGTTTCAGGGGAGGAACCTGATAAGTTGATGAAGAAGGGGATGCCTTGGGCATCCCCAAGCTTAGACGCTTGAGTCTTCTTGAAATATGCAGGGATGAACCACGGGGGCATCCCCAAGCTTAGACTTTTCACTCTTCTCGATCATATATCATCCTCCTCTCTTGACCCTTGAAAACTTCCTTCACACCAAACTTCTCACAAACTTCATTAGAGGGGTTAGTACTCAAAAAATTTGAATCCACCTTGGTCCTGTAGTGGCACATTGCAAGAACTCAATAAAACATTAGCTACAGCCCTCTACGTCTAGAAAACCTCGCTCAAAGTCCACAAGAGACAATGCAAAAAACAGAGACAGAATCTGCCAAAACAGAACAGCCAGTAAAGACGAATTTTAATAAAATACTTCCGTTGCTCAAATCAGAAAACTCAAAACTAATGAAAGTTGCGTACATATCTGAGGATCACTCACGTAAATTGGCATAATTTTCTGAGTTACCTACAAAGAATTTTGCCCAGATTCGTGACAGCAAAGAAATCTGTTTCTGCGCAGTAATCCAAATCTAGTATCAACCTTCGATTAGAGGCTTCACTTGGCACAACAAAACACAAAACTAAGATAAGGAGAGGTTGCTACAGTAGTAAACAACTTCCAAGACACAAATATAAAACAAAATACTGTAGCAAAATAACACATGGGTTATCTCCCAAGAAGTTGCTTTCTTTATAGCCATTAAGATGGGCTCAGCAGTTTTAATGATGCACTCGCAAGAAATAGTATTTGAAGCAAAAGAGAGCATCAAGAGGCAAATCCAAAACACATTTAAGTCTAACATGCTTCCTATGCAAAGGAATCTTGTACACAAATAAATTCATGAAGAACAAAGTGACAAGCATAAGAGGATAAAACAAGGATAACTTCAAAAATTTCAGCATATAGAGAGGTGTATTAGTACCATGAAAATTTCTACAACCATATTTTCCTCTCTCATAATAATTTTCAGTAGCTTCATGAACAAACTCAACAATATAACTATCACATGCAGCATACTTTTCACGATTTCCAAACACATAATTTTTATCAAGTTCAAGAATAGTGGAATTAAAACTTTCAAACTTACTTTTATTAATAATATAACAAGGTAGTTGATCAATCTCAAGAGATATGGGACTCATAGAATAAGTCAAGAACTCTCCAATACCATTTTCATTAGTAGTACAATTAATATTATCAAGTAACATAGGACCATCATCTAGAGCTTTATCATAGACATTTGCCAAACAAAATTCTTTAGTACCATGCATTTCGACATCTGGCACAAACAAAGCATTATCATAAGATTTATCAAAGTAGCATGGATTATCATATATAACAGTAGCATAATTATTCTCACAAGTTTTACTCATAGGTACTATTTCAAGAGAATCCACAGGAACATAACATTCAACCTCTTTCGGTAAGCATGGAGGACAATCAAATAGTGTAAGAGATAAAGAGTTACTCTCATTAGAAGGTTGACATGGGTAGCTAATCCATTCTTCCCCCTTTTGTTCATCACTCTCCTCTTCTTTTTCATCCAATGAGCATTCAGGTTCATCAATTTCCTCCTCTTTTTCATCCAATGAGCTTTCAGGTTCATCAATTTCTTATTCCATCGGTTCCTGCAAATTGTGAGTGCATTCTTGTGCATTAATGTGTCTCTCTTTATAATCAAGGATATAAGGATTCCTACCGTAGCATTCTATGCAAGAATTAAGGATAGTAGAGACATAATCTTTAAGGCCCTTACAAACAACACAAGTTTCATAATTCTCAACCATGAAGGATTCTATCTCGGAGGCTCCCATAAATAAGACAAATTGTTCTACCTCTTCGAACCCATAATGAATATAGCAATTCCGATTATAGCTCTTAATTAAAAATTCCTCACTAAAGCCACATTGAAATTTAAGATGTTTAGTATCCCGTTGAGAGCAACGAGTTTATATCATGGCGTTCAAGCAAGATTTTAGCAATTGTATTCAATTTTTCTATCATAGTACTCATTATTTTACCAGTTCTTGATTCTCTATAATTATTATAGCATTCTATAAGCTCCAAGTAGGTTGTTGGTTCTCCCATAACAGCAGTTTTTAATTTTTCGATTTTTCAAATTTTTATGGATTTTTGGGTATATGAGGAAAGTAAAACAAAACTGAAATAAACTAGACAAAAGTAAACTAAGCAAACTAATACTAGACAGAAATAAACTAAGCACAAATAAACTAGAAAAAAGTAAACTAGCAAAACAAAATAAAATAAAAGTAGAGAGAGAGGTAGAGTGTACTCCCCAGGTGAACTTATGAGTAGAGCTATGCCTCCCCGGCAACGGCGCCAGAAAACAGTCTTGATGACCCACAAGTATAGGGGATCGCGATAGTCTTCGAGGGTAGTATAACCCAATTTATTGATTCGACACAAGGGGAGGTAAAGAATACTTATAAGCCTTAACAACTGAGTTGTCAATTCAGCTGCACCTGGAAAAGCACTAGCAACAGGGGTGATGTGAAAGTAGCAGTAATATGAGAGCAGTAGTAACAGTAACACAGCAGCAGTAATAGCAATATGAGAGCAATGGCACGAGAAGATAGTTGATACTACTTCCAATGACATGTAGAACAAGTATATGATGATGACAGATGGACCGGGGTTCCCAGCCGATCTACACTAGTGGTAACTCTCCAATAACAAGTGTTGGGTGAACAAATTACAGTTGGGCAATTGATAGGATTGATAAAGCATTAAGAAAGAACATCAATTCATTAATCATGTAGGCATGTTTTCCGTATAGGGTCGTACGTGCTCGCAATGAGAAACTTGCACAACATCTTTTGTCCTACCAGCCGGTGGCAGCCGGGCCTCAAGGGAAACTACTGGATATTAAGGTACTCCTTTTAATAGAGTACCGGAGCAAAGCATTAACACACCGTGAAAACATGTGATCCTCACATCACTACCATCCCCTCCGGTTGTCCCGATTTCTGTCACTTCGGGGCCATTGGTTCCGGACAGTGACATGTGCATACAACTTGTAGATACAATCTAAGCAATAATTATAGAGCTCAAATCTAAGATCATGCCACTCGGGCCCTAGTGACAAGCATTAAGAATAACAAGATTGCAGCAACAATAACTTCACAAACTTTATAGATAGACTAATCATAATGTATCATCCATCGGATCCCAACAAACACAACACCGATTACATCAGATGAATCTCAATCATGTAAGGCAGCTCATGAGACCATTGTATTGAAGTACATAGGGGAGAGTATACCGACATAGCTACTGCTAGAACCCGTAGTCCATGGGGGAACTACTCACGGAGCATGGCGGAGGCGGTGGCGTTGATGGAGATGGCTTCCGGGGGCACTTCCCCGTCCCGGCAGGGTGCCGGGACAGAGTTCCGTCCCCGAATTGGAGTTTCGCGACGGTGGCGGCGCCCCTGGAGTCTTTCTGGAGTTTCGTCAATTGGTACGGTGTTTTTAGGTCGAAAGGGGTTTTATAGGCGAAGAGGCAGCGCAGGGGGGCACCTGGGGGCGCCACACCCTAGGCCGGCGCGGCCTAGGCCTGGCCCGCGCCGCCATGTGGTGTGGTGGCCCCCTGGCCCTCTCCGACTCTTCTTCGGTGTTCGGAGCCTTCGGAGAAAATAGGAGGTTTGGCGTTGATTTCGTCCAATTCCGAGAATATTGCCCGAACAGCCTTTTCGGAACCAAAAACAGCAGTAAAACGAGGAACTGCACTCGTGGCATCTTGTTAATAGGTTAGTTCCGGAAAACGCATAAAAACATTATAAAGTGCAAGCAAAACATGTAAGGATTGTCATAAAACAAGCATGGAACGACAGAAATTATGGATACGTCGGGGACGTATCACACGCCGCGGCCACCTCGCCTCCGCACGCCTCGGCCACCTCGACGGCGCCTGCAGCCTAGCTCGCCTCCGCACGCCGCTCCCCACCTCCCACGCCAGGGCCGGCCATGTGTTCGACAAAATGCCGCCGCGGTAGAACGTCAGCCCCAACCACGAGCTACTGGGGCCCCTCGCTCCGCTCCATGTCCGCCGGCGGCGGCCACGTCCGCGGCCTCTCCGACGACCACGAGCCCAACCGCCGGGAGTGGCCCGGCCTCTCCCCGCCCAAGGGCCTCGACTTCTCCATCATCGCCCTCGGCCGAACTTCCTCTCGCGGCGTCGACAAGACCAACGGCACCGCCATGCGCTGCTACGGCGGCGGCATGCAGTCGCCGCCCGCCTTCGCGTACGGGGACGCCGCCTACAAGGCCGTCGCCGCCGGCCGCCGACACGCGTGCGCGGTGGACGCCATGGGCGGGCTCGTGTGCTGGGGCGACGGCAACCCGGACGTCCTCCGGGAGGAGCTGCCGGCCGACATGACGGCCATGGCGCTCGGCCACAACACCACGTGCATCCTCGCCGGGAACGGCACCGTCAGGTGCTGGGGCGTCAAGGTGCCCAAGGAGTACACTCGCACCGGCCTTCGCGTCCATCGAGGCCGACGGCGACACCGTGTGCGCCGTCATGACCGAGCAACTACTCCGTCGTGTGCCTGGGCCAAGGACGGCCGCTTCGACGGGAATCATCTCGTCTTCAACAGCACCCTGCCCGGGGCATGCACCAACAAGACCAGCTGCCAATGCGACGTCGTCTCCGGCTCGGGGCGCTCGCGGCACCGGCGGCGGGGTTAGCGACGTAGAGCTCGCCGTGTGCCAGCCTTGCACTATACCACTGAACGCGTCGAGGATCGTCGTCGCCAATGGGAGGACGCCGACGCCAGGCAACAACGGGAAAAACAAGAATGCGCTGGTGGTGGGGCTCGGCGCGGCCGGCGCCGGCGTCGCGGTTCTCGCGGCGGTGGGGCTGACGTTCTACCTCGTGGGGTTATACATGTTGTTCTCGTTCTTAGTTTGCTACATTTTTAGCAAACGATTAGCAATATGATGCCATTGCATTATCACTAGGTGTTCCGGCACTCTATGGTTTCGCTATTAATCGGTTTACATAGAGAGAAGAGCGAGAGGAGGAGCGCCGAGTGTTAGGGTTAGGGTCCGTAGCGGTGCCGAGTCTGTGGCGGTGCCGCCGCGACATAGAGAGAAGAGCGAGAGGACGAGCGCCGAGTGTTAGGGTTAGGGTCCGTAGCGGTGCCGAGTCCGTGGCGGTGCCGCCGCGACATAGAGAGAAGAGCGAGAGGAGGAGGGGGAACACCGTGTCCGTGGCCGTGGCGGTCCGTTAGGGTTTTTTGCTTTCTTCATTTCAATTGTTATCCATCTAGCAATCCGTTATATGATCATTACATGATGAATGAAATACAATTGCTTTCTTAATTTTGCGGTGACATTGAGGTATGGAGGACGGCACCTTCGTCCGAGATGAGGAGGGGAAGAAGCGGTGCAGCGATTGATCTATGAGAGTGCCCGTGGTTCGGAACCCGACGATGGAGATGACAACGAGTACCCCGACTTTCCGAATGATTTTGGCGAGGGACTTGAGTCTGAACAAGTTAGAAAAGACAATGAAGTGTCCATCACAAACTCCGGCGAGGTGTATATCTATGTATCAATTAGTCTGTGTTCATCCCTAGATGCATTCATTTATTTGTATTGCACTTATTAACGAATAATTTTTTCTTTTAGCCTTCCGGATCATCGAGCAAGTCCGTTAGAACAAAACGAGGCCCGACGCGGGTGCTAAAGTGCGAGGGCAGGTTAGCCCTCACGGCATTCAAGGCTAATGGTGAACCAGTGGAGCCCAAGGAGTTTTGCCGCAAATTTACAAGTCAATCCGGAGTTATTGTTAGGGACCATGTACCGATCAGCATTCAAGAGTGGCATAAGCCGAAGAACCCGGAGAGTGGTGCTAGTTATGTCAACGACGCGATGAAAAAATTTCTTTGGGACACGCTCATGACAAAGTTCAGCCTACCGGAAGACATGACGGAAGGCCGGAAGAATAAAGTCAAGGAATGGACATGGAAGAAGATGGCCATACAATTCCGGACCTTCAAGAAAAATTTATGGGACAAATATAAGAATGAAGATCCAGTATTCGATGATAATCTAGTGAAGATAAAAGATCACCGGGCCGCATTTAAGGAGTATAAGCAATCGTCTACTTTTGTGTCCCGATCGAAGAAAAATACCGAAAATGCTGCAAAGAAGAAACTTCCGCATCATTTGGGGTCGGTGGCTACAAGAGTGCCATTCCGAAGTGGACAGCGTTTGAGAATAAACTCGATGGATCATGGAATCACTCCACGGACATGGGACCGGCCCGAACGGTCCAAGTTATGGTTGTTCGCTCATGGGGCAGGGTTGGACCCAAAGACAGGGTTGATCATTGCGAAGGGAAAATGGAAGGAAAAAATTGAGGCAATTGTACCGAAGCTTGTAGATGCAATTGACAAGGTCGAAAGGGAGAGTACATTCCCGATCGAGAGAATGACGAGCCGACACTCGCTCCGGGGAACCCCGAACATGTTGGACGGGTACGAGCTCGCCCGGGTCTCACCATGAAGGAAGCGTGGCCGGACAGCGCCGACACTTATAGAAGCCGTTCGCGAAAGAAGAAGAAGGACGCCGACATTGTAACGGAGTTGTTATCTAGGGTGGAGGCTCTTGAGAGAAATCAGAGGGCACCCGATCAGCCGCTGTTTCTACAGGATCCACAAGCCGATGCTGCCCCATCTCAGCGAAGAAGCGGTGTCGGTTCCTCGCATCTTGACGGATGTGGAGGAAGCTACCCCGTGGATTATGTCACGGAGAAGACAGATTGCGAGCTACATATGTTAATCGGGACCGCGTCCGTTAAGGTGGCGGTCGGCTATGTGTACCCAAGTGAAGATGGAGCAATGCACCATCATATGCCCATTCCACCTGGTTGTGTTCGTGTCGGGGTGGATGAAGTTGTTTCGGGTTTTGAAAAAGTGGAGCTTGATATTCCTAGAGGTGAAGATGAGAGGACACCGGCCGATGTCAAGCACGGTTTCGCCCTATGGCCGAAGAAGTACGTCGTCCTTTTGCAAAGGCCACCGACTCCTACACATGAGCAGCAAATGCCATCGACTCCTCCCGGTGGCAGTCTCGGTGAGCAGCCAAGTCCACACCTACCCGAGAGGGACCCCGGCGTGAGTCCACCATCTCGAGATCCTCCGCGTAAGACGGCGTCCGTTAAGCGGAACGGTACGCCGCCTAGGAAGAAAGCTAGAAAGGAGAAAAACTGCCGCCTACCGAGAAGTTACCTTGGGAAAAAACTCCGAGAGGAAAACGCGGAGGCCGTTCGGGCCGAGGTGAAGAAATTTTTGCACCGAAAGTGCCGGAGATACCTTTCGAGAAGACACTAGATCGGGAGAAAGTTGTGCGTACCGTTGACAATCTATATGACCCTGTACCATCGCCGCCATCCGACTATGTGCGTTCTATTGAAAGGTCGTATGACAAGATGATCGAGGCGACAAAACCCGTTCAATCGGGTATCAGGGAGATAAAAGGGATACACCAAGTCTACCAGCTCGGACAACAACCCGTTCAATCGGTCGACCCTCTCAAGGTGTTTGACGGGAAGACCGTTCAAAGTTCTCAACAAGACAGAACTGATTACGCCTTAGCTGAACAAGCATATCAGTTTGTTCAAGGGAAAGATTTGGTCGAGAATGTCAGGAAGGTACCAACAAGTATGCGTAACTTGCATTCGTGGTACCTTAAGGCCTCAAAGGAAGGGATCGAGACTATCATGGTGCGAGTTAGGGAAGAGCACTACTTCCGGGAGTACTGTGTGAACGTTGACTTCGCCGAACTCTTTCAGTTATACAATCTCCGGGCCCTCGACAAATCAATCATCGGTTGCTATTGTCTCGTAAGTGATTTATTTATTTAATTTGAGAAGTCGTTCATTGTCTCGCAGATTATAATCTTTTGTGCGCTATATTATGCGGATCCAAGATGCTCGAATGCAAAAGGGACGATATCACGGACATTGGGTTCATTGACCCGAACACAATGCATGTCAAAACCATAGACAATCCCCTCTATAACAAGGATACACCGCAGACTTTGCTAAGGTTTTTGAAGCGACAACGTGACAAAAAGCTAATACTTTGGCCTTACAACTTCGAGTGAGTCTTACTTGTCTTATAACACATTATATTTTGCTCACCGTATGTCAAAATTTTAACTAATGACTACATATTGAAACGTGCGTAGGTTTCACTTTATTCTTCTCGTCATCAATTTGGAAATTGGAGAAGTTGAAGTCTTGGACTCACTAAGCAAAGAAAAGGATCTATACGTGTCTTGTTTTTTAATGCTCGGAAGGTAATTTTAATTCTTATCGGTTTGTTTCGTTAATTTCCTGCTTTGAACTAATTGATGACTCTTTTATGCATTTTCTTTTGTCGAGCAGCGTATGGCAAACTTTCATCAAGGAAGATACGTCCCGTGAATGGCCACCGAAGCTGCGATGGCGTGCGAAAGTAAGTAGTACTACCTAGGTCCACACACCTTTCAATTATCATACTTGACTATTGTTTGATTGAATTATATTCTTGTAAAGAAATGCCCGCAACAACCTCCGGGGACCGATCTCTGTGGATTCTTCGTTTGCGAGTACATCCGCAGAATTGTCAACGAGAGAACGAATAATGAAAGAAATAAAGAGGTACAAAAACAATCTTCACAAATTTGTTTTGTTATCATAAGTTGTGCTGAGTTTCAGTAATAGTTGTTTCATGTATTCATTTGTATCTTATTCTTTTATAGTTGGCAAGAAAGCGGAACAAGCTCTCAATCGATGACCGCTTCATAGCAATAGGCGAGGAATTGGCGGGATTTTTCCTTCGGGACGTCATACCACAACTCGCAGAGCACCACTATGAATGAAGATGTACATGTTACATATATAGTTGACTCGAAGAGTACCACTATGCTACATGTAATAGACATATATAGAGTACGCCTCGGAGAGCACCACTATGCATGAAGATCGATCTTCATGCATAGTGCTACTTAATTTGCGATCTTATGCAATAACATGTGTGTTATATTATATGCACCAACTTGCTATGCATCATCTTGATCTTCATGTACTACCTAAACCCAAACGCGTTTCTGGTGCATCGACGCGATATGAAACAAACCGATATCCCTAAACCTCTCCAAAACCCTAAAAAGCCAATTCTCTGCCGCGGCAGAGATTTGGGCAAATTCCCTGCCGCGGGGGGAACCTTTGGTACCGGTTCGTATTACCAACCGGTACCAAAGATCCTTAGCCCTGAGCTCTCCTGGTGGCCCACGTGGAGGCCCGTTTTATACCGGTTCGTAAGCAACCGGTACGAAAGGGGGGGGGGGGCTTTAGTGCCGAATAATTTGTATCGGTTGCAAAACCGGTACGAATGCCCCTCTGGAACCGGTACGCATGAGAGATTTTCTACTAGTGATTGTAAGATGGTGATGTTCGGTATATTTGTACTTCAAGATGAAGTTGAGGGGATGAAATTTATCATAGTATATTTCTCATAATATAAGAGGCAAAAAGATACACATGAAAAATATCTATGGTAACAAAAGCATCAACACGAACACAATAGAACTGTTGTGCCAAGTTGAAGACTAGTATGCACAACAAACTACCAAATGTACAATCCTCTATCTTCCTCGCCCACTTATTTGGGCGTCAATGGCTTTAGGTTGTGAATCTATCGTTCCCTACCTTCAAAGATGCACATATGTCTGTCTTTAATTATTGGTCCAATCCTACAAAAATGAATATAAAAATGAGCCTTCAAGAGATATAACAAAACTGTTAGCATGCATAACTTCCAAAAATATAGAAAAATAGGACATGTTATAAACATTTCTCAAATTGCAAAAAAACAAGGCACATTTCTATAGGATATGTTTTTTTATTCCCACTGAAGTTATAATATCCTGACATTTTGAGTGAATAACCCGCACCTCATAAAATTTCTAAGATCAAAGTGATGTTGCATTGTTGTGAAGACTTTCACCAAAGACCAAACCTCACATGAAGGGTATCTCATCAGATCGTATGAATAGTGCCCCAAGTGCTGAAAAGGAGAACATCAGATGACATTAAATTTTACCTACATGTGCTGCAGAAATTGGTTCACTCAGCCAAATAAAAGTTGTTTTCTAGCGCTAGCAAACATAAATGCGAAAACCTAACGGTTCTTGTTTTTTCTCCCATTGATAGCACTGTAGAGCATTCAACGATTGGTTATCCGACTGAGCGCATGCATAGTGAAATTCAAAAATGATGAACAGCCATAGCTATATATAGAACATACTCTTGTCTTTTTGTTATCAGCATGTTCCTGCCTTCCGTCTGTTCCTTGATTTTTTTTCCTTGAGGAATCAATGTTGATATCAACTGCGCGCTTGTTTTATGCGTAATCTAGCTTAACACGAGCTAGCACTGTTTTACCAGATAGCCAAAGTACTGTAGAGTGTGAGACTGTAGAGTAGACTACTGGATGTTGACCTAGATTTTGTACTCTGACGGATAAATGATGCTCGGCTGGCAGCTAAGGTAATCGACATGGACGGATGATAAATTTCACGCGTTGCTTTCCTTGTCATTGCCATATGAGATTCTGCTGACCGCGTCTTATATCTGATAGCACTGTAGTACAAATAGACGATTAATCTGTTGGCTGGTGATCAAGCTCTTCTTGTTTTCAGATTGGCATTGCGCAGTTAACGCAACCGCGACCTCTATTGCATATATATCCATTTGTTATTGCAGTTCCCGAACAACTCAGATCGATCCATCCTTCCGTTTTTAATTGCCAGTGATCTCAGCCTCGATCTCGCCCAGATTCATCGCCTCCTGCCCCGCGCCGTCGTCAGTACGAGTGGTCGTCAGTGGGGGCCTGAACCTGACACGAACCCTAGCTCATAAACGCTCACGATTGGTCACGCACTCAGTCGGTTCGCGCTAACGGAACGATCGGGAGGCGGCTGATGGCAACAGAGCGGAGCCTGAGCTGCCTACACGCGTACGATCCCAAATCGATATCGAATCCATCCATCCATCGGTGCCACCGGCGACGTCTCCATCGACAGAGACGGCAGGTTCGTACACCACCGGCTGAAGCTGAACTCCATTCATGGGTAATTGGGGGTGGCCACCAGCTAGGGAATACTTTGTTCACACTGAACTTGGAAGATTAACCTTGTAGAAACTGTAGTGCAGGGCACGAACCGCCCGATCAATTGATGACACTTACCAATTAGGTTCGCATCTTGGTAGCAATCTGTCTATTTTGCAGCAAACTGTACTGAGTGACTGTGTGCAATGAACAATCTTGATAGCGATCTGTCTATTTTGTAGCAAACTGTACGAGTGACTGTGTGCAATGAACAATCGGTAGCTAGTACTTGGATTACATTAGTGTCATGCTCAGTTTCGTGCAAGACGTGGCATTTACATTGTGTTTGAAGTATGCGGTGGCTAGTCTTGGAATCGAAGATGTAAGCCGTTCTAGCTGTTTAGCTACTTCTTCCATAGAAATGATATCTTTTCATGGTGTATTTTAGGGGGAAAAAAGGATAGTGTTATGTTGTTTAGTTCGTTTTCCGCTTCCATGGATACCACATGCCATGTGTTACCAAATGTGACTACCTCGGAACGTGCTAAGACGAATCTTGGCCGTGACCAAACTCCGAAGTTCTAAATGTTCATGAGACCACTTGCATGTTATGGTTCTGCGTGGAATCCTTTGATTGCCAAAATGTATGGATGAAGACTGTATACTAGCTAGCTGCCATCTTGTTGCACAAATTGTGTTTTTCTCAACTCTACCAGGAGCTAGGTCTTATTTGGCCTAACAAATATAATCGCTGGTCCGTTTTCTCCAACCAAACGAAACGGTCCAAACAACAGAAAACAGAGGTTTAAATGGTGCATGGTCCATTGTACCAAGCTGCAAATCCCCGTCATTTAAGCTGGTTGATCCTACGATAGTTACTCGTCAGTAGTACATCCATTCCACACAAGCACCCTGCATGCGTTCTTGCTCAACCATAATTCACCTAGGTTGATTGAGACATTGCTCTCATTACCACATCTCTTTTATTTTAAACCACCTCTTAAGAGAGGCCATCTCATTTCGCTCAAAACATAATTGTTCCTATTTTTTAAAAACAATCACCGGGGAAGGGGATTCCGTACCTCAATATATTACTTGAACTCCTTTCTAGAAGGCCGTTGGTATATTTTTTGACAAAGGGAATATATTTATATTGCATACATACTAATTACACCTAGCCTCTGCAAAAGCGAAATATCCTGAAGATATTACGAATACACACAACCCTATTAAAAAAGGGAAAAAGAAGAAGAAGAAAACAAAAGATCTCACTCCGGTGATCAAAACCTTGTAACTGCAACACAAACCAGTGCCAAGGTAGCACCCAGAATCCATGCTCACAAAACAATATCTACGACAAGACCGTTGCCAGGCACAACTAATTAAGGGAGGCATTGAATTTTCACCTACAACATGTCTGACCTCTCAAAACAATACCTTCAATAACAAAATTGCCAAGCACAACCAATTAAGGTCGGACTTTGGATTTTCATCCTCAAAGACAAGACTCTGTACTCATCATGTGTTGCCGCTCCTGCTTGGCGATGTCGGTGTTGAAAGTTAAGAAATACTAAGCAAAGTCCTAATCGCCATGAAGACTAAGTCCGCAATTACCAGACTTAGACCTCGGTCACTATGAAATTCTCCGTCACTGTCTTTTCCATGGAAATAAAAAACCTAAATGTCTCATGATCGCAACAGCCAGTGAAGCTTCACGTCACTCCCTCCTGAAGCGGCACTACCAGAAATATGGGTGCACACGACCGAATCTCATCCGATCCAGCAATTTACATGCCTCCCGAAACTCGTTTGGCCAGCCAGATCAATGAGGGCATGCATCAAGCAGAACACAATCTTGGCACGAGACGAACCAAAGGACCACCTCCTTTATTAAGAAGATCGGAAGGCAGAGCCTTCTGGAACTCGTTTGGCCAGCTAGATCGATGAGGTCCTGCATTAAGTAGAACACCATTAGGCACCCAATGGAGATCGTCGGCGGAGCCTTCCGGAACTCGTTTGGCCAGCCAGATCAGTGAGGGACTGCATCAAGTAGAACGTCATCTTGGCGCGAGAAGAACCCAAGGACCACCTCCTTTATCAACAAGATCGGTAGGCCCCCAAGCCGCTACTCGTCGGCTCCCAACAGAAGACCTGATATATCAGTGGGCACCGCCACCACTATCCGCACCACGCGGAGATGAGGGGCAAGCCATACCGAGTCCACTGAACCAGGCGATGTACCACCCTTGCGACCACAACGATCACTAAGGTCGCTTAAGAAGACCGAGCCCTCAGCCACGGTGTCCATTTCCGTCGGACGAGTTGCACTGTCTAGGGCTGTGGCGAAGCTACGACTGGAGATCCCACCACTCGAGGAGGAGAAGGCCCCCACCGCTACGAGTCGCGCTTAGAAATGAGAGCCCACCAAGTCATAAGTGCGATGGATTTTATTTATGAAATAATGAGGTTGTACCGCAGCTCCTCGTGTTGGACAAGTGCCAACACTTTGCTTTTCTATTTGCTTTGCTTTTTAGTTTGTTTTTATTTGAGGTTTTTGTAGCCTAGATTTTCCACCAATTTTCTACTCTTTATTTCTTAATCTAAAAAAATCCTTTTATCCTTTTTCTCAAAGTGGTTTCATTTGCCTCTTATGCTTTAAAATTTAAAGAGACTTGTCTCATCTGAGTTTTGAAGAAACAAGTTCATATGAAATATGAACGTAAGCTTGCGAGTGAAAGGTATGTCTTACAACTCCCACTTCTAAAGTTTGAAATTCCATGCTAGTTAGTTGTAATTGTGAGTTATTATACTAGTGGGAGTAAGTCTTGATAGTTAGAGTAAAGCTTTTATATGTTTGTAATTATTTAAGTAAGATCTCACTCTAATTCTTGTTGTTAGCCGAGCTTGGCCATCAAATAATTTTGCTAAATAATTATAATAATAAGAATTCTCTAAATAAAAGGCTTGGGTGATGCTAAATTGTCCTTAAAGTTTAGCCATAGAGTAATCAATCCATAGGTTTAATGATAGACTTGAGGGCACTCTTTGGATGATTTTTTTGAATGAATGAATGCTTAGGGGGAATGGAGATGCATGCCAAAGTTTGACATGTTAATTAAAGTATGATATAGCTTTATGCGGGTCAACAACACTGTCACACTCCACGAATGCTAACAACTCCGCTGGCCTACAAATCATCTTTCATGGAGGCAACTCCTGAATTTTGGCTATTAAGTTGATAAACACTTGTAGCAGCAATGATACAGTGGGTAAAATTTTGCATCCTCACGAGTCCGTGTTATAAGTGAAGTTGGAATAATTTTACGGGCCACTTTGAGGGATCAAAAATGCTACGAGTACCTTTTCTAGATTACAGAGTCTGATTGAACAAACTAATCTTTGGCATTGTCTTGTTGATCCATGTAAAATGCATACATGAACTTTGCACTTTATTGCAACATATTATCACTTATTTACACATTATATAATGTTATTTTCATGTTCTATGATGTTTTAGGGGATTTTCTAAACAATCCCCTCTCCTCCGGTTCTAATTCTGTTTGACAGAAAACACCTCTTTTTAGTGTTTTTGACATTACAGGAGCTACGGGACTTGAAAAAGGGCAATGTCAGGGGCCACGCTTTGAAAATTTTGAGACGAACAAAATAAGATGAATTGGGTCACCAGGAGATCAACAGGATGGGAAGGATGCATGGTGGTGCACACACCCCCTCTCGGCGCGCCACCTGTGATCTTTCTCGCCTCGACAGTCCGATTCGCTTCAATCTCGCGCCCACCGAATTATTTTGACCTAAAAACTACTATATATATATATGACCCCCATGGGTTTCGTCGAGGCTACGGCAACGGAGATCAAAAACACATAAACAGAGAGTCTACAGACCGCCGCCGGTGGAGATCGGAGGGGGGAAACGCTGTCGGAATCGCCTCCATTGGATTCCACCCCCTCCGGTGAAGGCATTAGCACCATCTTCATCTACCCATTGTAATCTCTTGGCAAACATGATGTGTGAGGCAATCTATCGTTCTCCTATGATGTATTGTACCTCCATGTCTTTGTTTGTGTAGTGACTTATTCATGGAAATTGTAAGATACTTTGTGATGGTTGCATATAATATTTATTATCTTTTATGATGATATTTTGTACTGATATATGAGTACACACATATGTCAGGGGGATGCATAAGGTTTTCACCATTGCATGTTGATAGGGAGAGGGACAGCGGGGCTAATAGAAACCTTGTCCTAATTCTTAGATGCATGGTGTATTAGTCATGATTAATCAAACAAGGGGTTTCATTTTGGGGACCTTTCAACTTACAGCGTTGGTTGGACTTTATGTCTTAATAATTCCCTTTTTTCTCTTAACTGGCATTGGGATCAATCACTAGGGGTGTATTTGCTCATATCCATGGCTACAACTATCTATGACTACTCTCTAGAAAAAAAAACTATAAAAAGACTATCTTTGTGCTTCACTAATTATGAAAACAACACAAATGAAGTAGAAATTTGCCAGAACACTTACTCCCTTGAGTTACTCCACTTCATCTCGTTTTACTTTATTGTACTTTACTTTTCTTGCATTTTAATCATTGCAGTTCAATTTCAGCATTTGTAGTTCATAGTAAAAACCTCTTCACTCACACACACCATATCTCCTAGCTTGCATAGTAGGCCATATAAGTGGGTTATAGGGCTTTAGAGAATAGATTGTTTACCTTCAGCTCCTCGTGGTTTCGACACCCAAATACTTATCGAATTGTACTGTGGTGATCCCCTACACTTGGGGGTTATCACTCGTTACTGAAGAGCAAAGGTTCTAGAAAGGCAAATATCTATAAGAAGTGTTTGATAAGACTTGATTTAATGATGTGGGTGTTACAATGGAAAAAAACTCTATTGATATGCTTCTTTTAACACGATCCTTCACTCTTATATGTTAATAATGATTTTCTTATTCTAAACCTTTGCAAGCTGAGAGTTAACTAGAGAAATTAGAATGAATCTTGCTTGACTAGTTATCCTTATTTATAAAATATTTATTATGATTGTCTTGGCTTAACAAAGCTTGTGTGATATCTTGCCATTACTCTATCTATGCTGAAGCTTTCAGGAAGAAGAAGTGGTACTTTCTTGAGACTTAAGTGAATTTGCTTTCTCATTGTTTCAGTTTAAACAGTTAGTTTCCTTATGATTTTTTTGGTTTTTTTAAGGACAATCAAGGTTTAAGCTTGTGGATGTTAATGGTTGTGAAAAAGACCCATCTTTATCCATGTTTAAATTTTGCTACCGTATGGTTAGGGAGTCACCTCCAAGATCCTCTCCAATGCACCAACATGAAACTTGCAGACAAGGTTCAACAAAATCTATAAACCAGAGTCTTAGGAACCGTGGCACATCTTTATGCAAGAACCTCTCTAGGAGGCAAAGAAGCAACCAAGAATAACTCATTTGTGTAGCTAGCAATCGAGTGTATGTCTTAATGCATGTATGCATGTGCTTTATCAAAGGTACAAGAAAATATAATAAAATGTTGGTAGCGTGTTTGAAGAAATGTTGCATGTGTTACTAGTACAGCTTGGTATGTATGTAGTACTACTAAGAGATGCGAGAAAATGTTTGCGATATTTCTAGAAAAGCACATAACTTCGCCTATGTTGTCCCAACATAGCCGGTCTAAAGCCCGGGTAAAGGAGGAGGGTTATGATAGGCTTGGCGAGCCAACATAAGAAACCCAACCACTCTTATGGAGATGAAACTCAAAAGATTTTCGTTGGGGCGTAACCCTCTTAGCGACGCGCCATATCGGAACCCGGGTGTGGTGTCAAATGGGAAAGGGCCGGGTCATCACCCCCTAGGTGGCGTGCCGTATCTTGATGTGGATACGGTGGCAAGTGACCAAGGATCGGGTCGTCGCATCCTTAGTGGCGTGTTACATCGGTGCCCAGGTATAGTGGAAAATGAGCAAGGGTCTTCGCATTTGACTCGACGAGTGCGAAGGGTAAGGAAGCTAGCCGAGCCTAGGAGGTTTCACTTAGGTAGCTGGAACGTAGGGTCCCTGCTAGGTAAGCTTTGGGAGTTAGTTGATACATCGGTGAGGAGAGGTGTTGATCCTTTGCGTCCAGGATACCAAGTGGAGGGGACAGAAGGCGAAGGAAGTAGAGGATACCGGCTTCAACCTGTGGTATACGGGAACGGCTCCAAAAAGAAATGGAGTAGGCATCTTGATCAACAAGAGCCTCAAATCTGGAGGGTAGACGTCAAGAGATGTGGGGACCGGATTATCTTGGTCAAGCTGGTAGTTGGGGACTTAGTTCTCAATGTTATTAGCGCTTATGCCCCGCAAATAGGCCACAGTGAGAACACCAAGAGGGAGTTCCGAGAAGGCCTAGAGGACTTGGTTAGGGGTGTACCTAGTGGCGAAAAGCTCTTCATAGGAGGAGACCTTAATGGCCACGTGGGTACATCTAACATAGGTTTTGAAGGGGTGCATTGAGGCTTTGGCTATGGTATCAGAAATCAAGAAGGGGAAGATGTCCTATGGTTTTCTTTAGCGTACGACATGATTGTAGCTAACACCCTCTTTAAAAAGAGAGAATCACATCTAGTGACTTTTAGTAGTGGCCACCACAGTAGCCAGATTGACTTCATCCTCTCAAGGAGAGAAGACAGAAGTGCGTGCCTAGATTGTAAGGTGATATCTGGAGAGAGTGTTGTCCATCAGTATAAGCTTGTGGTGGCTGACTTCCGCTTTCGACATCGTGTCCTGCGGAATAAGCGTGCGAAAGTTGCTAGAATGAAGTGGTGGAAGCTCAAGGGGGAGGTAGCACAGACGTTCAAGGAGAGGGTCATTAAGGAGGGCCCTTGGGAGGAAGGAGGTGATGCAGACAATACGTGGATGAAGATGGTTCGTAAGGTGGCCTCAGAGGAGTTTGGAGTGTCCAGGGGAAGTAGAAGCGAAGTTAGGGATACCTGGTGGTGGAACACTGATGTCCGAGAAGGC
>NC_061513.1:128381807-128473036 GCF_022539505.1 Lolium rigidum
GCACCTTCGTTAATTATGACCTGTCACTTTATTAAATCTACCATTACAACAAACTCCAACATAAATAACATCAATCTTACATCATCAAAGAGAAAGGATTATAACTCATTAAATTATAACCTATTCATTGAGTCGCTGATAATATTACGTTCAATTGAATTGATCGTCATTAATAAATCAAAAAACTTTGTTACATTTCAAAGTGATCAGACATAAAAAGATTTCCTCGTATTCGATCCAGTAGTTCCTCAAAAAAGCCAATCTTTTTGCATAAAGTTGGTTGATCATCAAATAGATAAATCCATGGTAAAACATTATTTATAAAGATTACAATATTTCATTAAATTCCGTGCATTTCGTCTCTACATCAAAAGTAACCCAAATTCAAATACTACTTCATCAAATATATTTGTGAAGAATAATGTAACTCAAACAAGCGTGCTTTACATTTCTTTGATCCATGGATAAACCTTTGTTCATCAGACAGATAACAACAATCTTTAATAACATATATTTCAAAAAAACAGATACTAGTTTTATAATATCATCTTCACATCATATCAATTTTAAATTTCAGAAGATTCAATATAAAATTGACTAAGTAAATGATAACATCATCAAACCTCTTTTAACATTAACTCATATGTATTTCCATTAGTAAACAGTTTTAAGTTCATAAAATACTAACAATATAGGTGAACAATAAATACTTTGTATCAAATCATTATTATTTGTATAAGTAAATCTAGCACCCAAGTGTTCTCTAAAAATTTCATTTAACATAATAAAAATAAATAAAGCAAAGCAGAATGTAAAATAAAATAAATCACTCCCATTTTTTCGTATTTTTTTATATCTATTTTTTCATAAATAACACATAAATATAATATAAAAAGCTCAAAGTC
Organism: Lolium rigidum; assembly: GCF_022539505.1. Lineage (NCBI taxonomy): Eukaryota > Viridiplantae > Streptophyta > Magnoliopsida > Poales > Poaceae > Lolium > Lolium rigidum. The sequence continues at coordinate 128,382,713 of NC_061513.1, forward strand.
AAAAAGATTAGATATAAAACCTCACCTAGCGTGTAACAAATCTCCTGAACAACATTTATAACATGATCTTAATAATATAATAATTTACTACGTCAGTAAAACCTCCTAAAAAAAACGTGTAATCTTACCTATCAATACATTTCTAATACACAAAGTATCAGATTTTTCAAAAAATAAAATAACCTGATAATTTAAATAAAAGTATATTACAAGCCTCTTCACCCAAAATTTCAACATCAACATTGGTTTCTCACTAGTCAACTAACCTAACTCTTGTTAAAATTTGTCCAAGTCACCATAACTATATAACATCAAAAGTCTTGTCACGTAACATAAAAAGTAATGTTTGTTTAAACAACGAAATTTCAATAGTTCTTGATAGTCAACATTTGAATGCCAAAATAGACAAGTCACAGTTCACTAAATAAAGTGTGTCTCTAACCAGATCTAAGCACATGTTAGTGACAGCGTCTGATTAAATAACCAAATCAAAAACACCAACAATATCTCTGCTCATCATAACCAAACTCTTTCTATAAAAGATTCTATAAGGCATTGATAAATCTATAGTAACTCTTGTCAGTTACAAAATTTCTAAAAAAGTCTGTCTTTACCTATAACTAAAATTTCCTCAAAATAAAAACCAAAAGTTCTCAATAACAATAAGTCATTCTAATCAAAAAGATAATCACATATAATGTAGATATAGTCTAACTCATTCTAAAAATCACACTCCATGGTGACCTCTTCCTTCTCATCAAAACCACACCATGGCAGCACCAGTAAGTTAATCAAAAGTCTCTTGAACCACTATTAACAAGATCACAATGACCATATCAGATCAATTATTCTAAGCATAAACAAAATAATACTAATGAATTATATTCAATCATCAAAAAAATCGATCAAGTCAGTTATAAAATATCTCTTTCCATAAATAAAAACATATTCTAAGTGCGTTTTTATAAATCTTAATTAAGAACAGAATGTAAAATGAAAAACCATAAAAAATATTTATAAACATAATAAATATAGGTAATTCATTAAGTATTATCTCAAATCCTAAGCTCTGCGCTAAAACTACATCTGTCTCTCCTTTTTTTTTAGTCTTTACTCCGAAGTGTCATACAGGCACTCTCCTCAGTCATCAGAATTCTCATTTGTGATAGATACACATTAAATAATAGTGCGTAATATAATCAACACTAACTCCTCTTTGTCATAAGACATCAACGTAATGTTTTATCCTAAATAACATAACCTGCTACATAAACTTTCTCTATCTATCAGATTGTCAATGCGGGCATGAACCCACTATCGAGCATAAGTACTCCCTCTTGGAGTTAAAAGCAAAAACTTGGCCGAGCCTCTACTAGTAACGGAGAGCATGCAAGATCATAAACAACACATATGTAATAACTTGATAATTAACATGACATGGTATTCTCTATCCATCGGATCCCGACAAACACAACATAGAGTATTACGGATAGATGATCTTGATCATGTTAGGCAGCTCACAAGATCCAACAATGAAGCACAATGAGGAGAAGACAACCATCTAGCTACTGCTATGGACCCATAGTCCAGGGGTGAACTACTCACTCATCACTCCGGAGGCGACCATGGCGGTGTAGAGTCCTCCGGGAGATGAATCCCCTCTCCGGCGGGGTGCCGGAGGAGATCTCCAGAATCCCCCGAGATGGGATCGGCGGCGGCGGCGTCTCAGTAAGGTTTTCCGTATCGTGGTTTTTCGCCTCAGGGGTTTCGCGACGGAGGCTTTAAGTAGGCGGAAGGGCAGAGTCGGGGGCCAGACGAGGGCCCCCACCATAGGGCGGCGCGGGCCCCCTTGGCCGCGCCGCCATGTGGTGTCGCCACCTCGTGGCCCCACTTCGTATGCTCTTCGGTCTTACGGAAGCTCCGTGGAAAAATAGGCCCCTGGGTCTTCGTTTCAGTCCAATTCCGAGAATATTTCGTTACTAGGATTTCTGAAACCAAAAACAGCGAGAAAACGAGAGCTGGCACTTCGGCATCTTGTTAATAGGTTAGTTCCGGAAAATGCACGAATATGACATAAAGTGTGCATAAAACATGTAGGTATCATCAATAATATGGCATAGAACATAAGAAATTATCGATACGTCGGAGACGTATCAAGCATCCCCAAGCTTAGTTACTGCTCGTCCCGGCGAGGTAAAAACGATAACAAAGATAATTTCTGAAGTGATATGCCATCATAACCTTGATCATACTATTTGTAAACATATGTAGTGGATGCAGCGATCAAAACAATGGTAATGACATGAGTAAACAAGTGAATCATAAAGCAAAGACTTTTCATGAATAGTACTTCAAGACAAGTATTAATAAGTCTTGCATAAGAGTTAACTCATAAAGCAATAAATCAAAGTAAAGGTATTGAAGCAACACAAAGGAAGATTAAGTTTCAGCGGTTGCTTTCAACTTGTAACATGTATATCTCATGGATAATTGTCAACATAGAGTAATATAACAAGTACAATATGCAAATATGTAGGAATCAATGCACAGTTCATCACAAGTGTTTGCTTCTTGAGGTGGAGAGAGATAGGTGAACTGACTCAACATAAAAGTAAAGAGAATGGTCCTTCAAAGAGGAAAGCATCGATTGCTATATTTGTGCTAGAGCTTTTATTTTGAAAACATGAAACAATTTTGTCAACGGTAGTAATAAAGCATATGAGTTATGTACATTATATCTTACAAGTTGCAAGTCTCATGCATAGTATACTAATAGTGCCCGCACCTTGTCCTAATTAACTTGGACTACCGGATCTTTGCAATGCACATGTTTTGACCAAGTGTCACAATGGGGTACCTCCATGCCGCCTTGTACAAAGGTCTAAGGAGAAAGCTCGCATTTTGGATTTCTCGCTTTTGATTATTCTCAACTTAGACATCCATACCGGGACAACATGGATAACGAGATAATGGACTCCTCTTTAATGCATAAGCATGTGGCAACAATTATTATTCTCATATGAGATTTAGGATATATGTCCAAACTGAAACTTCCACCATGAATCATGGCTTTAGTTAGCGGCCCAAAGTTCTTCTCTAACAATATGCATGCTCCAACCATGAAGGTGGTAGATCTCTCTTGCTTCAGACAAGACGGACATGCATAGCAACTCACATGATATTCAACAAAGAATAGTTGATGGCGTCCCCGAGAGGCATGGTTATCGCACAACAAGCAACTTAATAAGAGATAAAGTGCATAAGTACATATTCAATACCACAATAGTTTTTAAGCTATTTGTCCCATGAGCTATATATTGCAAAGGTGAATGATGGAATTTTAAAGGTAGCACTCAAGCAATTTACTTTGGAATGGCGGATAAATACCATGTAGTAGGTAGGTATGGTGGACACAAATGGCATAGTGGTTGGCTCAAGGATTTTGGATGCATGAGAAGTATTCCCTCTCGATACAAGGTTTAGGCTAGCAAGGTTATTTGAAACAAACACAAGGATGAACGGTACAGCAAAACTCACATAAAAGACATATGGTAAACATTATAAGACTCCATACCGTCTTCCTTGTTGTTCAAAACTCAATACTAGATGTTATCTAGACTCTAGAGAAACCAAATATGCAAACCAAATTAGCAAGCTCTAAGTATTTCTTCATTAATGGGTGCAAATTATATGATGCAAGAGCTTAAACATGAGCACAACAATTGCCAAGTATAAAATTATCCAAGACATTTTAGAGTTACTACATGTAGCATTTTCCAATTCCAACCATATAACAATTTAACGAAGAAGAAACTTCGCCATGAATACTATGAGTAGAGCCTAAGGACATATTTGTCCATATGCTACAGCGGAGCGTGTCTATCTCCCATAAAGTGAATGCTAGGATCCATTTTATTTAAACAAAACAAAAAACAAAAACAAGCGACGCTCCAAGCAAAGTGCATAAGATGTGACGGAATAAAAATATAGTTTCGGGGGAGGAACCCGATAATATTGTCGATGAAGAAGGGGATGCCTTGGGCATCCCCAAGGTTAGACGCTTGAGTCTTCTTAGAATATGCAGGGGTGAACCCCGGGGCATCCCCAAGGTTAGAGCTTTCACTCTCCTTGATCATATTGCATCATACTCCTCTCTTGATCCTTGAAAACTTCCTCCACACCAAACTCGAAACAACTCATTAGAGAGTTAGTGCATAATAAAAATTCACATGTTCAGAGGTGACACAATCATTCTTAACACTTCTGGACATTGCATAAAGCTACTTGGACATTAATGGATCAAAGAAATTCATCCAACATAGCAAAAGAGGCAATGCGAAATAAAAGACAGAATCTGTCAAAACAGAACAGTCCGTAAAGATGGATTTTATTAGGCCACCAGACTTGCTCAAACGAAAATGCTCAAATTGAATGAAAGTTGCGTACATATCTGAGGATCATGCTCGTAAATTGGCTTAATTTTCTGAGCTACCTACAGGGAGATAGACCCAGATTCGTGACAGCAAAGAAAGCTGGAACTGCGCAGTAATCCAAATCTAGTACTTACTTTTCTATCAAAGACTTTACTTGGCACAACAAAACATAAAACTAAGATAAGGAGAGGTTGCTACAGTAGTAAACAACTTCCAAGACACAAATATAAAACAAAAATACTGTAGTAAAAACATGGGTTGTCTCCCATAAGCGCTTTTCTTTAACGCCTTTCGGCTAGGCGCGAAAGTGTATCTCAAGTAACATCGAGAGATGAAGCATCAACATCATAATTTGTTCTAATAATAGAATCATAGGGTACCTTCATTCTCTTTCTAGGGAAGTGTTCCATACCTTTCTTGAGAGGAAATTGATATTTAATATTACCTTCCTTCATATCAATAGTAGCACCAACGGTTCGAAGAAAAGGTCTTCCCAATATAATGGGGCAAGATGCATTGCATTCAATATCCAAGACAACAAAATCAACGGGGACAAGGTTATTGTTAACCATAATATGAACATTGTCAACTCTCCCCAAAGGTTTCTTTTTAGCATTATCGGTGAGATTAACATCCAAATAACAATTCTTCAATGGTGGCAAGTCAAGCATATCATAGACTTTCTTAGGCATAACGAAATACTTGCACCAAGATCACATAAAGCATTACAATCAAAATCCTTGACTCTCATTTTAATGATGGGCTCCCAACCATCCTCTAGCTTTCTAGGAATAGAAGTTTCAAGTTTTAGTTTCTCTTCTCTAGCTTTTATGAGAGCATTTGTAATATGTTTTGTGAAAGCCAAGTTTATAGCGCTAGCATTAGGACTTTTAGCAAGTTTTTGCAAGAACTTTATAACTTCAGAGATGTGGCAATCATCAAAATCTAAATCATTACAATCTAAAGCAATGGGATTATCATCCCCAAGGTTGGAAAAAATTTCAGCGAGTTTTATCACAAGCGAGTTTCAGCGGTTTTAGCGAGTTTCGAGGTAATTTTGCGCGCTTTGCACTAGGAGTAGAAACATTGCCAACACCAATTATTTTACCATTGATAGTAGGAGGTGCAGCAACATGTGAATCATTAGCATTGCTAGTGGTGGTAATAGTCCAAACTTTAGCTACATTTTTCTCTTTAGCTAGTTTTTCATTTTCTTCTCTATCCCACCTAGCACGCGAGTTCAGCCATTAATCTTATATTCTCATTAATTCTAACTTGGATGGCATTTGCTGTAGTAACAATTTTATTTTCAATATCCCTATTAGGCATAACTTTCGATTTCAAAAGATCAACATCAGAGGCAAGACTATCAACTCTAGAAACAAGAATATCAATTTTATTGAGCTTTTCCTCAACAGATTTGTTAAAATCAGTTTGTGTGCTAATAAATTCTTTAAGCATAGCTTCAAGTCCAGGGGGTGTATTCCTATTATTGTTGTAAGAATTCCCATAAGAATTAGCATAACCGTTACCATTATTATAAGGATATGGCCTATAGTTATTACTAGAATTGTTCCGATAAGCATTGTTGTTGAAATTATTATTTTTAATGAAGTTTACATCAACATGTTCTTCTTGGGCAACCAATGAAGCTAATGGAACATTATTAGGATCAACATTAGTCCTATCATTCGCAAGCATAGACATAATAGCATCAACCTTATCATTCAAGGAAGAGGATTCTTCAACGGAATTTACCTTCTTACCTTGTGGAGCTCTTTCCGTGTGCCATTCGGAGTAATTAACCATCATATTATCAAGGAGCTTTGTTGCTTCACCAAGAGTGATGGACATAAAGGTACCTCCAGCAGCTGAATCCAATAAATTCTGCGAAGAAAAATTTAGTCCTGCATAGAAGGTTTGGATGATCATCCAAGTAGTCGATCCATGGGTTGGGCAATTTTTAACCAGAGATTTCATTCTTTCCCAAGCTTGAGCAACATGTTCATTATCCAATTGTTTAAAATTCATTATGCTACTCCTCAAAGATATAATTTTAGCAGGGGGATAATATCTACCAATAAAAGCATCCTTGCATTTAGTCCGAGGAATCAATACTATTCTTAGGCGAGAGATAGCAACCAATCTTTAGCTCTTCCTCTTAATGAGAAAGGGAACAATTTTAATTTTATAATGTCACCATCTACATCTTTATACTTTTGCATTTCACATAGTTCAACAAAATTATTGAGATGGGCAGCAGCATCATCGGAACTAACACCAGAAAATTGCTCTCTCATGACAAGATTAAGTAAAGCGGGTTTAATTTCAAAGAATTCTGCTGTAGTAGCAGGTGGAGCAATAGGTGTGCATAAGAAATCATTATTATTTGTGCTAGTGAAGTCACACAACTTAGTATTTTCAGGGTTGGCCATTTTAGCAATAGTAAATAAAGCAAACTAGATAAAGTAAATGCAAGTAAACTAATTTTTTTGTGTTTTTGATATGGCAAACAAGACAGCAAATAAAGTAAAGCTAGCAACTAATTTTTTTGTGTTTTGATATAATGCAGCAAACAAAGTAGTAAATAAAATAAAGCAAGACAAAAACAAAGTAAAGAGATTGAGAAGTGGAGACTCCCCTTGCAGCGTGTCTTGATCTCCCCGGCAACGGCGCCGGAAATTTGCTTGATGCGTGTAGTTGACACGTCCGTTGGGAACCCCAAGAGGAAGGTGTGATGCGCACAGCGGAAAGTTTCCCTCGGTAAGAAACCAAGGTTTAATCGAACCGGTAGGGAGTCAAGAAGCACGTTGAAGGTTGATGGCGGCGGAATGTAGTGCGGCGCAACACCGGAGATTCCGGCGCCAACGTGGAACCTGCACAACACAACCAAAGTACTTTGCCCCAACGAAACGAGTGAGGTTGTCAATCTCACCGGCTTGCTCGTAACAAAGGATTAACCGTATTGTGTGGAAGATGATTGTTTGCGGAGAAAACAGTAAAACAAGTATTGCAGACAGATTTGTATTTCGAGTATTAAAAGAATGGACCGGGGTCCATAGTTCACTAGAGGTGTCTCTCCCATAAGATAAAAGCATGTTGGGTGAACAAATTACAGTCGGGCAATTGACAAATAGAGAGGGCATAACAATGCACATACATGACATGATAAGTATAGTGAGATTTAATTGGGCATTACGACAAAGTACATAGACCGCCATCCAACTGCATCTATGCCTAAAAAGTCCACCTTCAGGTTATCATCCGAACCCCCTCAAGTATTAAGTTGCTAACAACAGACAATTGCATTAAGTATGGTGCGTAATGTAATCAACAACTACATCCTCGGACATAGCGCCAATGTTTTATCCCTAGTGGCAACGAGCACAACACAACCTTAGAACTTTCCATCACTCGTCCCGGTGTCAATGCGAGGCATGAACCCACTATCGAGCATAAGTACTCCCTATTGGAGTTAAAAGCAAAAACTTGGCCAGAGCCTCTACTAGTAACGGAGAGCATGCAAGATCATAAACAACACATATGTAATAACTTGATAATTAACATGACATGGTATTCTCTATCCATCGGATCCCGACAAACACAACATAGAGTATTACGGATAGATGATCTTGATCATGTTAGGCAGCTCACAAGATCCAACAATGAAGCACAATGAGGAGAAGACAACCATCTAGCTACTGCTATGGACCCATAGTCCAGGGGTGAACTACTCACTCATCACTCCGGAGGCGACCATGGCGGTGTAGAGTCCTCCGGGAGATGAATCCCCTCTCCGGCAGGGTGCCGGAGGAGATCTCCGGAATCCCCCGAGATGGGATCGGCGGCGGCGGCGTCTCGGTAAGGTTTTCCGTATCGTGGTTTTTCGCCTCGGGGGTTTCGTGACGGAGGCTTTAAGTAGGCGGAAGGGCGAGTCGGGGGCCCGACGAGGGGCCCACACCATAGGGCGGCGCGGGCCCCCTTGGCCGCGCCGCCATGTGGTGTCGCCACCTCGTGGCCCCACTTCGTATGCTCTTCGGTCTTCCGGAAGCTCCGTGGAAAAATAGGCCCCCGGGTCTTCGTTTCGTCCAATTCCGAGAATATTTCGTTACTAGGATTTCGAAACCAAAAACAGCGAAAAACGAGAACCGGCACTTCGGCATCTTGTTAATAGGTTTGTTCCAGAAAATGCACGAATATGACATAAAGTGTGCATAAAACATGTAGGTATCATCAATAATATGGCATAGAACATAAGAAATTATCGATACGTCGGAGACGTATCAGGCATTACGACAAAGAACATAGACCGCTATCCAGCATGCATCTATGCCTAAAAAGTCCACCTTCGGGTTAGCATCCGCACCCCTTCCAGTATTAAGTTGCAAACAACAGACCATTGCATTAAGTCCACAACCTTAGAACTTTCTGTCACTGTTCCAGATTCAATGGAGGCATGAACCCACTATCTAGCATAAATACTCCCTCTTGAAGTCACAAGTATCAACTTGGCCAGAGCCTCTACTAGCAACGGAGAGCATGCAATATCATAAACAACACATATATGATAGATCGATAATCAACTTGACATAGTATTCCATATTCATCGGATCCCAACAAACACAACATGTAGCATTACAAATAGATGATCTGGATCATGATAGGCAGCTCAGAAGATCTAAACATGATAGCACAAGAGGAGAAGACAACCATCTAGCTACTGCTATGGACCCATAGTCCAAGGATGAACTACTCACGCATCAGTCCGGAGGCGGGCATGGTGATGTAGAGCCCTCCGGTGATGATTCCCCTCTCCGGCAGGGTGCCGGAGGCGATCTCCAGAATCCCCCGAGATGGGATTGACGGTGGCGGCATCTCAGTAACTTTTCTCGTATCGTGGCTCTCAGTACTAGGGTTTTCGCGACGGAGGGATTATATAGGCGAAGGGGCAGAGTCGGGGGACGCTCGAGGGGCCCACCCCATAAGGCGGCGCGGCCAGGGGTGGGGCCGCGCCCCCCTATGGTGTGGCCGCCTCGTCGCCCCTCTCCGTCTCCTCTTCGGTGTTCTGGAAGGCTCCGTGGAAAATAAGACCGTGGGCTTTTGTTTCGTCCAATTCCGAGAATATTTCATGTGTAGGATTTCTGAAACCAAAAACGGGCAGAAACAGGAACTGGCGCTTCGGCATCTTGTTAATAGGTTAGTGCCAGAAAATGCATCAAAATGATATAAAGTGTATATAAAACATGTGAGTATTGTCATAAAACTAGCATGGAACATAAGAAATTATAGATACGTTTGAGACGTATCAGCTGGTAACAAAACCTTTTCCACAAGCAAGCATGATCAATAGCACCTATGTTATATGATGTTATGATTAGTAACAAATACAGCTAGATTATTTGTACTCTAGTGAAAGTGGGAGACTGTTGGAGATAGTGCCCTACATGTGAATAATAAAGAGAAATTATTATTATATCTCATTAGTTCATAATAAGTTTTATGCCATGATATAATTGTATTAGTCGGAAACATTGATACAAGTGTGGTATGTAAATAAACCAGGGTCCCTAGTGAGCCTATGTGGAAACTAGCTCATTGGTCATCTGATGATTGAGGTTTCGCGATCATGGAAATTTATGTCAATTGACAATGGGATCATATCATTGGATGAATGATATGATGGACATACCCAATATAAGTATTGCAACATGATCAAGTCACAAAGTTCATCGTTGCGATAATTATGAAATCATAGTAACATACTCCCTAGACTCTGAGATCATATATAATCACTATCACTGGAGGCTGTCATGACTGCATCAACCGTCACACCATAACTGGGTGATTATTTTTTCGATAAAGGGAATATATTCAAGACATACCGATTACACATAGCCTTTGCAACAACACAATACCCTAATGGTATTACGGATGCACACAGCCAAAAAAGAGAAAAAAGCTAAGAAATAAAAAGTCCCGCTACGGTATCCAGCCCTAGCAGCAGCAATATATCCACCACCAAGATAACACATGAACTCCAGGCTCTCTAAAAGCGATGCCTCCAAGAAGGAAACAGTGCACAAGCATCGCCGTCACCTGATCAAAAGATCTTAGGTTTTCACCCTGAAGATAGTCCCGCTCTCAAAACAATGCCTTCAACAAGGCCATTGCCATGCACAACCAATTAAGGCCATACCTTGGATTTTCACCCTGAAAGGTAAGACTCTGAACTTCACATGTGTTGTCGCCCACACTTGCATACTGTTGTTGCGAGAACCAGAACACCAAGCAAGTCCCTCAACATCATAGATACTCGAACCTCCATTGCTAGTCCTCCAATCCGGCCTTCATGATACTATCCACATCTGATTTCACCATGAATCAGAATGTCATCTGATGGCAACACATAACAGAGCTTCGCGCCACTCCCTCCAGAACCAAACGGTCGAAATAAAAGGGTGCACGCAACCGAATACCACCCGATCCAACAAACTCCAGGAAAAGATGCACTGTTACATTCGGCGGAGGAGCATTCCGAAACTCATCACTCCGGCTAGATGAAGAAGGACAGGCATCAGGATGGTCTTCATCTTTGCAAAATAAGAACCCTAGGACAACCACCTTTTTAGGCAGATCGGGCGGCCCCCACGCCGTCGCCCGCTGGTCGACCTCATTGGCGGAAGAGGAGGCCGCCACCGACCACAGACCCATCTACGAGTCATCTGCCGCCACCCCAACCCCGAAGTAGGCCACCAATGTGAGCCACCGGGAGGGAGAGGCGTAGAGGACCGACTGAACACCACCAGGCACGGCCGCGCCGCCGTAGACGTCGGATCCGCACCCATCAGGGTCACCCCCGCCGCCAGCCGCATCGCCAAAGATCACCTAGCCGCCGCAACCCTCGTCAGGGAAGCCACGCACGATGCGTCGCAGCTCCACCGGCCGAGGACGCCGCCCCGAATCCCGCCCAGGACCACACCGCGCCGATCCCTGACTAACCCTGCTACCGGTCGGCGACCGCCGTCTTCGATCCCGTGCCTCCTCTACGAGCACGACATGAGAGGGAGCCTGCCGCCGCCCAGAGCACCACAGGCTTTTCCCGTTCGCACGTGTCGGCGGTGGCAGGTGATACGTTGCAAACGTATCTATAATTTTTTATGCTCCCTGCTTGTTTTACACCAATTTGTATATGTTTTTCTCATACTTCGTTGCACTTTTATACATTTTATGGAACTAACCTATTAACAAGATGCCATGGTGCAAGTTCCCTGTTTTCTGCTGTTTTGTATTTCAGAAAAGTTGTACAGGAAATATTCTCAAAATTGGACGAAACAAAAGCCGATGTTAATATTTTTCCGTAACGAAGACAGAGTCCAGAGGGGGGTCGAAGAAGTGGCGCAGCACGGCCAGACCACACCTAGGCGTGGCCTGACCCTAGCCCGCGCCTAGGGGTGGTGTGGGCCCCCTGGCCTCCACCGACCTCTCCCTTCCGCCTAAAAGAAGCCTCCCAGCGCGTGAACCCTAAATCAATAAGCCTCCGCCGATGAAAAGTTCCGTTGCTCCGTCGCCATCGCATACAAGATTCGGGGGACAGAAGTCTCTGTTCCGGCACCCTGTCAGGATGGAGAATTGCCCCCGGAGCCATCTCCATCGACTCCACCGCCATCTTCATCGCCATTGCTGACTCCCATGATGAGGAGTGAGTAGTTATCCCTCGAGGCTGAGGGCTTTACCGGTAGTTATGTGGTCTATCTATCTCTCCATGTATGATCTTTATGTGATCATGAGCTTTGTGATCTAGTTGAATAAGTAGATGTTATGCTTCAACTATTGTGCTACTCAAGTGGTTTTATTATGTGATCTCCGGGGACACCTTGTCCAACGGTGTGAAGGTGATAGTGTGCACACCATGTTTGTTTCTTAAGCTTGATTTCTAGAAATACTTATAAATTATGGTGACTAGTTAGTACCATCTTTGTATGCTTAAAGTGATAGCGTGGGCGTCCATAGATTTGGGAATGCGAACTTTAAGGAATGATTATGCAGACCTACGCAGTGAATTTGTGTTTATTTTCAAATTGGAGAATGGTTCAGAGTAACATAGTGAAGTGATAATATCTATGTATTCAATTATGACATCATTTTTTAGAGTGTCCACTAGTGAAAGTATGATCCCTAGGCCTTGTTTCCAAGCATTGAAACACCATTTACAACCAGTTCTGCTACATGTTTGCTTGCTGAATTTTTATTTCAGATTGCAATTACTATTTACAATCATCCATATTACTTGTATTCACTATCTCTTCGCCGAACTAGTGCACCTATATACCTGACAAGTGTATTGGGTGTGTTGGGTACACAAGAGACTTCTTGTATCATAATTGCAGGGTTGCTTGAGAGAGATATCTTTGACATCTACCTCCCTGAGTTCGATAAACCTTGGGTGATCCACTTAAGGGAAACTTGCTGCTGTTCTACAAACCTCTGCACTTGGAGGCCCAATACTGTCTACAAAAATAGAAACTTGCATAGACATCAGCAGGTAGGAGGAGGGCCAGAGAAGGGGGAGGTGGGGGAGGCAGCTTAGGGTTTCCGCCCGAGCTGCCCTACGCGGGGGGCGACGCGGGGGCTGACCTTTATGCCTATGTCTATTTGTGTAGTAGTAGTAGTATTATGTACTAGCTTTCAACTGGGTGATCATAAAGGTGTTGCTCAGGTATTCTGAAGGGGTAGGATGAGGTGTATGTATCAAGATCGAGATTTGTTAATCTACGTGGCGGACAAATACTCTTGGCCCACTGATACGTCTCAAACGTATCTATAATTTCTTATGTTCCATGCTAGTTTTATGACAATACTCACATGTTTTATATACACTTTACATCATTTTGATGCATTTTCCGGCACTAACCTATTAACAAGATGCCGAAGCGCCGGTTCTCGTTTTCTGCTGTTTTTGGTTTCAGAAATCTTACACAGGAAATATTCTCGGAATTGGACGAAACAAAAGCCCACGGTCTTATTTTCCACGGAGCCTTCCAGAAGTCCGAAGAGGAGACGAAGTGGGGACGCGAGGCGGCCACACCCTAGGGGGGGCGCGGCCCCACCCCTGGCCGTGCCGCCCTATGGAGTGGGCCCCTCGGCCGCCCCCCGACTCTGCCCCTTCGCCTATTTATTCTCTTCGTCGCGAAAACCCTAGTACCGAGAGCCACGATACGAGAAAAGATACTGTGACGCCGTCGCCGCCAATCCCATCTCGGGGGATTCAGGAGATCGCCTCCGGCACCCTGCCGGAGAGGGGAATCATCACCGGAGGACTCTACATCACCATGCTCGCCTCCGGATTGATGCGTGAGTACTGAGAGGGGATGCTTCTCGTGCATCCAAAACCTTGAGCCAAAACTTATGCCATTTGTGTCCACCATAACTACCTACTATGTGGTATTTTTCTGCCATTCCAAGTAAATTGCTTGCGTGCTACCTTTAAAAATCCATTCCTTGTCTTTGCAATACATAGCTCATGGGAAAGTAGCCTAAAAAACTATTGTGGTAATGAATATTTTGCTTATGTATCTTAGTTCTTATAAGTTGCTTGTTGAGCGGTAACCATGTTTCTGGGGACGCCATCAAGCTGTTACACCTTTGTTGAATATCATGTGAGTTGCTATGCATGTTCGTCTTGTCTGAAGTAAGGAAGATTTGCCATGAGTTGAATGGTTTGAGTATGCATATTGTTAGAGAAGAACATTGGGCCGCCAACTAAAGCCATGTATCATGGTGGAAGTTTCAGCTTGGACATTAATCCTCAATCTCTTATGAGAATATTATCTGTTGTTGAATGCTTAAGCATTAAAGAGGAGTCCATTATCTGTTTTCTATGTTGTCCCGGTATGGATGTCCGCAAGTTGAGATCTATCAAAAACGAAAAATCAAATGCGATCTATCTCCTTGGACCTATGTACAGGTGACATAGAGGTACCCCTTTGTGACACTTGGTTGAAACATATGTAATGCAATGATAATCCATGGAAATCCGAGCTAATTAGGACAAGGTGCGAGCACTATTGGTATTCAATGCATGAGGCTTGCAACTTATAGGAGGTTTTATGCATAACACATATGAATTATTACTACCGTTGACAAAATTGTTTCCATGTTTTCAAAATAAAAAATCTTTAGCACAAGAGTAATACCTGCTTCCCTCTGCGAAGGGCGTTTCTTTTACTTTATGTTGAGTCAGTTTACCTACTTCTTTCTATCTTAGAAGCAAACACTTGTGTCAACTGTGTGCATTGATTCTTACATAATTGATTATTTGCATTCATCATATTACTTTGTGTTCACAACTATCCATGAGATATACATGTTGAAGTTGAAAGCAACTGCTGAAACTTATATCTTCCTTTGTGTTGCTTCGAAACCTTCTATTAAGAATCTATTGCTTTGTGAGTTAACTCTTATGCAAGACTTATTGATGCTTGTGTTGAAAGTACTATTCATGAAAAGTCTTTGCTTTATGATTCAGTTGTTTAGTCATTATCTTTACCATTGCTTTGAATCACTTCATTCATCTCATATGCTTTACAATAGTATTGATCAAGATTATGATAGGAGCATGTCACTTCAGAAATTATCCTTGTTATTGTTTACCTACTCGAGGGCGAGTAGGAACTAAGCTTGGGGATGCTTGATACGTCTCAAACATATCTATAATTTCTTATGTTCCATGCTAGTTTTATGACAATACTCACATGTTTTATATACACTTTACATCATTTTGATGCATTTTTCGGCACTAACCTATTAACAAGATACCGAAGCGCCGGTTCCTGTTTTCTGCTGTTTTTGGTCTCAGAAATCTTACACAGGAAATATTCTCGGAATTGGACGAAACAAAAGCCCACGGTCTTATTTTCCACGGAGCCTTCCAGAAGTCCGAAGAGGAGACGATGAGGGGACGCGAGGCGGCCACACCCTAGGGGGGGCGCGGCCCCATCCCTGGCCGCGCCGCCCTATGGGGTGTGCCCCTCGGCCGCCCCCCGACTCCGCCCCTTCTACTATTTATTCTCTTCGTCGCGAAAACCCTAGTACCGAGAGCCACGATACGAGAAAAGTTACTGTGACGCCGTCGCCGCCAATCCCATCTCGGGGGATTCAGGAGATCGCCTCCGGCACCCTGCCGGAGAGGGGAATCATCACCGGAGGACTCTACATCACCATGCCCGCCTCCGGATTGATGTGTGAGTAGTTCATCCTTGGACTATGGGTCCATAGCAGTAGCTAGATGGTTGTCTTCTCCTCTTGTGCTATATCTTGTGAGCTGCCTATCATGATCAAGATCGTCTATTTGTAATGCTACACGTTGTGTTTGTTAGGATCAGATGAATATGGAATACTATGTCAAGTTGATTATTGATCTATCATATATGTGTTGTTTATGATCTTGCATGCTCTCCGTTGCTAGTAGAGGCTCTGGCCAAGTTGATACTTGTGACTCCAAGACGGAGTATTTATGCTCGATAGTGGGTTCATGCCTCCATTGAATGCAGGACGATGACGGAAAGTTCTAAGGTTATGGATGTGTTGTTGCCACTAGGGATAAAACATCAATGCTTTGTCTAAGGATATTTGTGTTGATTACATTACGCACAGTACTTAATGCAATTTTCTGTTGTTTGCAACTTAATACTAGAAGGGGTGCGGATGCTAACCCGAAGGTGGACTTTTTAGGCATAGATGCATGCTGGATAGCGGTCTATGTTCTTTATCGTAATGCCCTAAGTAAATCTCATATTAGTCATCATGATATGTATGTGCATTGTTATGCCCTCTCTATTTGTCAATTTCCCAGCTGTAATTTGTTCACCCAACATGCTATTTATCTTATTGGAGAGACACCACTAGTGAACTGTGGACCCCGGTCCATTCTTTTACATCTGAAATACAATCTACTGCAATCTTTGTTCTCTGTTGTTCTTTGCAAGCAAACATCATTCTCCACACCATACGTTTAATCATTTGTTTACAGCAAGCCGGTGAGATTGACAACCTCACTGTTAAGTGCAGGTTCCACGTTGGCGCCGGAATCCCTGGTATTGCGCCGCACTACACTCCTCCACCAACAACCTTCACGTGGCCTTCATCTCCTACTGGTTCGATAACCTTGGTTTCTTTCTGAGGGAAAACTTACTGTTGTGCGCATCACACCTTCCTCTTGGGGTTCCCAACGGACGTGTGCATCACGCGCCATCACCCACTCGGTGGGATTACATCAATGAAGCTGCGCACCGTATGACTAGGTCATGAGGATGAAATAGCACATGAACGAGTTAAATAACCTTATCAATAACGAGATTGAACTAGGTATGATGATGCCGATGATCATATCTCGGACAAGTGCTGGTATCAAAGTAACACGGGAATATGAGTCAACGTTTATGGTTCAACTACATGCATATTCGTGGAATACATGGATCAATATGGGCATCCAGGTCCCGCTGATGATCATGTATCTAGTGTTCATGATCCGTAGGGTAACACACTTAAGGGTTCGGTGACGCTTGGAGATGCTTTTGGTATCATTGGAAACACCAAAGAATAGAGAAGAGAGAATCAGAAAAGTTTTGTATGAATCCGAAGGGTGTTCGAAGTGATCCGAAAGCTATTTCTGATCGCAGGGAATTAAATCATATGTGTATTATATATTAATTAATTATTAATATTAAATATTTTTTATTTAATTTAATAGGTGCAACCTACCTTAATGGGCCCCTCCCGGAGTGGATCCCATTAAAGGGGTTGGCCACCCCCCAATGGATAAGGATGGGGTCGGCTAGGGTTTGGGGGGCACCTTGGCCGCACCCCTCCCCCCTTGGCCGGCCTCCCCCTCTCCCCGATATAATTAAGGAGGGGCACATGGGGGGAGGGAGCACACAACACGAGGCCCTCCTCCCAGGCGCCTCCTCTCTCTCTAGTTTTCTCTCGCATGCGCGGTTCCTCGTAGATCTACGCACGTGGGAGGTTGACTCCACCCGAGCAAACTATCATACTATTGGTGTTTCGATCTAGAAGATCTACTTCCGCATTCTCGGTTGGATCAGAAAACCGGGAATCGTTGGCGAGCAATGTACGTGTACAGGACCACGGAGGTGATGCCATTTGTGGCGCCTATCGTCGAGCGAGAATCATCACGACCCTAAGGTCGGTGACGAACTACGACTACATCATCCTCGTTCTGGCGGACCGTTAACCATTTCGGTTTACGAGGGTACATCACTAAAATCTCTCTCTGTTATAACATTACTCCTAGATAGATCTGAGCAATCGGAATGCGCTAGTTAGAAAAAATATTGTTTTGTGCTGCGAACCCCTTCAGCTTGTGTGGCCGGGAGCATTGACCTTTTATTTAGTTGATGCACTAGCCAACTTAGTTAAAAAGTTAACTTCGAATGGCTATGTTAGACGTGAGATCCACAACAAGCCACAATTATTTAGAGTTAACGGCACGGGCAGGTCTTGAACTTAAGACCTTTTAGATCTCATATCATATTGAAATAATGTGCTAACCAACACAACCAAAATTCAAACTAATGGAGAAGGTCGGTAGTGATATATTTTAGAGTCCTCTCGGATCTACACTGTGGACATATGGGAAGAATTTACATGTGGGATCAAATAAAAGGTTGCAACTACTTTAGATTTATTAATGCATTGAGTTTTGAACTTGAAACTTTTGGCTCCGATATCTTGTAAAAAGTACTACCTCTGTCCATAAATAGATGCCAAAAGTTTGTCTAAATTTGAATGTATCTAGACATGATTTAGTGTATAGATACATCCAAATTTAAATAAATTTTTGACATCTATTTATGGACGGAGGGAGTATATTTCATTGTTGTATTGATCCAACACTTGTGAGGTTTATGTATAGAGGTACAATAAGAGGTTCTTGTAGTATACGGCAATTCCTGGTAAAGGTTTAAACCGGGTCGGTCTTGCTAAGATTTAAACAGAGTCTATCTCTAACTCTAGAATACACCAATGATGCGCCTGTGCCAGCTCCTGTGTATGAACAGGCGAAAATGCTCCTGAATTATTGCAGTCGACGCCATGGTGCGTGCTACTGTACATCTTTGCGGATTCAAGTTTTTCACGTGTGAGAACTGAGAACGCGAGTGGGATATGACGCTCTGCACGGCCGTACAGCACAAGGCGGCGACGCCATAGGCCATAGTGCAGCCAACGAGATAAACGTGTTCCCAGCCTTGGCGTTGGCGGTCTGGCGCTATTGCTGATGCAGGCTAGGTGTGGTCTAATCTGTACTCGCTGTACGACGATCGACGTCTAAAAAGTTTCAGACTTTTTCCTTTGCCGGCTGAATCATCTTTTCGGATGTTTGGGTCCAATTGATCTGAATCAGGAGGACTTGTCAACTTTCGTTGGTAACACTCCCTCTGTCTCCAAAATTGTCTAAGATGTATTAAAAATTAGATGTACTCCCTCCATTTATAAAAAGATGTTAAATTTTTGTCGAAATTCAGATGTATCTAGATATATCTAAATTTAGATAAATTTAGACATTATTTTATGAACAGAAGTAGTACCTAACATTAAATACATCTAACTTTTCACAAATCCCGGATAATTTTCATGAGAGAAAAAATACTCCTTGGCCAGTTCACCCAGAAGTCATATCACTACCATGAGGATTGCGACGGATCGGAGTTGCATGATTGTTCCTCGAGCTTTACCGTCCCCAACTTGGCCACCATTCATTCGTAGAAAAACTTGGCCGCCAGACAGACCCCGCGCTAACAACACGCACGTCATTAGAGCACATGGAGATTTAGCGCGAGCATATTGTACCCGATGTACTGTAATCTTTAGCAGACGATCGGCGCCTCAACAGTTCAGGACTTTTCCTTTGTAGATTGAATCGTCTTTTCGGATCAAGATGTTTTGGGCCCAATCGATCTAAATCCTGACTTGTCAACTTTCGTTAGTAGATGATAGTCCGGCCGCTCAGAAATTTAGGTAAAATTCCAGCGGAGAGGTCCGACGCAAACGGATTGATGTATCTGCGGCGATACATTCGTGGTCTAAAATTCCAGCAAAGTGTCCGCTCGTTTGTCACGCCCGTCTGGCAGCGATCCTGGCTTGATGCGTCCTCTCAGTCGCTGTCGCGATTGGCGTCGCTGCGTCGCTTCGACAGTCTGCGCCACGTTAATCGTGATGCCTCTCCTGCCGAGAGCGGCAGCCGCCCACCTCCGCCAACGCAGTAATAGCGATGCCACGCGTCCGGCGGCCGTCGCCTGCCTCCGGCCTATATAAAAAGGGCGCGGGCTCTTCTTCCTCATCCACTCGTCCACACAAATCCTAGCCTTCACAAGCTCCACCGTAGGGCCGCTTAGCTCTTCCTGCGACGAAGTCTGGCCCGCGAGGAAGTCCATGGCGGGTCCTGGTGGCCGGCGAGGCGGTCGAGGCCGCGGGCTTGGGCGCCCCCGGGGCCGGGGCCGGGGCCGCAGTGGTGGAGCATCTACGGCCCCACGGTCGTCGTCACCTGCGCCTTCCTCGTCATCGCAGGAGGAGCGCTGCTTCGAGTTCCTCATCCGCATCGACGATGACCCACTCGGCATCAAGCGGCTCCCGGACAAGTTGCCGAGTTCGTCGATGGCGTCGAGCCTGCCCAGTTGCAGCTACGGGAGGCCAGCTGCAACTTCTGTCGGTGGCCTGTTGAGGTCTTGTTCGACGGGCAGGGCAAGATATAGCTGCACACGGGTTGGGACAAGTTTGGCTGCGACCTCGCGCTCGAGCCCGGATACTAGCTCACCTTTCTCTACGAGGGGACGGCGAGATGATCGTCAATGTGTTCGATGACACAGTCTGCCGCAGGCACTACCACACCGGCGAATTCAGCTCGGACAACACAATTAAAACTGTTAGATTATTCTTTCTTTGCAGCGAATATGGCCACGAGCCAATTGAAGCCAGTAGTGGCGGTTTCTGTATGTCCTACCTTGGTGGAAAGAATGGTTATCAATGCTATCTAGATTTTCTAGTTTGGGTGATTGAGCGTGCCCGAGAGTATTCTTTCTTGACAGCGAACATACGAAACCAACACTACTGGCTTTCCTCATTCCTCAATGTTTTAATTTGAGTCAACCATGGTTCAGACTATGTATTAGTTTGTGTAAACAATGTTCCAAATTATGTATTAGTTTATGTAAAACCATGTTCTCAATATGTAATGTTTGGAACTATGTTTAAATGGAGAAGAGAAAAAAAAACAAGTAGAAAAAATGTGTCGTCCCGCTGGAGCCACTCCCATATGCAAACGAACGCGCGGACAAAAACGGTCATTTTCGTGTCCGCTGGGCGACTCAAACGGACGTCCGAAATGCGGCGCACCGTTGGAGATGCCCTCATGGGCACGAAGAATACGAGGAGTAGACATTGCATGTATTTTTTTAAATTTTTTGATGTAATAAAAAACATTGCATGTGAAATTTATCATCTATTTGTTTATTTAGATGTAATATGGAACTTAACATAATTTTATTGCAATATTATTTTTTATGCCTATGTGCAAAATTTTGGTTGAAAACATATTGAGAAATAATCTAATAGATAGGCCAGACCAAAAATGCATTGGACCGTTAGGGCTTATCCCCGACCCAAACGGGCAAACATAGCTTTTTTTTTATAAAGGATGCTTTATTACTTAAGAGAAGCAATTACATCCAGCCTCTGCACAACCAGGGTGCACACAGCCGTTTATGAGTCTTATTTGGTCCATAAAAAGTCTAGCTTAAAGAAGGAATCTAGGCGAAATACATATCGGAACGATGAAGCATATAACGCCTAAGGTGTGGGTGGGGCTTCAATCCGTAGACTATGCTGCCACCCATGTAGGGAAAAAGTATCCCTCGCCGTAGCCTCCAACCGTGTACAGACCTCCGTAAATAGGTCTCGGTTCTCCATGCGCTGAAGAGGTAACCACGAACGGAGAATACCTGTACATCTGTAGATGACCTGCAACAAAGAGCAATTTTTATCATTAAAAATCTTGTCATTTCTTCTTAACCAAAGCGCCCAGATAATCGCAGGCGCCCCCACCCTAAGAAGCAACTTAAACCTTGAATCTATACCATGAAGCCAATTGCCAAAGACATTGGCCACACTAGTCGGAGGGTACAAGGTAGACGCTACTTGGATGACAGACCAAATAGACCTCGCGAACTGGCATTGGAAGAAGAGATGTTTGATTGTTTCATCATGGTGACAAAAAACACATCGCTTACTTCCCCGCCAATTCCGCTTAACAAGATTGTCTTTGGTGAGGATGACACCTCGACGAAGATACCATCCGAATATTTTTTTTTTAATGGTATCTTCATCTTCCAAATTTTCTTATTATTATCCACTGGTATATCAGAATGAAGTATAGCATTGTATAAAGATTTGACCGAGAAAGAGCCATTTACGTGTAAATTCCACCTAAATTCATCCGGTTCAGACGATAAATTAATATCCCCCAGCCTTTGAATTACGGTGTTCCACGCCAATAGCCTCTGTCCTAGCAAAACTCGTCTGAACGTCACATTCGGAGGAGAGGTAGCCATTACAGTAGCAATGGTATCTCCTTTGCGATGAACGATACTATACAACGCAGGATACTGTTCACATAGGGGTGCATTGTCTAACCAAGCATCTTCCCAGAAACGTATCTGTGCTCCATTCTTAATAGAGAAAGTTCCATAGCGGAAAAAGACATTTTTCGTCGCCATTAGACCAGCCCAGAAGTTTGAATCCCCGGGTTTCCAAACCACTTGGGATAACGTCTTGGAGCCGATATATTTTCTCCGAAGAATAGTTTGCCAAATCCCATCCTCGGTAAGGAGCTTAAAAAGCCATTTACCCAGCAGCACCGAATTCTTGACCTCTAGGTCATGAACTCCAAGCCCGCCTTGATCTTTGGGACTACAAACTATACTCCATTTAACC
This sequence comes from Lolium rigidum, assembly GCF_022539505.1. Lineage (NCBI taxonomy): Eukaryota > Viridiplantae > Streptophyta > Magnoliopsida > Poales > Poaceae > Lolium > Lolium rigidum. Next base: position 128,405,149 of record NC_061513.1, read on the forward strand.
AGTCGATACTTCCTTTTCTCGCTGTTCCCTTGCCAAAAGAATCTGGATTGATAATAATCGAGTTTATGCAGAATTCCTTTTGGTAATAGGAAGAATGATAACATATACAGTACCATATTTGTTAGTACCGAATTAATGAGTATCAGTCTTCCTCCCAGGGACAGCAATTTACCTTTCCAACTGCTAAGGCGTTTCTGTAGTCTTTCTTCCACTATTTTCCATTCGGCAATTGTAAGTCTCCGATAATGAATCAAAATACCCAAATAGCGAATAGGAAATTGGCCTTGCCCACAACCAAACAACTCCGTATAGAGGGCTGTATCATCTTGGGCATCACCGAAGCAGAATAATTCACTTTTATGGAAATTGATTTTCAGTCCCGACAACTGCTCAAACGCCACCAAAATTAATTTCAGGTTTTGTTACCGAAGGTTAATGAGGCAGAAAGGATTCAACAATATAGACCTATTTGCCTCTTAAACGTCAGTTTCAAGATTTTCACGAAAGTGGCCACGATTAAACTAAATACGGTTGCGGATCATGTCGTTAGGCCATCGCAAACTGCTTTCATGCAAGGGAGAAATATCCTTGATGGGGTGGCGGTTTTACATGAGACGGTACATGAGATGCATTCTAAGAAATTAAATGGGGTTATTTTAAAATTAGATTTTGAAAAGGCTTACGACAAGGTCAAGTGGTCTTTCCTTCAACAGATACTCAGGATGAAAGGTTTTTCTCCTGAATGGCGCGCTCTAATAAATGATTTTGTGTTTGGAGGTAGTGTGGCTATTCGGGTTAATGATGACACCGGCCATTATTTCCAAACACGAAAAGGGTTACGCCAAGGGGATCCGCTATCACCCATGTTATTCAACATTGTGGCGGATATGCTGGCGAGACGGGTTGAGCAGGGGCGGCGGCGGCGAAGGAAACACGATCAGGAGACGAAGCTTGGCGAGACGGGTTGAATTGCGGCAGTCATGGGAATGAGGTGAAGAGATCATAACAAGGGGTCTAATCCTAGCTAGCATACCAGCAATCGTGAGACTGGAAAATGTGAGACTCGGGCTAGCTACGCATAGATACATGATTAGCAAGAAGTTTTTTTTCCGAAAAAAGGAATCCAGAGGGTTCCAGTTTTATTACAAGCCTTTTGGCTAGATTTATATGGTCGATCATCCAAGTAGCTTCTAATCTTTCTCCTTCGACTAGTGTTATCAACGTCTTTGGCAATTGGCTTCATGGTATCGATTTAAGGTTTAGAAGATTTAATAGGATGGGTGCGCTTGCAGTTATCTAGGCGTTATGACTATGTAGAAACGGTAAAATCTTTAATAATAAAAATTGTTCTATTGCAGGTTATTTGCATATGTATCGGTATGCTCCGTTTATAGGCGCCTCTTTAGCGAGTGGAGAATCGCGACCTCTTTACGAAGGTCTGTACACGATTGGAGGCTACGGTAAGGGATATTTTTTCCCTACATGGGTGACCGCATAATCCACGGATTGGAGCTCCTCCTGTTTCATAGGCGCTTTACATTTTGTCCTTACGACATGTATTTCGTTTTTTTCGTTTTTTCGTGAACACTTAGAGAATTTTTAAACGGCTATGTGCATCCTGGTTATGCAGATGTCGGGTGTAATTGCTTGGTTCAGATAAAAAAGCACCCATTATCGAAACAATTTAGAAACTGAGAGTCACTCACATCATTACATGGTTCAAGAAACTAACTCAAAAAGATACCAGAACAAATCTGTTATCTATCCAACTCGAGACTAAAGAAATACCAAAAGAATACATACCATCCATCCGAGTGACAAGGGATTAACTTGTCAATGCCTACAGATTGTAGACTAGGGTTTAGTTGGAAGTAGAGGGCAAGTAGATCTCGAGGGTTTTAGCCGGAAAAGTACTCGACTGCTAGAAAACTAGGGTTGTGTTGACAATGAAATCGATCCCTTCTTCGTCCCTCGACTCCCCCTTATATAGGAGGCGGAGCCAAGGGTTTCGTGATACACAAGTTTACAGATTCCGGGATACTCTTTGAGTTCAACCCGTAAAATTACAAATCTTTCTATTTCCTAATACAATTCTACCTTTCCTTATCGATAACTAATTGGGCTTCCGAACTCCATATTCGTCGACTCGTGGGCCTTCAGTAAACTCCGGGTACCTTTTTCGGCAGGCCCATTGGGGATGCCTATGTCACCGAGCAACAAAATAAAACTAGGTACCGATGGTCTGCAAGAACAACAGGGTCATTTGTGTATATTTTCGCGAAAGTATTATTTCTAGTTTTTATATCGTATCCCAACAAGGAGCATAGAAGGAGATTTATCAACGGTGTTTCTGTCACACCCAAGGTGTCACAAGTCTTAGGTGAATTGACTGCAAGAATTGAAATAGAAAGCGGTGAGTGTGATTGATAAGAGTTTTGAGTATTGATAGTGCAATAAATTAAGTGCATAAAATTAAACAGCTAATAGTAAATAAACGAGTTTCTGCAGATGTAAAAGTATGCACGGGGTGACTCGGTTCATGGTGATAGTGAACGTGCCAGGTGGAATAAATGTGATAAGTGAATATGATTCTTCATATTTATTTCTGAGAAGGCAAACAACCCATAAGAGAGAATATGATTCTTCATATTTGGTTCTTGGTAGATTTCATGTTCCTCCAATAATCCTTCTGCATGTTAACAAAACTATGGTCAGCTCATCTATTAAGGTGGTTAAACCGGAGTAAAGCTTTAAGCTCGGTGGTTCCTTGTGATTCCTCAAGTATTGCTAGATCCTCTTTGACATCGGCCGTGTCACTCGGGGGTCACCGATTCACTAGCACACAAATTCATGTTTATGAGTTCTTGAGATCATACTATCTAGACCCTTAAATTTGATAGCAGCATTAGGTGCACATAAACATCTATACTCATATGCGAAATAATCTCAAACATAAGTTCACAAATAGATGGAATAAAATTGGCACACCACATCTCACCAATCCTTTACATCTCGCACGTCAATGGGATCTACTCACAAATGAGAGGAGAATAGCATAACAACATCATAGCAAAGTAAATGGAGTTCATCTTGATATTACCGTAGCAAGCCACAATAGTTGAAGATCAAACAAATACAAACCAGGATGAAAATAGATGTTTCAATCCCTAATCTTACAAGTATGAATTTCTCCCTCTTTCTCAGTACAAGTAGGATGCAATGGATGGGGTGATGATCTTGATGAGATGGATCTTCGATGGATTCGAGATTGGTCTTCTCCTTCTTCAGATCTGATCTCTTCTCTCTGGTGCGAATGATGGTTGTTGTGTTCTGTTTCTCTTCTCTGTGTCTTCGCGGAAAAGGTCGTGTTTGATAAGACGAAGGCGACGCCGGTCCGTACGGATGGACGGTACGGACAAGCCCCGCCCGTACCGATGCCCGTTAAAGCCTCTGCGTCGCCAGGTTCAAGTTTGCCTCAAAAGGAAATATCTTTATTTCGTTGCAATTGGCCCATAAATGCCTTTGGATCATCCAGATATGACGGTTTCCTGAAATACATAGTTGAAAACAAGGTTTTGCTTGGATCGCGATATTATCGTTAGTTGAAACACAAAATCCAATGAAAAACCAATGAAACCGATAGATAGGTGGTGGAAAATCCATAGTAAAATGCATCGAAATTTGGAGCTATCATGTACTTGAACCGAAGTACAGGTTTTCATGTTACAAACCACTACAGAGAAATATAGCTAAGGTAGGATGGTGATTTGCAAATCATTGTTAGGAAACTTTTGCAAAACCCATGATTCTGCCCAAAGACCTCATGCGCCACCTGCGCCATCTTCCTGGCTAGTCGTAGACCGCTTTTCTGCAAATTTTCCCATGTATTAATGAAATGATTAGGAAGAAGATTAAGTTAGAATACTACATATGTTTCACTTGTGAAATTTAGAATGGGTACATGGGTATGGGTATGGGTTCTAGGATATACCCGTGCCCACTCTAAGCGAATAAAAGATCCTAAAACCCATATCCAACTCCAACTTCTGTCCAAAAACAAGCTCATGGCCGGGGCCCTCTACAAGCTTTGCAGTTTCGGTGGGGTGGTCTCTGCCAATGCACAGTTCATCTGGGGGAGCCGTGCACCGTCCCGGGTCATGTTCTTCGGGTGGCTGCTCACCTAGTCTCGCATCCACACGTGCGACGTTCTTCTCCGCAAAACCATTGTGGATGTGGCCGAAGCTGGATGCCCTCTCGGCGACGTCCCCCTGGAGAGGGCGAGCCATATGGTGTTGCACTGTCCAGCCGCCTCTCGCTTCTGGGTGACGGTGGGCGTCACTGTGCCGCCCCTCGCCCACGCCCGCGACCTTCATCTCATGCCCATGCCGCCATCCGTTGCGGCGGGTATGGGTTCGTCCTCCTGTGCTGCTGGCAGCTTTGGAAGCAATAGAATGATGGCGTGTTCAGGGAGGCGGTGCCCTCCCTTCCTCTCCTTCTCAAGCTCCGCCGGGACAATACTACTCTCTGGCACGGTCGTTTTCCCGCCAAGCAATGCCCCTTAGTCGACGCTTGGCGCGTTTGCCTGGAAGGCTCCTAGCCCTTTCGTTTTCTTTTCCTTTCTCTAACGATCGGTTAACTCTCCCTTTCTATGTCTCTACTGTAAACTATCTGGGGGTTGGCCCTTTTTTCAATATAATTCAGGTGGGGAACCTCTCCTCCCAGTGAAAATTCGAAAAGAAAACATATCTATGTACCCATTCTAAAATTTTCATTTGTATATCCGTGGATAACTTTTTAACACATCTTCGTAACTGTAATGAATTTTTACCCGCCGAATACGCACATAATGTATGGACGTTGCTACACAGTGCCCAGGCACCATATAGTCTTCCACAGTGCCCCTCCCAAAAATAGAAAGAAACAGGTTTGTCTGCCCCACGTATTACTAAAAAAGGAAAGTTTGGTCCCCCACGTTTTCTCCTTGACCCAGCGTGCGACTCCCCACGCTTTCCCACGATTTGGAGTAAAATCCCTAACCCCGGTACTTTCTCAGGCCTTCTCTGACGCGCGTTGCTAGTACATGGCAGAAAGAACAATATAAATCTTGTAAAGAATGCATTCACACATGCGGTTGGCAAAACCCAAAAAAGAACATCATATATATACAACTGCACCATCGTCCTTTTAATGCAACAAAACACATTGCTTGCTTTGTAACCCGTAGATGAAAATTTGGCCCCAAGTAATCGACAAGAAGTACCCTTCACCCAGGCCTCTCCCTGCTGTCACCTACATGTAAATATGCCAGCGTTATTACATATGCGGGTTAATCTTGTGTTGAAAAAATACATTCCAGATTATTAACAACTACATTTATAGTTGTGCGACAATGCAGTTTAGATCGAAAACTACATATACAATTCATCATTTGCAAACTACATATACCATAGAAAAGAGTGATGTGGTTTAAAAAAAATTAATCAAGGGATGGAAGAATAACATGTATCAGAATAAAAAAATACATCAGGTTGAATCAAGAATAAACTATCTAATCTGACCCAAAACTTGTGGGAATAAAAATAGTTCATTCTTTGACTAGAATAATACATCCCATATGCAATTTTTAATGAGAAAATACATCATGTTCAATAAAATAAGTTCCGGAAAGAACCATACTGTCTAATGTGAAGCAAAACTTCGAGCGATGCAAAAGTACTTCCTGAGATATAATAATACATCCTGCACAATATAATCATGAAAATACATCATGTTGGATAAAAACTTCAGGAAAGAAACCTACTGTTTAATCTGACCAAAACTTCAAGGAATATAAAAGTACATCCTATTAGGACATAATAATACATCCATATGCACATGTTTACTTACTGTTGAAGCAAAAAATCAGATGATCCCTTACTGTACAGCTGGGAATGCTTTCAAAACCAGACCAAATCCAACCTAAATTGTATGAACACATGTGTACCAACTAATCCAAACCAAACTAAAAGCTGCATACTAGGCCAAACCAGACTACAAAAACAATCCACCCAAACACATCCAAAATAGTTCCCAGCTACCGGTTCAATCCACATTTTCGGACCCATCTGCATGTGTGCTCTGCATCAGGCAACAAGCATGCTGAGCTGCCGATGATTGCGGACAAAATTCTCAAAAATACAACGCTAGTTACTGTCTGGTCATATGACCATCAGGTTTCCTCACTAAAGAAGCTTGCAATCTGCAGTAATAACTCACTGGTACTTAGAACTAGTGTCGTCCTTGCATCAGTAGCCCACAAAAAAGATAGTTTGAAGCATAAAGGAAACCAAGGATGTAATAGAGTGCAAGACCGTGAATCAAGTGTTTGGAGCGGGTTAGTTACCATGTTGGTAAGAGGCAGCTGAGCAGCAGTCATGTTGTATGGTACGCCAGAGAAGCCTCCGTCGATTTCGTCTTGAAAATCCTCGAGAAGGTGACCCTGCAACACAGCACAGCCCACGGAATTTCTCACCGGCTAGAAGAAACAACAGAGAAAGGCAAGAAAATACGATAGCCTTTCACAGAGGATGGAATTGGAAGCTTCAAAAATAATAATGATAATGGAGTGCGGCATGAGCTAGCTAGTCTCCAGAAAATACATGCATTCAGATTCAAATGTATACCATTGGGATATGTTGCACTCTGCATATAGGAGAAAAATATGTCCTAGATAGTATTGATAACAAAAAGGCATGTGATTTAGGTGCAATAAATACATACAGTGGAAAAATGCAACTAGTAATCTCTAAGAGAGTAGCATGTATTTTAGGGGCAATTTTTACATCCCGTGATAAGAAAAATAGAACCCACAAAACTAGTATTCTCTAAGTCTAACACATTGCATGTATTTATATGCAATTTTTACATCCTGTGAGAAAGAGAACCTACAAACTACCTATTGTACGAGTAAATATGTAAATGCATATACAGTAGCAGAAGTTGTACATAGTAATTATTTGCAAAAGGTACATCTAATACTAGTGATTTATGGGTTTGTTACATCAATGAAGCAATTGCAAAAACCCATTGTAAAAGCTTATGGTAAGATAATAAAAGTACATCCAATGTGTAGAATAACACTGTAACCATTTGAAAAAGGATATATTTATTGTCCTAAATTTACAACTCACGGTTATTCAGTACCGCCTCTGAATAAAAATGATCAAAATTTCGTGTGTAAAAAAATACACCCTATATACAGAATTTTGCAACTAATTCTGGTAATTTATACATCCTAGAATTGATAAACTACATCCCGATCGGCCACTACAGCTTCATAATTTAATTAGTTACATTCAAAATCAAGAGAAATACACCTTAATCTTTCCATCATTTAGATGTGAAAAAAGCATAGAAAGTACATCCAGACTTGGGGCAAAGTTACTATTATAACATGAGAAATTCCATGCAACTGAGACATGTATTGATGGAGACGTCGGTCTAGAATGGTAGACTGAAGAACTGTACAAGCTGAATTTACATGGTGGCTACTTTGAAGAGCTTTAAATTTTTGAAGAGCTTTAAATTACCTGGAGATTTCCCCCCGAGTGAGCCATCGCTAGCCCATCACCGGACCCGCGAAGTGCTCGTTCGGTGGTGGCACACCTGACTGTACCGTATCAAGCGCGTACGGCGTGTTTCCATACCGATTGACGTGCCGCGCGGCGGCCGCAGTGTACCGACACTACCCTTCCTCCGATGAGGAGCTGGTGCTCGCGGCGGCAAACGCCACGGACAACAAGGCGAGCGCGGCCTCTCGGATCGCGGCGTCCACCTTGGGCTGGATCTTGAGCAGCGCCAGCGCGTCCTTCCGCGGCCACCAGTTGCCCGCCGACGAAGACCTTCCACGCTAGCCCTCCTCGCCGCCGGGTAACCCCTCTTGGCCGTCGAATCTCCCAGAACTAGATCCTCTGACCGCTGCCCCGAGCTCGTCCATCTGATGGCGTTGTGGCTGCCCAGGCATCGGACGACGAACGCAAACCACCGCCACCTCACTCGATTTGTCTTTCCACCGGACTATTTGCCGCCGACGAGGTAGAATCGAAGGAGGTGAGATGGAGGAGGGAGCTTGCAGGAAGGAGGTGAGGTAGGGAAAATGGGGAATTTTGGTCGGGTTGGTCGTTGACTATCATCCGGACACGCCGCTACATGTGGAAATATATGACCGAAGGATCCTGATCGGACGGAGGAAGCGAGGGAGCACTCTGTAAGACACGAGCGTGCCCAGGCAGTTATTAGATTTTGGGATAATGTATACCCGTTGTCATCCCATTCCTGGCTCAGGCACGTTTGCCGCGTGCGCAACGCACAGCGCTGGCTACGCTAGCTAGCTACCGTCCGCTCCACGGCAGAAGCCGCCGCAGAAGTAACAGGGCCATACAAGAACGATACGTCGTGGTCGTGCACGAGTATATATGCGCGCGCGCCACACGCCGCTCGCCGCGTGCAAGCCCACGGCCCACCCACCACACCCCGGGCTTCCGCTTCGATCGCCGCGCCGCGCCGAGCCTACGCCCGCCTCGCGCGCGAGGTGGAAGGTGCAACAACCGCCACGCGCCGCCGACCGATGGCCCTCCCCGCGCGCGCCGCGGTTCTGTCCGTCCTGCTCATCCTGTGGTGGTGCCGCGCCTCGGAGGCGGCGGGCGGCGGCGGCGGCGCCGAGGTGCTCCTGCGGGCGAAGCGGCCGGAGTTCGCGGCGTGGATGGCCGGCGTCAGGAGGGCCATCCACGAGCGCCCCGAGCTGGCGTTCGAGGAGCACGAGACGAGCGCGCTGGTGAGGCGGGAGCTCGACGCCATGGGCGTGCGGTACGAGCACCCCGTCGCCGGCACCGGCGTCGTCGCGGCCGTGGGCACCGGGGGTCCCCCGTTCGTCGCGCTGCGTGCCGACATGGACGCGCTCCCGCTGCAGGTGCGTACGTGCCGCACGGTGCCCTACCGAGGGCTGCTTGATTTCGGTTGCCCATGCTCTTTCCATGCTTTCTTGCTCCTGGCTAGCTACGTGTTCTGGAGGTCATGATTGGGCTTACGGTTTACAGAGCAACAGAACAAAAAGAAGCTCATCGGTTTTAGAAGAGGATAAACTCCGGCAACTTCAAAGTATGCAAGGCAGTGTCACCGAGTGTCTTCTATGGTGTACACTTCACTACAGCCATACGCCCATACGAGATTCAGAAAGTAACCCGTGCTGTAGAAAAATTTGACACACGTTTCAGAAAACGCAAGCACTGCTGTCAGTGTTGGCAAAGTTCAGTGCACTAAACACGAAAGAGGGCGACGGAGGCCATAATGTCCCCCTATCTACGCATCTCTCGGCAGATTAACATATCAAGTGGCGGTGATATGAACCTGCATTTCCGAACTGAAACCCCTGTATATGATCCGTTTCTGCAGGAGGAAGTGGAGTGGGAGCACCGGAGCAAGGTGGCCGGGAAGATGCACGCCTGCGGCCACGACGCGCACACCGCCATGCTGCTCGGCGCCGCCAGGATCCTCCATGAGCGCCGCCACGAGCTGCAGGTTAAGTACCATGACTCTCTCTCTCTCTCCCCTCGCCGTCCACGCACATTCCATGATGATCAGAGATTTTGACTTCTTATGAACGACTGCACTGTTCGCGCGTCACCTTGATCGAAGCAGCTTGCTTGATTTTCTAGCTACATGTTGCCTGATTCGAATTTAGTCATCGATCGACTCGCGTTTACTATGGCCACGCAACCGAATTTTGTTTTATGCCATTTAGAAGCAGTGCGTGTTAGTTGCGCCGTCCTTTTCTCCGCAGATTCCCCAGATATTTCTGTTCCAGGCTGAAGCAAAGATCAGCCAAGGTATTGGTTCCAGACCCCTCGTTATTTCCATTTCACGACTAGTCTTGTTTCTTTCGAACAAAAGGTGATCTAGATATTTAGTGTCAAGATCTGCTTTTGTCCTATCCACGTAGCGCCACTTGTGCGAGCACCGAAGCCCTCTTCATTCTGTGCTATGGTAATGGAGGGAATGATTTAGTAGTCGTTTATCATGGACCATTCCTCGTGTGGCACTACACTGGTGATTTCAAATTCTGATGGAGCTCATCCATGGGAGTAGCATATATATGGTACTGTACAAGCGTACGGCCTGCGTGCCATGTACTAGGATTTTCGATGATCAGGCGCCCCTGCCAACCTTTCCGGCGTCCCAAAGGGTCTAGTGTTTATCAATGGCGTCGAGCCTGTGGATCGATGAAAGCCCAAGGATACCAAGGAGCTTTGTTGTTTTTTATCGCCAACCTCGGACGCTGTTATCTAGGCCAAGTGGATATGTTGCAGTGTTATTTGGTCTTCACTCTTCAGTCAGCGGTCGACGTTTTAAGGCAACCTTAATTTGGCATCGATTCGTGCGGATTCGACCCTTCTGGTTCTGGTGAGACAGTGGACTTCAGGATGTCTTCAATGGTTACATTGGTACTGATTATTTTCAACTATTCTTCGTCAAGTAGACTATGCATCGAAGATCGAACCAACAAGTCAAGACCTAGCTAGCGGGAAGAAGTCTTAAAAGAAAAGAGAGCAGAGCGTTACGAGGTACATGGATGGCGCCATGTTATTGTGTTTTTGCAGGACAAAGCTCGATCGAGGTGTCTTTATGTTCAGAGGGATTTGAATCCTAGAACCAGGCATTGGTTTGATGCTCAGTTGCTAATCTCCTTTCTTTGACAAACAGGCGGAATGGATCTCATCAGACTAGATGCCCTTATTGCGAAATAATAACACATTTTAAAATGTCGAAAGAAACTGAAACAAAATGTCGGATGTATATCTACAAATTATAGGCGCGCACATATAATGTTTTATGGAAAAAAGACAGTTTTTGTGACCTGTGAAAAAGATAATTTTCGATTGTACAAAATGACTTTTCACGAGACACTTTTTTCTTACGACAATACATATAATTTTTCACAAAAGGTTTAAGGACACGTAAAAAGTGTATTTCTGAAGAATTAAATCTTTTTTAAAGCATTTTCAAATGGGTTATCCGCAATGGGAACATCTGGTCGAGTGGCGGAGCTTGGGCAAGATGTGAGGGCAGCCAAGCTTAGTCGATTTTTCCTAACTAAACCTCTACCTAAACAACGTTATTTACGAAAGCTTCATGAAGATGCACCATGGGAGCCCGGTAAGGCTGGCCGGCGCTGGCTCCGCCACTGATCTAGTCCGGTGAGTCAAAACATCGCATCCAATAGACTATACTGATTTCAGAAGAAGAAAACCATGACTTGTCATTTTCCAATTAAAAGACAACATGTTGTCCTAGTTTGGAATCAAACAAAGATATCAGATTTGCAAATGGTCCATGCCTTGTTGCTTGCTCACCCGTAGTACTCGTCGAAATTTTATTAGCTCTGAGACATGTTTCTCATTTCATATGGACCCTTTTTTATTACTCCCTCTGATTCTGTATACAAGTTCACTTTCTCAATTTTAAGATACCAAGAAAACAAAGCCAACTAATAAATTGAATGATTAATAGTATGAAAAATCTTTCATGTTTTAGGCTAACTTAACATGGTGTGCATCAATTTTCCCAAGTTTACTGAATCAGTGTTTCTGAAAATATTTGCTAAACCCAGAGAGTAGGGTTTTTGGAGAATAGAGATAAAAGGGTTTTTGGTACACCATTTGAATTTTTGGATGAGATCTGTTTTGTTTTGAGATTAAATCTGGGGGTTCTGATTTGGTTTCTCATCTTAGGGTAGATCATCTAATCCACAAGAAAACACAAGGCATTACACGTGACAAAAAAAAGTATTCACAATTGTTTTTGTTGGCTCTGATATTTCATATTTCACTCACAACACCACTAAGCATTCATGGATATGATTCTTCTATCTTTGTGGTTACATGCAATTACATCATTCTACAAGGTAGAAGTCTAACCAATTCTTCTCTCGGAAAGATATGGTGGCCTTGTATAACATCAAATTGTACTATATTTGATATAGTTGCCTTGTATTTAAAATTGGAAGAGTAAAAACAGATGGGTGTGTGTTGGATCTGGATGAACTGTCGTGTCCCGGAAAGCTCGGCCGACAAACTCTATTGGACGATTCAGGCCTAGAGATTGCTCGATCGGATGGGATTCCGTCATGCGTGCCCATATTTTTTCTTGGCCGTTTTGTTTCAGAGGGAGCGTTGCGAACCTCTGGTTGTGACCATCATGAGCATGCTTTCTCGTTCCATGGTGAAGTCAGCCGGCGTGGAATGTCACTGAGGTCGGGATTTGAGGGCTAGCTATGATGGTTCTAGCTAGTCTTTGTGGCGACGAGTAATTGGCTTGGTGATTTCTAACTTGGAGCAACGGCATCGCAAGTGGGGGCATCAACATAGGAGAAGTCCAAGATCTTACCTCTGAGAACGAAAATATAATTTTTTATCATAATTGGTTGTGCCTAACAATGACCTTGTTGAAGACATTGTTTTGTGAGCATGGACTATCTCTAGGGTGAAGACCTAAGATCTTTGATCGAGCGACGAAGACGCTTGTGTACTGTTTTTTCTTTTCTTGAATACGTCGTTTTGGAGGAGGTGGATTTCTAGTTTATAATTGGTGGTGTTACTACTGCTATTTTAATGAATAGATTAATTTAGCGAGACTTTTTTATTGCAGTTCTTTTTCTTGTTTTTAAGTTAGAAATTCAATTCGGCTCCGGGTGCATATGCTCCCTCTACCAAAAGAAATTATTTCGAAGTGTCAAAAAATTTTGACAAAAAAATCTACATGTACATCTTCATAATATATGTGTGTTCGTCAAGTTTCAAGAAAAACCAACATTTTTTGTGGACTATGCAAAAAAGAGAAATTTTATCTTGTAAAAAGCATTATTTTTAGCACTGAGTTTTGTCTTTTTTACACACGTCACATGGCAAGTCAATTTTTTATGAAACAACTTTGTAAGCGTGTAGCACGTGAAGATGTACGTGCGAATTTTTCGTTTCAATTTTTTTGAAATTCAAAATATGTGTAAGATGCATTTTAAACTAAAGGGAGCATATGCTCCCATGTTCCAAAAAATCTCTTAAGCTATTTATATATTTACTTTATAAAAAAATCTCCTGTGATCTGTTCAAACGGTTAACGAGTTAGCTCTGCATTTCTTCCAGGGAACCGTGGTTCTTCTGTTCCAACCGGGCGAGGAGGTCGGCACCGGGGCCAAGAAGATGGTGGAGGCCGGCGCGGTGGACAAGGTCGAGGCCATATTCGGGTTCCACGTCACTGTGATGCTCCCCACCGGCGTGGTTGGATCTAGAGCCGGCCCGCTGCTTGCCGGCTGCGGGTTCTTCGAGGCGGTGATCACCGGCAAGGGAGGCCACGCTGCAATCCCCCACAGCAGCGTGGACCCCGTGGTGACCGCCTCCAGCGTCGTCCTCGCCCTCCAGAGCCTGGTCTCCCGGGAGGCCGATCCCCTGGACGCCCAGGTGGTGACGGTGACGAGGTTCCGAGGAGGCGACGCGTTCAACGTGATCCCGGACTCCGTCACGATCGGCGGCACGTTCCGGTGCTTCTCGAACGAAGGGTTCATGCGGCTGAAGCAGCGCATCGAGGAGGTGATCGTGGCCCAGTCGGCGGTGCACCGGTGCGCGGCGGCGGTGGACTTCCACGCCGGCGGGCGCCCGCTCCTGCCCCCGACCATCAACAGCGCCGCGCTGCACGCGCACTTCGAGGCCGTCGCCGCGGAGACGGTCGGCGCTGACGGCGTCCGGGGCACCATGGAGCCGTGCATGGGGAGCGAGGACTTCGCCGCCTTCTCCGAGGCCGTGCCAGGCTCCTACTTCTACTTCGTCGGGATACGGAACGAGGCGGCCGGGTCGGTGCACGACGCGCACTCGCCGCACTTCCTCGTCGACGAAGGCGCGCTCCCGTACGGCGCGGCGATGCACGCAAGCCTCGCCATGACGTACCTGCAGCGCCGCCAGCGCGGGGAGCCCCACGATGAGCTCTAGGTCCCGCTGCTGCATATGCCAACAGCCGCGACCTTGGCTCGACCACCGCGCACGCTGGCCTGCACGGTGGCTCGACGTTCTCAGGATGACCATGTTGCCGCGGCGCTTGCCACCGGCGAGTAGTCTCGTCACTTCATCAGGATTCTGATGGATCCAGAAGAAAGGCGCGTACTGCTAGCAATCTGGTTGTGCAGTGACACTCATGTTGCTGTTCAATGTACGCGGTGTAAATTAAACTGACGATAGCCAAAATGTCTTGGAAGCTGAAAACTGCGAGGACTTTCCATGGACCTGAGCTGTTTATGCAGAGGATCGCATCAATCCTTTTCTTCCCGGGAAAATAAACCTTTGCATCTCTGAAAAACCCATACCTTTCTTCTCGCTATTCCTTTGGCCTTATCGCAACGATGAGAGTGGACAAATGAAGGCTAAGCTACATCTAGCTCTTTATTTTAATAAAATCGGAAATCATATTTTTAAATTTCAAAAAATTCTGAAAAATAATCCTAGATGTAGCCAATGATGGAATCTACAAATATGTGAAATCTCAGTGTACTTTAGGCTACACAAAAATAAGAAATGTGTGGATTTGAGAATAGTGAATAGTGCATATTTCAAAACTACAAAACATGTCAGATTTTGTCATTTTTATGTAGTCTACAATATAAAGAATTTCACATTGAGATTTTGCACGTAGATTTTATCATTGTCTACATCCAGGATTTTTTTTAGATTTTTTTGAAACTTAAAACTATAATTTCCAAAATTTTGAAAATAAAGAGCTACATGTAACTCGGTTTGCAGTTTTTGAACGAATTTAGGTCTATCTACCAGAACAAACTTTATTACTACAATAAGCTTTGCCTCTGGTAACGGAGGGGCGATGATGACGGCCTGCCTTTGACTCGCTCTAGTATTTGTAGTTTGTGCCAGGTATTCTAAAAACATATTTATAATTTTTAGTGTCTTCTGTACTACCATTTATGTTTATTAATAGATCGGTGGACCTTTAGCAAAAAAAAATCATTTTTATTTATTTGCTCTTTTTATAAAACGCTTTTTTCGGCTTCTGCATAGATAGGATACACACGGCCACAACGGTACGTAAAAAAACAAAATACCGAAGTACAAGATCATGTAAAACTAGTAGATTGTCTACAGTTCTCGAGATCCAATCCAAATATCACGTTGTCATTTATGTGGGATAAAAACATTACTCACGGTATCCTTCAACTGTGTAGCGAGCTTTATAAACATATCTCGATTCTCCACACATTAAACAAAACAATCACTAACGGAGCAACAAAAAGTACTTAACACTATGATACAATACTAGTAAAATTGCCCATGCGTTGCAAAGGGGTCATTACGGCTCGTTTGTACATGCATTTAGCGCTTCCATGGCACCCTCCATAGTCAGGTGTGCCACCATTTTCGCCTCTACCCGCTGTCTTAGTTAGGCAACCCGGCACACGTGTGTCAGCACCATCGCCACCTCACCTCGCGCAGCGAAAGCCTTTGTCTCCCTATCTCGAGGTCAATGATTAGAGGAAGCGAAAGAAGACAGATACATCTTTGGGTGAGTAGTTAGGATGCGGATTGCCCGATCCAACCCGATTTTACCAAATGATTAGGGTGGTTCGTGAAATAAATAAAATTATGGAACAATTTAGGACATAATAGACCTCAGTAGAAAGCGGTGTGACAAGGTACACATGGAAGCATCATCTTTGAGCGAAGTCACCTTCGTGAATGAAAGAAATTACTTGATTTGACAACATAATCAAAAACGTATGTATCATATATATGGGTATATATTCTAACTTAAAATTATAGATGTTGATCAAACTGAGCAATGATACTCCTCAAATGTGCGTTACTCGTTAATCACAATCAGGAGTTGCCTGGGTTGTCCAGCAAGAAAACGACGGGATTACCCTTTTCTAGTTCAGTCTTAGCACCCTTTTCTGGTTCAATCTCAGCACCTCCAGACATAGTGTCTATACGTGATTCCGCTGCACTTGGTGCTGGCCATACGTATCTATGCACACTTGAGCTGATGCAGCGCGTCATCGCGCAATTGTAACTGCCAAATAGCGTGTGCAGCCAAAGCGCCTGACAGGCAACAAGACCTGGAATATAGCGCGGCGAGATGAACATGGCCATCAAGACGGCGATGGCGCGATCCTTATTACTTTGCAGCATGCAGCTCTATGCCCTACGCACGACAACTCTTCTTTGTTTTACCTCTGTTCCGGTGTACGGTGATGACGGCCCGGATTGGATTGCTAGCAGCACAAAACATGATCGTTTCGTTTTTCATGTAGACGATCCGAAGACCAGCGGGGCGATAGGTGGCGAACGGCGTGCCCTACGCTTTGCTGCTGCACGGTACGAGTTGCTCTGGTTCGCAGGTTATTCAGGCGCCCGGGGCGCTCATCTCCACGTCGGTGCGCTCTGTCTCTGATGGCGAGTCCCGGGCATGCGTGGCGGCGCTCCTTGAAGAGAGACGGCAGGGACGACGCCGAGCAGGGTGGCGTCCCGAACGGAGCAAGTCTTCGTTGAGGTGGTGCAGCTGCTCCACGCCAGCGACATGGGCGCTTCAACCGCGACGATCTTGGTGCCGCCAACCAAGGGGCGCCACGCGACCTAGCTGCTATCTTTTGACCTTTTCTAACCCTTTGCCGCCGGCGGCAATCACGCGAGCCGAAGTGAGGATTCATCTGATTCGCGATCTTAGCCTTGTGCAAAGGAAATCGATTGATCTAGTCTTTTCTGGCTTGGTCGGATGGTCTCCGCAGCTTATCTTTGCCGCTGCTGCCTAGTACGGGACGGCCATGTTAGCTAGGCCTCTCGAATTTTCTCACGATCGCAAGATTTTACTAATCGAGTTCCTGGCTAGGGCGCGCTATATGTGATATCTTACATCCGGCTACCGTAGGTTGCCTGGAGACCGGACGTAGCCTAAGAGCATCCCCACTCGTTGGCACTCCCCACGCCCAAATCCGGCGATATTGTCGTCCGGATTGGAGGAAAATTTGGCCTGGGGAGGCCCATCTTCCCAGCCGCGAGCCCAGGATGGATGTAACGGACTTCGGCGAATTCAGACAAAATTGACGAGTTTGTTCAAACATAAGCGAAATTTAATGATATTTAACATATAGAGGCGAGTTCGTACATACCTGCGCCAGAAGAACGCGATCCACGATTCGCGGTTCTCGGGGTAGAAACGCGGATCCGCGCGCTGCTCGTCACTGAGAGTGGCGAGCACCTCGTCGCCGTTTCGAGTGCGGCCCCCCCGTTGGTGGCGGCGGGATCGGCACGCCGCCTGCGCTCAGCCTCCATCCCCCCGGTGCACGGAAGTCCGGCGGCGCCGGGTAGCCCGCCGCGTAGAGGAGCCGTCCATCCCATTGGTGGAGAGAGCGGCGGCCGAAGCCGTTGTTGGCCGCACCTGAAGGAGATATGCCCTAGAGGCAATAATAAAGTGGTTATTATTTATATCTTTATGTTTATGATAAATGTTTATATATCATGCTAGAATTGTATTAACCGAAACATTAGTACATGTGTGATATGTAGACAAACAAGAAGTCCCTAGTATGCCTCTTAAACTAGCTTGTTGATTAATAGATGATTAGTTTCATAATCATGAACATTGGATGTTATTAATAACAAGGTTATGTCATTGTGTGAATGATATAATGGACACACCCAATTAAGCGTAGCATAAGATCTCGTCATTAAGTTATTTGCTATAAAGCTTTCGATACATAGTTACCTAGTCCTTATGACCATGAGATCATGTAAATCACTTATACCGTAAAGGTACTTTGATTACATCAAACACCACTGCGTAAATGGGTGGCTATAAAGGTGGGATTAAGTATCCGGAAAGTATGAGTTGAGGCATATGGATCAACAAGTGGGATTTGTCCATCCCGATGACGGATAGATATACTCTGGGCCCTCTCGGTGGAATGTCGTCTAATGTCTTGCAAGCATATGAATGAGTTCATAAGAGACCACATACCACGGTACGAGTAAAGAGTACTTGTCAGTAGACGAGGTTGAACAAGGTATAGAGTGATACCGAAGATCAAACCTCGGACAAGTAAAATATCGTGAGACAAAGGGAATTGGTAATGTATGTGAATGGTTCATTCGATCACTAAAGTCATCGTTGAATATGTGGGAGCCATTATGGATCTCCGGATCCCGCTATTGGTTATTGGTCGGAGTAAGTACTCAACCATGTCCGCATAGTTCTCGAACCGTAGGGTGACACACTTAAAGTTGGATGTTGAAATGGTAGTTCTTGAATATGGAATGGAGTTGGAATATTTGTTCGGAGTCCCGGATGAGATCCCGGACATCACGAGGAGTTCCGGAATGGTCCGGAGAATAAGATTCATATATAGGATGTCATTTTATGTGAATAAAATGTCGCGGAAGGTTCTATGGAAGGTTCTAGAAGGTTCTAGAAAAGTCCGGAAGAAACCACCAAGGAAGGTGGAGTCCACAAGGGACTCCACCTCCATGGCCGGCCACCCCCCACATGGGAGGTGGGAATCCCACCTTTGGGTGGGAGTCCTAGTTGGGCTAGGTTTGCCCCCTCCTATGGAAGGTTTTGGTTTCGGGTCTTATTCGAAGACTTGGACACCAACACTTGGGATCCACCTATATAATGAGGGGCCAAGGGAGGGGGCCGGCCACCCCAAGACCATAGCTTGGCCGCCCCCCCTTGAGTGGCCGGCCACCCCCTCCCGAACCCTAGCTTTGCTCCTCCACTTCATATTTCCCGCGTAGCTTAGCGAAGCTCCGCCGGACTTCTACACCGCCACCGACACCACGCCGTCGTGCTGTCGGATTCAAGAGGAGCTACTACTTCCGCTGCCCGCGGGAACGGGGAGGTGGACGTCGTCTTCATCAACAACCGAACGTGTGACCGAGTACGGAGGTGCTACCCGTTCGTGGCGCCGGAACCGATCGTGATCAAGATCTTCTACGCGCTTTTGCAAGCGGCAAGTGATCGTCTACCGCAGCAACAAGAGCCTCATCTTGTAGGCTTTGGAATCTCTTCAAGGGTGAGACTCGATACCCCTCGTTGCTACCGTCTTCTAGATTGCATCTTGGCTTGGATTGCGTGTTCGCGGTAGGAAAATTTTTGTTTTCTATGCAACGTTATCCTACAAGTGGTATCGAGCCGTGTCTATGCATAGATGGTTGCACGAGTAGAACACAATGGTTTGTGGGCGTTGATGCTCTTGTTATCTTTAGTTTGAGTACTTTGCATCTTTATGGCATAGTGGGATGAAGCGGCTCGGACTAACTTTACATGACCGCGTTCATGAGACTTGTTCCTCGTTCGACATGCAACTTGTATTGCATAAGAGGCTTTGCGGGTGTCTGTCTCTCCTACTATAGTAAAGATTCAATTTACTCTTCTATTGACAACATTAGTATCAACGTTGTGGTTCATGTTCGTAGGTAGATTAGATCTATAACGAAAACCCTAAACCACGTAAAATATGCAAACCAAATTAGAGAGCGTCTAACTTGTTTTTGCAGGGTTTGGTGATGTGATATGGCCATAATGTGATGATGAATATGTATGAGATGATCATTATTGTATTGTGGCAACCGGCAGGAGCCTTATGGTTGTCTTTAAATTTCATGTTGAGTAGTATTTCAAAGTAGTTGTAATAGTTGCTACATGGAGAACAATCATGAAGACGGTGCCATTGACCTTGGTGCTTCGCCGACGATGATGGAGATCATGCCCGAAGATGATGGAGATCATGTCCGTGCTTTGGAGATGAAGATCAAAGGCGCAAAGACAAAAGGGCCATATCATATCACATATGAACTGCATGTGATGTTAATCCTTTTATGCATCTTATTTTGCTTAGATCGCGACGGTAGCATTATAAGATGATCTCTCACTAAAATCTCAAGATAATAAAGTGTTCATCCTTAGTAGCACCGTTATCAAGTCTTATCGTTTCGAAGCATCTCGTGATGATCGGATGTGATAGATTCGATAAGTACATACAACGGTGCAAGACAGCTTTGCACATGCGGATACTAAGGTGGCCTTGACGAGCCTAGCATGTACAGACATGGTCTCGGAACACGTGATACCGAAAGGTAGAGCATGAATCATATGGTTGATATGATGAACACTTTGAGTGTTCGCCATTGAAATCACACCTTTTCTCGTGATGATCGGGTTTAGGTGCGGTGGATTTGGTTCGTGTGATCACTAAGACAATGCGAGGGATATTGTTTTGAGTGGGAGTTCACTTAGGTTTTTAATTATGTTGAATTAAAATTTGAACTCAATATGTCATAAACTTAGTCTAAACTATTGCAAATATATGTTGTAGAGATGGCGTCCCCAATCAATTTTAATCGGTTCCTAGAGAAAGAGAAACTTAAGAGCAACGGTAGCAACTTCACCGACCGGTTCCGTCATGTGAGGATCTTCCTCTCCGGCGGAAATCTGCAATTTGTGCTTGATGCACCGCTAGGTGACCCTCCCGCGTAAGATGAATCCGATGAAGTAAAAGCTGTTTACGCGACTCGGAAAACTCCGGTACTCTCAAGTTCGGTGTGCCATCCCTGTGCAGTCCGGAATCCGATCTTCAAAAACGTTTTGAGCACCATGATCCTCATGAGTTGATGAATGAGCTGAAAGCTATATTCGAGACTCATGCGGCAGTTGGAATGCTATGAAGCATCGAAACATTTCTTCAGCTTGTATGATGGAAGAAGGCAGCTCCGTTAGTGAGCACATGCTCGCCATGACCGGCATGCGAAGAAACTCGGTGACTTGGGAATAGTGATTCCTAACGGATCGGGGATTAATCGTGTCCTTCAATCACCGCCACCAAGTTACAAGAACTTTGTGATGAACTACAATATGCAGAACATGAACAAGGAGTTACCTGAACTTTTTGGCATGCTAAAAGCTGCTGAGATTGAGATCAAGAAAGAGCACCAAGTGTTGATGGTCAACAAGACCACCAGTTTCAAGAAACAGGGCAAGTCTAAGAGAAAATTCAAGAAGGGTGGCAAGAAAGCTGCCACGCCTCCTATGAAACCTAAGAACGGCCCTAAGCCTGATGCTGAGTGCTATTACTGCAAGGAGAAGGGACACTGGAAGCGTAATTGCTCCAAGTATCCGGCTGATCCGAAGAGCGGCCTTGTCAAGAAGAAGAAAGAAGGTATATCCGATATACATGTTATAGATGTTTATCTCACTAGTTCTCGTTCTAGTACCTGGGTATTTGATACCGGTTCGGTTGCTCATATTTGTAACTCGAAACAGAACTAAAGAATAAACGACAACCGCCGAAAGATGAAGTGACGATGCGCGTTGGAAATGGATCCAAGGTCAATGTGATCGCAATCGGCACACTTCCTCTACATCTACCTTCGGGATTAGTTTTAAGCCTAAATAATTGCTATTATGTACCTGCGTTGAGCATGAACATTATATCTGGATCTTGTTTAATGCAAGACGGTTATTCATTCAAGTCTCGAGAATAATGGTTGTTCTATTTTTATGAATAATATCTTTTATGGTCGAGCACCACAAAAGAATGGCTTATTTTCGTTAGATCTCGATAGTAGTGATACGCACATACATAACATTGATGCTAAGCGAATTAAACTTAATGATAATTCTACTTATATGTGGCAACTCGTCGTCTTGGTCATATTGGAGTGAAACGCATGAAGAAACTCCATACCGATGGATTACTTGAATCACTTGACTTTGAATCACTTGATAGATGCGAAGCATGTCTAATGGGAAAAATGACAAAGACTCCATTTTCTCGGTATGATGGAGCGAGCTACCGACTTATTAGAAATCATACATACCGATGTATGTGGACCAATGAGCGTAGCATCGCGCGGTGGTTATCGTTATGTTCTAACCTTCACAGATGATCTCGAGTAGATATGGGTATATCTATTTCATGAAACATAAATCCGAAACTTTCGAGAAGTTTAAGGAATTTCAAAGTGAAGTAGAAAATCAACGTAACAAGAAGATAAAATTTCTACGATCTGATCGTGGAGGTGAATATCTGAGTTATGAGTTTGGCATGCATTTAAAGAAATGCGGAATACTTTCACAATTGAAACCGCCGGGAACACCTCAACGAAACGGTGTGTCTGAACGTCGTAATCGAACTCTCTTAGATATGGTTCGTAGTATGATGTCTCTTACTGATTTACCGTTATCATTTTGGAGTTATGCATTAGAGACAGCCGCATTCACTTTAAATAGAGCACCATCAAAATCCGTAGAAACGACACCGTATGAATTATGGTTTAATAAGAAACCTAAGTCTGTCGTTCTCGAAAGTTTGGGGTTGCGAAGCCTATGTAAAGAAGTTACAACCGGACAAGCTAGAACCCAAAGCGGAGAAATGCGTCTTCATAGGATACCCTAAGGAAACTATAGGGTACACTTTCTATCACAGATCCGAAGGCAAAATCTTTGTTGCTAAGAACGGAACCTTTCTTGAGAAAGAATTTCTCACTAAAGAAGTGACTGGAAGAAAAGTAGAACTCGATGAGATTGATGAATCTATACTCGTTGATCGGAGTAGCGCAAGCATCGGAAGTTGTACTGTACCGCCTACACCGGCAACGAGAGGAAGCTAATGATAATGATCATGAAACTTCGAACGAGGAAACTACCGAACCTCGCAGATCGACAAGGGAACGTGCCACTCCCTGATTGGTATGATCCTTGTCTAAATGTCATGATTGTAGATAACAATGATGAGGACCCCGCGACGTATGAAGAAGCGATGATGAGCCTAGATTCCAACAAATGGCAAGAAGCCATGAAATCCGAAATGGGATCCATGTATGATAACAAAGTATGGACTTTGGTAGACTTACCCGATAGCCGAAAGGTCAGTCGAGAATAAATGGATCTTCAAGAGAAAAACAGATGCCGATGGTAATATTACCGTCTATAAAGCTCGACTTGTCGCAAAGGGTTTCCGACAAATTCAAGGAGTTGACTACGATGAGACTTTCTCACCCGTAGCGAAGCTAAAATCTGTGAGGATTTTGTTAGCAATAGCTGCATTTTTCGATTATGAGATTTGGCGGATGGATGTCAAAACGGCGTTCCTTAATGGAGACATTGAGGAAGAGTTGTATATGGTACAACCCAAAGGTTTTGTCGATCCTAAAAATGCCGACAAAGTATGCAAACTTCAGCCGTTCAATCTATGGACTCGAAGCAAGCATCAAGAAGTTGGAACCGACGCTTTGATAAGGTGATCAAAGACTTCGGGTTTATACAAGTGTCATGGAGAGGCCTCGTATTTACAAGAAAGTGAGTGGGAGCTCGTAGCATTCCCGATATTATATGTAGATGACATATTATTGATCGGAAATGATATAGAACTATTAAGCAAGTGTTAAGGGTTATTTGAATAATAGTTTTTCAATGAAAGACCTTGGTGAAGCATCGTATATATTAGGCATCAAGATTTATAGAGATAGATCAAGACGCCTAATAGGGCTATCACAGAGTACATATCTGGACAAGATTCTAAAGAAGTTTAGAATGGACGAAAGTAAGAAAGGGTTCTTACCTATGTTACCAGGCAAGGTATTGAGTAAAACTCAAGGACCGGCTACAGCAGAAGAAAGAGAAAGGATGTGTAACATCCCCTATGCCTCGGCAGTAGGATCTATCATGTATGCCATGCTATGTACTAGACCGGATATAACACATGTCGTTAGTTTGACTAGCAGATATCAAAGTGATCCAGGAATGGAACACCGGACAGCGGTCAAGAATATCCTGAAGTACTTGAAAAGAACTAAGGATATGTTTCTTTGTTATGGAGGTGACCAAGAGCTCGTTGTAAACGGTTACACCGATGCAAGTTGGAACACCGATCCCGATGACTCTAAGTCACAATCTGGGTACGTGTTTATATTGAATGGTGCTGCAGTAGGTCGGGCAAGCTCGAAGCGATGGCACGGTGGCGAAGTCTTCAACGGAATCGTAGTACATAGCGGCTTCGGAGGCTTCATCGAAGCGGTATGGATGAAGAGGTTCATTGTAGAGCTCGGTGTGGTTCCTAGTGCATTGGACCCAAGTAATCATTTATCGTGATAACATGGGTGCCATCGCCAATGCACAAGAGCCAAGGTCACACAAGAGGTCGAAGCATATCAAGCTGCGTTACCACTCGATTCGCGAGTACATCGAAGATGGAGAAGTAAAGATTTGCAAAGTACACACCGATCTGAATGTAGCAGATCCGTTGACTAAAGCTCTCCCTAGGGCAAAGCATGACCAACACCAGTATGCCATGGGTGTTAGGTATATTACAATGTAATCTAGATTATTGACTCTAGTGCAAGTGGGAGACTGAAGGAGATATGCCCTAGAGGCAATAATAAAGTGGTTATTATTTATATCTTTATGTTTATGATAAATGTTTATATATCATGCTAGAATTGTATTAACCGAAACATTAGTACATGTGTGATATGTAGACAAACAAGAAGTCCCTAGTATGCCTCTTAAACTAGCTTGTTGATTAATAGATGATTAGTTTCATAATCATGAACATTGGATGTTATTAATAACAAGGTTATGTCATTGTGTGAATGATATAATGGACACACCCAATTAAGCGTAGCATAAGATCTCGTCATTAAGTTATTTGCTATAAAGCTTTCGATACATAGTTACCTAGTCCTTATGACCATGAGATCATGTAAATCACTTATACCGTGAAAGGTACTTTGATTACATCAAACACCACTCGCGTAAATGGGTGGCTATAAAGGTGGGATTAAGTATCCGGAAAGTATGAGTTGAGGCATATGGATCAACAAGTGGGATTTGTCCATCCCGATGACTGATAGATATACTCGGGCCCTCTCGGTGGAATGTCGTCTAATGTCTTGCAAGCATATGAATGAGTTCATAAGAGACCACATACCACGGTACGAGTAAAGAGTACTTGTCGGAGACGAGGTTGAACAAGGTATAGAGTGATACCGAAGATCAAACCTCGGACAAGTAAAATATCGTGAGACAAAGGGAATTGGTAATGTATGTGAATGGTTCATTCGATCACTAAAGTCATCGTTGAATATGTGGGAGCCATTATGGATCTCCAGATCCCGCTATTGGTTATTGGTCGGAGTAAGTACTCAACCATGTCCGCATAGTTCTCGAACCGTAGGGTGACACACTTAAAGTTGGATGTTGAAATGGTAGTTCTTGAATATGGAATGGAGTTGGAATATTTGTTCGGAGTCCCGATGAGATCCCGGACATCACGAGGAGTTCCGAATGGTCCGGAGAATAAGATTCATATATAGGATGTCATTTTATGTGAATAAAATGTCGCGGAAGGTTCTATGGAAGGTTCTAGAAGGTTCTAGAAAAGTCCGGAAGAAACCACCAAGGAAGGTGGAGTCCACAAGGGACTCCACCTCCATGGCCGGCCAGCCCTAGTGGGGGTGGAGTCCCAAGTGGACTCCACCATAGGGGCCGGCCACCCCCCACATGGGAGGTGGGAATCCCACCTTTGGGTGGGAGTCCTAGTTGGGCTAGGTTTGCCCCCTCCTATGGAAGGTTTTGGTTTCGGGTCTTATTCGAAGACTTGGACACCAACACTTGGGATCCACCTATATAATGAGGGGCCAAGGGAGGGGGCCGGCCACCCCAAGACCATAGCTTGGCCGCCCCCTTGAGTGGCCGGCCACCCCCTCCCAAACCCTAGCTTTGCTCCTCCACTTCATATTTCCCGCGTAGCTTAGCGAAGCTCCGCCGGACTTCTACACCGCCACCGACACCACGCCGTCGTGCGGTCGGATTCAAGAGGAGCTACTACTTCCGCTGCCCGCTGGAACGGGGAGGTGGACGTCGTCTTCATCAACAACCGAACGTGTGACCGAGTACGGAGGTGCTGCCCGTTCGTGGCGCCGTAACCGATCGTGATCAAGATCTTCTACGCGCTTTTGCAAGCGGCAAGTGATCGTCTACCGCAGCAACAAGAGCCTCATCTTGTAGGCTTTGGAATCTCTTCAAGGGTGAGACTCGATACCCCCTCGTTGCTACCGTCTTCTAGATTGCATCTTGGCTTGGATTGCGTGTTCGCGGTAGGAAATTTTTTGTTTTCTATGCAACGTTATCCTACAGCACCGTCGTTCACCATTGCTACCTCTTCGAGTTCGGGGGAAGATTTGGTGGAATGCGAGAGAGAGGAGAGGTGAATGCGAGGCAGACGCGGTAGTTCGGCGATAAATAGAGGTAGGCGCGCGTGATACCGAGGTGACGACATTAACTCGCCGCGTGGAAGCTACGCGGCCGGCGAATACTGACCGGCGGCAGGCTTTTACAGCGCGCGGAAGACGATGCGATGAGGACGATGATCGTGGTCTCTCGCCGACAAGTTGGGGCCACCAGACGCGCGGGAAGTTTCCTCGACGTTCGCGCGCTTTCGTTTCGTCCGGAGTCCCCGACCGCTCCCCGAGGGGCCGGGGATGGCGTGGGATCGCCGGATGAATTTAGGCCCAAATCCGGACGAAAACGAGAAACCGGGGGCGCGACTGGGCCGAATTACGCCGTCCGGGTTGGAAAAACGTCCATCGGGGGTCTAGTCGGGGAGACGAGTGGAGATGCTCTAACGTAGCTAGGCTATTTTGATCCGGATCAGAGTTGAACGTAGGAAACTTTACAACGTCCGGATCAGAGTTTGTCGAAGGTACGAAACTTTACAACTCGTGGATTGGGCCTAGAATTTCCAGAAGATGTCGGACCTAGAGAAAAAACTTTGGCCCGTTTGTGACACCAACCAGTCACCTATTGCAATTTAATACTCCCTCCGATTCATATTAATTGACTCCAATATGGATATATCTAGAACTAAAATATGTCTAGTTACATTCATATTAGAGTCAATTAATATGAACCGGAGGGAGTAGTAAAGAAAATTGATACTCCCGTGCTTGCCAGAGCAACCATGCATTAAATAAGAAAACACATCCCCACAAAAAAAAACCTCAGTGTTCATAATCGAAGATAAAATTGTCAGCCTAAGAGAAACTCTAGCAGATTCCAGATATCCATCTAATGTCAACAATGATATATGTGTTTTTCGCCTAGCTGATACTCTAAGTGTAGAGTGTTGCGACAAGGATGATTTTTTCCGTAAGAGTGACTATGTGGTTTATATCGAACTCTCGAGAAAAAGTTTAGTTCTTTTAGTCTATCCTCTTCAAGCAACCTATCAAGTCAAAGAAATAGTTTCATGTCCCCAACTCCACGAAGTGTTTGCTAGTCACAACAACATGTAAACAATGCAGAATTTAGTAGTGTAAAGTTAAAAAAAAAGTAAGCAACGTATCTTTTTATATTTTCGAAATTAACAAGTACTAAAAATAAAAGTGCTAGTAAAGCAAGTCTAAAGGTTGTTCTTGTATGGTTTAAAATGGCCCGGTTCATGGGCTCACTTGATCTCTCTCTTTCTCTCATAAACATGGTGACATGGATAAGTCACTTTATAAGAAGCAACAAGCGGTAGCAAGAAATAATATTTGTTGGTAAGCATTCGTATGAGTATCATGTCCTAGCATAGAGATGCTGCAACAGATATCACTAATACTCACTTGATAGGAAAAAACTTCTCAAACCAAGATTAAGAATAAATGAAAGTATTGCCAGAGAACTTTGACATGAAGCAGATTCCATATTACTCCCTCCATACCGGTTTATAGGCCCATTACGTGTTTCAAGAAAAACTTTGACCATTAATTTGGTCAACCAAATATAATTTACATGCCTCAAAAATTATACCATTGAATTCGTATGCAAAAAAGTTCTAACGGTATAACTTTTGTGGTAAATATTTCATATCTTGTTGACCAAATTAATGGTCAAAGTTCTTCTCAAATCTCGAAATGTGCTTATAAGGTATGAAGGGAGTACCATATTGAATGAACATGACCACCTAGATTATCACTAGATGAACACAACATCCATAATATTTTGTTTCCCTATTGAGGTAACTCAAAAGTTAAAACCCTTAATAGCACATGGATTGGTGCCTCCTCCACATGTCTATTACAAAGTTACTCAATAACACACACCCTTCGCGTTCTTGCTTACAAGTTTAACCAGAACATAGTATACATGACATATGCATCTATCAATACGTCAAGCACACAATATCCATTGCATCTCATTCCTTATCTCATAACAAAAGATCCACCATCAAAACAATACATATATGATCACAATAGTAACTCATGTGATACTAATTAGTTAGGATCATAGGGAGGGATTGATACAAGTGACTTCCACAAACCCATAATCCAGAGGCCGACTAATCCCTCTTCATCTTGGTGGCGGTGGTGAAGGAGGCGGAGGAGCAACTAGGTTGACTCTAGTGGCGCCACCGCTCTTAATCTTTGCATTTACTCTCTATTCCATGTATTTTCCTATTGATGTCCGCCTTCTCACGACTTCGCGAAACGTTTAGACATATAGTAGGTAAACTCATCGGATGTCATTGAACACGAGGCAATCCAAAAGGCTAGGTGGGCCCCATGAACGCCCAGGGGTGGGCCATGATATGGGATTCTCTCCCGGCCCGCGTGCCCTCTCGGTACCTCTCTCATTCACTCGTATTTTGATTATCACCAAAAAATGATGTGGCAAAAATCCAAGGTCCATTTGTTAATTGTACGGTCCCTCATACTCAAAATCAAGCAAAAGAGATTTTTCATGTACTACAACATTAAAAATAAATGAATTGGACTCTGTTGTCAATCACCATAAATTAATGTGAAATAACTATGGAACCTCACATGTCATGCAAATATCATATCAAAATCACCAATGTTCATGGATACATTTTCACATGCCATCGCGAAGCCAAGATCTGGGGGACAGGAGTCTCTGTTCCGGCACGCCGCCGGGACGGGGAAGTGCCCCCGGAAGGCTTCTCCATCGACACCACCGCCATCTTCATCACCGCTGCTGTCTCCCATGAGGAGGGAGTAGTTCTCCATCGAGGCTAAGGGCTGTACCGGTAGCTATGTGGTTAATCTCTCTCCTATGTACTTTAATACAATAATCTCATGAGCTGCCTTACATGATTGAGATTCATATGATGATGCTTGTAATCTAGATGTCATTATGCTCGTCAAGTGGATTTTACTTATGTGATCTCCGGAGACTCCTTGTCCCACGTGTGTAAAGGTGACAGTGTGTGCACCGTGTGGGTCTCTTAGGCTATATTTCACGTAATACTTATTCACTCGTTATGAATGGCATAGTGAAGTGCTTATTTATATCTCTTTATGATTGCAATGTGTTTTGTATCACAATATATCTGTGTGCTACTCTAGTGATGTTATTAAAGTAGTTTATTCCTCCCGCACGGTGTAATGGTGACAGGTGTGTGCATCGTGTAGTACTTGGCGTAGGCTATGATTGTGATCTCTTGTAGATTATGAAGTTAACTATTGCTATGATAGTATTGATGTGATCTATTCCTCCTTTCGTAGTGTGAAGGTGACGAGTGTGCATGCTATGTTAGTACTTGGTTTGGTTATGTTGATCTCGTCATGCACTCTAAGGTTATTTAAATATGAACATTGAATATTGTGGAGCTTGTTAACTCCGGCATTGAGGGTTCGTGTAATCCTACACGGTTAGTGGTGTTCATCATCCAACAAGAGGGTGTAGAGTCTAGCATCTATCTATTTATTCTGTTATGTGATCAATGTTGAGAGTGTCCACTAGTGAAAGTATGATCCCTAGGCCTTATTCCTAAATATCGCTATCGCTGCTTGTTTCTTGTTTTACTCGCATTTATAATGCCCGCAATATTACTACCATCAACTGCACGCCAGCAAGCACTTTTCTGGCGCCGTACTACTGCTCATATTCATTCATACCATTTGTATTTCACTATCTCTTCGCCGAACTAGTGCACCTATTAGGTGTGTTGGGGACACAAGAGACTTCTTGCTTTGTGGTTGCAGGGTTGCATGAGAGGGATATCTTTGACCTCTTCCTCCCTGAGTTCGATAAACCTTGGGTGATCCACTTAAGGGAAACTTGCCGCTGTTCTACAAACCTCTGCTCTTGGAGGCTCAACACTGTCTACAAGAATAGAAGCACCCGTAGACATCAAGCACTTTTCTGGCGCCGTTGCCGGGGATCTGAAGAAAAGTTACACCACAGAGAATTGCCTCCCACGGCAACAGCACTTTTCTGGCGCCGTTGCCGGGGAGGAAAGGTAAACGGCACTCACACACCGGATCCCGGCAACGAAGCACTTTTCTGGCGCCGTTGCCGGGGAGGAAAGGTAAAAGGCACTCATACTCCGGTCCCGGGTAACTGAGTACTTTTCTCGTTGCCGTTGTGTGTGTGCTCGAAGCTATTTCCTTTAGATCCTGCAATTGCATCTTTTTGTCTCTTGTTTTACACTAGTAAGGCTTAATGGAAGACAACAACAAAATGAGAGATCTTTATGAACTTTATCTTGAATTAGGACATGATGTGTTTGAAGAGAAAATTAAAAAACCCATGGAACTTATGCATGCTAATGGGAATGTTATTAGTATGAATGCTTTGAACACCATTGTTGCTAATGCTATGGAAGAATTTAAGCTTGGGGAGGTCGGTTTTGATGAAAATGATCTCTTTAGCCCTCCGGGTATTGAGGAGAAAGTTTATGTTGATTATGATATGCCTCCCATATATGATGATTATAATGATATTGGTCTTTTGGTGCCGCCTACTATGGAGGATAAGTTTAATTATGATTACAATATGCCTCCTATATTTGATGATGAGAATAATAATGATAGCTACTTTGTTAAATTTGCTCCCACTACAACTAATAAAATTGATTATGCTTATGTGGAGAGTAATGATACTTTTATGCATGTGAATAAGAATGCTTTATGTGATACTTATATTGTTGAGTTTGTTCATGATGCCTCTGAAAATTATTATGAGAGAGGAAAATATGGTTGTAGAAATTTTCATGTTACTAAAACACCTCTCTATATGCTGAAATTTTTGAAGTTA
The DNA here is from genome assembly GCF_022539505.1 of Lolium rigidum. Lineage (NCBI taxonomy): Eukaryota > Viridiplantae > Streptophyta > Magnoliopsida > Poales > Poaceae > Lolium > Lolium rigidum. The sequence goes on from NC_061513.1 coordinate 128,436,274, forward strand.
TTCTTGTTTTATCTTCCTATGCTTGTTACTTTGCTCTTCATGAACTTGTTTATTTACAAGATTCCTATGCATAGGAAGCATGTTAGACTTAAATGTATTTTGAATTTGCTTCTTGATGCTCTCTTTTGCTTCAACTCTTGTTTCTTGCGAGTGCATCATTAAAATTACTGAGCCCATCTTAATGGCTATAAAGAAAGCACTTCTTGGGAGATAATCCATGTGTTTATTTTACTACAGTACTTTTGTTTTATATTTGAGTCTTGGAAATTGTTACTACTGTAGCAACCTCTCCTTATCTTATTTTATTGCATTGTTGTGCCAAGTAAAGTCTTTGATAGCAAGGTTCATACTAGATTTGGATTACCGCACGTAAACAGATTTCATCCGTCACGAATCTGGGCAGAATTCTCTCGTAGGTAACTCGGAAAAATATTCCAATTTACGTGCGTGATCCTCGGATATGTACGCAACTTTCATTCAATTTGGGCATTTTCATCCGAGCAAGTCTGGTGCCACTTTAAAATTCGTCTTTACTGGACTATTCTGTTTTGACAGATTCTGCCTTTTATTTCGCATTGCCTCTTTTGCTATGTTTGATGGATTTCTTTGTTCCATTAACTTTCAGAAGCTTTGTGCAATATTCAGAAGTGTTAAGAATGATTGTGTCACCTCTGAACATGTGAATTTTTGATTATGCACTAACCCTCTAATGAGTTTGTTTCGAGTTTGGTGTGGAGGAAGTTTTCAAGGGTCAAGAGAGGAGGATGATATACTATGATCAAGAAGAGTGAAAAGTCTAAGCTTGGGGATGCCCCCGTGGTTCATCCCTGCATATTTCAAGAAGACTCAAGCGTCTAAGCTTGGGGATGCCCAAGGCATCCCCTTCTTCATCGACAAACTTATCAGGTTTCTTCTCTTGAAACTATATTTTTATTCGGTCACATCTTATGTACTTTACTTGGAGCGTCTGTTTGTTTTTGTTTCTGTTTTTGTTTGAATAAATGCTTGTGTGGGAGAGAGACACGCTCCGCTGGTTCATATGAACACATGTGTTCTTATCTTTTAATTTTCATGGCGAAGGTTGAAACTGCTTCGTTAATTGTTATATGGTTGGAAACAGAAAATGTTGCATGTGGTAGATGCTATAATGTCTTGAATAATTTGATACTTGGCAATTGTTGTGCTCATATAGATCGTGTTTAAGCTCTTGCATCATGTACTTTGCACCTATTAACGAAGAACTACATAGAGCTTGTTAAAATTTGGTTTGCATGATTGGTCTCTAGAGTCTAGATATTTTCTGGTTAAGGTGTTTGAACAACAAGGAAGACGATGTAAAGTCTTATAATGCTTACAATATGTTCATATGTGAGTCTTGCTGCACCGTTTTATACTTGTGTTTGCTTCAAACAACCTTGCTAGCCTAGCCTTGTATTGAGAGGAATTCTTCTCGTGCATCCAAATCCTTGAGCCAAAAACTATGCCATTTGTGTCCACCATACCTACCTACCACATGGTATTTCTCTGCCATTCCAAGCAAATACTTCATGTGCTACCTTTAAACAATTCAAAAGCTATTATCTCTTATTTGTGTCAATGTTTTATAGCTCATGAGGAAGTATGTGGTGTTTATCTTTCAATCTTGTCATTTACTTCGACGAGACTTTCACAATGGACTAGTGGCTTCATCCGCTTATCCAATAATTTTGCAAAAAGAGTCGGCAATGGGGTTCCCAACCCCAATTAATTAACTTGCATTAATAATTCTCTTCACATGTTTTGCTCTGATTCATCAGTAAGCAACTTAATTTTGCAAATAGACACTCCTCCATGGTATGTGAAATGTTGGAAGGCACCCGAGGATTCGGTTAGCCATGGCTTGAGAAAGCAAAGGTTGGGAGGAGTGTCATCTAAAAAAATAAAAAAATAAAAACTAAACTAAAGTACATGTGTAAACAAAAGAGAAGAGGGATGATCTACCTTGCTCGGTAGAGATAACGTCCTTCATGGGAGCCGCTCTTGAAAGTCTGGTTGATAAGGTAGTTAGAGTACCCATTACCATTCGTTGACAAAAACAAACACCTCTCAAAACTTTACTTTTATACTCTCTATATAATTTCAAAACTTAAAAAGCTCTAGCACATGATTTAATCCTCGCTTCCTCTCGCGAAGGGCCTTTCTTTTACTTTATGTTGAGTCAGGTTTACCTACTTCTTTCTATCTTAGAAGCAAACACTTGTGTCAACTTGTGCATTGATTCTTACATGTTTACCTATTGCACTTGTTATATTGCTTTATGTTGACAACTATCCATGAGATATACATGTTACAAGTTGAAAGCAATTGCTGAAACTTAATCTTCCTTTGTGTTGCTTCAATACCTTTTACTTTGAATCTATTGCTTTATGAGTTAACTCTTATGCAAGTCTTATTGATGCTTGTCTTGAAAGTACTATTCATGAAAAGTCTTTGTTATATGGTTCAGTTGTTTACTCATTGTCTTTACCATTGCTTTGAATCGCTGCATTCATCTCATATGCTTTACAATAATGTTGATCAAGATTATGTTGGTAGCATGTCACTTAAGAAATTATCATTGTTATCGTTTACCTACTCGAGGGCGAGTAGGAACTAAGCTTAGGGATGCTTGATACGTCTCAAACGTATCTATAATTTCTTATGTTCCATGCTACTTTTATGATGATACTCACATGTTTTATACACATTATATGTCATTATTATGCGTTTTCCGGAACTAACCTATTGACGAGATGCCAAAGGGCCAGTTGCTGTTTCTGCTGTTTTTGGTTTCAGAAATCCTAGTAAGGAAATATTCTCGGAATCGGACGAAATCAACGCCCAGAGTCTTAGGATTGCATGAAGCTTCCAGAACACCCGAGAGTCGCCAGAGGGGGGCCACATGCCCACCACACACCAAGCTGGCGCGGCCAGGGTGTGGGCCGCGCCGCCCTACTGTGACACCGCCTCGTCGACCCTCCGACTCCGCCTCTTCGTCTATATAAAGGTCCCTGACCTAAAACATCGATACGGAAAAAGCCACGGTACGAGAAACCTTCCAGAGCCGCCGCCATCGCGAAGCCAAGATCTGGGGGACAGGAGTCTCTGTTCCCGCACGCCGCCGGGACGGGGAAGTGCCCCCGGAAGGCTTCTCCATCGACACCACCGCCATCTTCATCACCGCTGCTGTCTCCCATGAGGAGGGAGTAGTTCTCCATCGAGGCTAAGGGCTGTACCGGTAGCTATGTGGTTAATCTCTCTCCTATGTACTTCAATACAATAATCTCATGAGCTGCCTTACATGATTGAGATTCATATGATGATGCTTGTAATCTAGATGTCATTATGCTCGCCAAGTGGATTTTACTTATGTGATCTCCGGAGACTCCTTGTCCCACGTGTGTAAAGGTGACAGTGTGTGCACCGTGTGGGTCTCTTAGGCTATATTTCACAGAATACTTATTCACTGTTATGAATGGTATAGTGAAGTGCTTATTTATATCTCTTTATGATTGCAATGTGTTTTGTATCACAATATATCTCGTGTGCTACTCTAGTGATGTTATTAAAGTAGTTTATTCCTCCCGCACGGTGTAATGGTGACGAGTGTGTGCATCGTGTAGTACTTGGCGTAGGCTATGATTGTGATCTCTTGTAGATTATGAAGTTAACTATTGCTATGATAGTATTGATGTGATCTATTCCTCCTTTCGTAGTGTGAAGGTGACGAGTGTGCATGCTATGTTAGTACTTGATTTGGTTATGTTGATCTGTCATGCACTCTAAGGTTATTTAAATATGAACATTGAATATTGTGGAGCTTGTTAACTCCGGCATTGAGGGTTCGTGTAATCCTACACGGTTAGTGGTGTTCATCATCCAACAAGAGGGTGTAGAGTCTAGCATCTATCTATTTATTTTGTTATGTGATCAATGTTGAGAGTGTCCACTAGTGAAAGTATGATCCCTAGGCCTTGTTCCTAAATATCGCTATCGCTGCTTATTTATCGTTTTATCGCATTTATACTGTCTCGCAATATTACTACCATCAACCGCACGCCAGCAAGCACTTTTCTCGGCGCCGTACTACTGCTCATATTCATTCATACCACTTGTATTTCACTATCTCTTCGCCGAACTAGTGCACCTATTAGGTGTGTTGGGGACACAAGAGACTTCTTGCTTTGTGGTTGCGGGGTTGCATGAGAGGGATATCTTTGACCTCTTCCTCCCCGAGTTCGATAAACCTTGGGTGATCCACTTAAGGGAAACTTGCTCGCTGTTCTACAAACCTCTCGCTCTTGGAGGCTCAACACCGTCTACAAGAATAGAAGCACCCGTAGACATCAGGGACCACTGATGCTTGTCAACCAAAGAAAGGACCAACAACAAGAATTCCAAACTACATGGAGACCGAGGACCTCCATTTGGTGAAGGCATTAAGGAGGTGTCACTCGATGTTGTGCCTGACAATGATCAAACCGGCAAGAAATATTAGCAAAGAATTGAGGATATTTTCCATTGTGAGATGTCGACCCCATCCAACTGCACATTGAGATCTCTTCAAGGTCATTATGATGTAATCAAGCAATGTTTCGTTCGTTGAAGTGGTTGTTTAGAGCAAGTGAGTACGCGCCTCCAACTCTATCCACACCTGTGTGTGATTTTCTTTGATCATTTAGTTTTAATTTTTTGTGCTATTGTTCAATACAAGCAAATGTCTCCACTTTGCCATTTTATGTCTGTAGACCGCATGGCACAAAGAAAGATACAAGAAAATATCATCGTCAAAGGGGAAACCATTTATGATCTAACATCGTTGGAAGGTGCTTGATCACATTGAGAAGTGGAAGTTGAGGGATAAAGAATATCCACCGAAGAAAGGACATTTGTTACGTTGGATGATCGGAAGATAGTGATGATGCAAAGGGTGAAAGAAATAATGGGAAGCCCAATGGAAGGAGGATGGAGAAGGAAAATAAAAATAAGAAATTCAAGACCGCCAGCTTGAGAGAACAATTTTGGGAGTTGATGGAGTCAAAAGAAATTGTAATGGCATGGTTGAGAAGAAACATAGACTTAAAGAAGCAAAGTGGGGGGGCTACGACAAGCCGAGGGCGAAAGCTCTCTCTGTCTCTCTCAAGGAGATCAAGGCAAGGGTCGCCGTGGCGGACAAGGCAAAGGCCAAGGCTAGAGCTGCGGACGCCCGAACCATGATAACGGATCCTAGTGGGATGGATGCATTTGGAAGAGAGTTTTGGGAGATGCACAAAATGGAGATCATGCAAAAGACAACAATATCTTGCCACTATAGCCGGTGGTTTCGGTGATCATTCCGATGATATTGGTGGTGGTGGCACTATAGCCGGTGGCAAGGATGGCGCAATAGTCGGTGATAGTGATGATGCTTTAGCCGGTGAAGGTGATGGAGCTATGGATGGTGGTGTTGAAGATGGTGTCAGGGTGACTTTGATCACGTTGTCCTTCTTTAATTTGATCATCGAAAACTTGTTTGATTATGTATTTTTTGGACATGTTTTAGATTTCTACTTCTTCTATTGCGCATAATTTTTGATTCTGAGACAATTGTTAATTAACTGTATTTTAAACTATTTGCAAACTTAAATCTATAACTCTATATATGTTTTTTGTATATGCAATATACACTCATGTTTTGGTACTAGCGGCGCATGTTCGGGGCCGAAAAGATCGTGCATAAAAAGAATTTGGTATGAGTTTGGGAGATTTAGTTGGTCATAGTTCACGTGGAAAACTTGTTACGGGTACCCGTTCACAGGTACCCGATCCCATCTTTCCGGTATCATGATATCTGGAATTTGCTAGATATCCTTTAAGGACTGAAATCACTCGGCCTTTCTCTATGGAAATTGTGATGTTAGTCTCTTGGTCTCTATGGACTACAAGGAATTGACCTATACTTTTCAAGGAATATCACCTTGTGTTTTCAAGTGTCAAAAGAAGTTTAAGGATGAAGTTGATCTGCTAGTCCATAAGAGCATCTCTAACATATCACATAAAAGTGGTCTAACCTTTAAAATAACCAACTTATAAGATTTTGGACGGAAAAATCATCCATTCTAGATCCTATAAAACTCGGCCGACCTATAATTTTTCTAAAGGGCGCTGAAAATCACACCTGAGAACCTTCTATTGCCAATTTTGGAGGAAATTTTACCAGTGCCATGTAAACCGGTCAACAGTTGACGGGAAGAAAATTTTAGGGCGCGTCGGCACCCTTCCTCTGTGGAACTCAGTTGGAATCCGGCCAACTTCTCTGATACGTGTCATTTCTCGCGACCAACCTCGCATGGAACCATGAACTTGGAGCTAGGCAACGCGGCTAGCTGCCTGGCCGTCGAAGCTGCTTGGGCACGCGCGGGCGGGGTCTTGTCTCCTTGGCTGCCTAGGCGCCGTTCACCACGGGTATGGGCACCGTCGACCATAGGCGACGTGGATAACTCAGGGCAGGGGCAGTGACCACGGGCTGCGCAACGACTAAAGGTAGGGGCAGCGTTGATTACGCATGGGGCAGGGGCGGTGATGGGGTGCGGGCGACCACATGCGAGAGGAGGAAGAAGGAAAGAAATGGATATGAGAAAGAAAAAAAGGAAAAATAAAGAAAAACCTGCTGACAGGTGGATCCTATGTGATTTGAGGGCTTTTTGGGTATCTATTTGGGGAGGCCACAACCAAACCATAAAACGATTTTTCGATGATGACTCTTACACGCGTTTTAAAAGGGCAAAAGTTTACAGTATCCGTTAGATTTGCTCTATGGCTACTAACAAAGCTTATATTGGCGTGACAACATGTGTGGAGTCGTTCTTCTAGTTTAATCTAGAGGCTTAAGTCTTATATTACCTACTCCCTCCGGTTCATATTTAGTACTCTCTTCGGTCGCGGGTTCAATGAATCTAGATATATTTTAGCCTACAGTTTATCTAAATATGCGATAAGTATTCATGGCTATTTTACGTAAATCGGCGATAAGTATTCAGGGCTAGAGGGAGTACAAAACCTGCGTCAAGTACTCCCTCTATTCAATACAACCGTATATAGATAAAAAGTTGAGTCACTTTTTTTTTATGGATGGAGTAATATGGAATGGGGGAGTAGGTTTTAACCTTTGCTTTCTCTGCTTTGTGAATACTTTGTTTAAAAATTAGTACAGAAATATACACGGCAGGGCAACCTAGTGTTCATCTTCAAAAGAATTGCCCAATGCGTGTAACATTCATAGCAAGTACTCTTTTTTTTTTGAACAATCATAGCAAGTACTCAGTTGTGCATAGTGTAACCACAGAGCATAGAATAATTAGTAGAGCAAATTCTGATACATCTGAATCAATACAAATAGATGGATAAAACAAGAAATGAAGAAAATAAGAACAGAGCCAACACTAACAGCAGAAGCGGGAGAACAAAGGTGCCAAGTACACGTAGAACATCAGGCAAAATGACCACGCAAAGAACAGCGTGTGATCTTCACCGTGAAATCCGCCATGGAGCGATCCTGCGCGCGGGGCACGCGCGCTAGCTGCGACATCAGCCAGCTCAGTGGCGCATGCCGCCGACGAGGAGCGCCACGGCGGGGCAGAGCAGGGCGGCGACGAGCGACGAGGACAGCGCTGCAACCCCGGACGTCGGGCTCGGCGCTGGCTCGTCGGCGGCCATAGCAACCGCCGCGAAGGAAGACACGGCGACTGCCCCGACGACGAAGGCGCGGATGATCCTGGAGGCCATGATCCTGAAGTAAATGTCGCAGATGTGGCTGTGTTACAACTGCTGGAATGAACGGGGGAACTGGGGAGGATTTGGTGTGAATGTGGGATAAGGCCGGAGGGAATCAGGGACGATGCGCGCGTTCTTATAGCTGAAGAACAGAGCAGTTGAGGCTTGGGGGCCGAGGCCCTGCATTTTACAGCCTGGGGGCGAGGCTGGCCGGGCTCCTCGAGACAGCTCACGATCAACGGCTGGTAGGAGTAGGGCCAGCGTCTGCCTGGCTCCCGCCTACTGCAACTGCAAGCAACGCAATTAGCCAATGAGCGTAACTAATGCAAATAAACATTGCCCTGTTAGTTGCAAGCTAGGCTGTCTCGTCCTCGACTCCTCGCGTAGTCGCGAGAGAAGGAGAGTTGTTATATGGCCAGCCCAGGCTGCGTAGCGTAGCACTCGCGTTACCTCATTTTATACATCACCGCTGGCCGTCAGCTAGACGAGTTGAGACGCACAATTCTAGAGTACCGAGGAAGAATGTACTGGAACGGGAACCGGATGCCAACATTCTGTGTTCTTGTTCCCCCGGCCAGCCGCTGCGCAAGGTTTATTCCGAAACGATGAGCATGGATTTGAATTCCAGGGGATGAGTGATCGAGTGGACGGCAGACCACATGCTCGCTTGCCGAAGGTGTTCCCCAATGATGAATGCCGGTGGAGGAGAGCTGGGTGGGTGGTCCTCGCTCTGATTCCATGGCGTTTGCCTTTGATTCCTTCGTCTCTTCCGGCCGTCCTCCGCCGCATGCAAAGACGGCAGATCAGCATAGCTCTAGACGGCATCATCGCGCCGCTGTACTTCTTTCTTGGCCTAGTGTTCACTTGGTACACCGTTGTCGGAGCCATCCTCCAAAATAAAAAGAACCCCGTCTCTCGATCCCAGCCAAAAAAAAACGACATCTAGGACGAGCTTTTGAGTTGGGGGTGGTGCTGACTTGAAAGTAAAGTTAAGCCGCTATCTGCGGAAACATCGTCACTTGAAGTAGCACTAATCAGTTGGAGTAACGGGGGATCTGAGCCACCTCGAGCATCTTACATGACAGCAGCACAGGGCCCCGAGTTACAGCGGAAATGGGGTGGAATGTCCTTGACAGCGCGAATTGGAGGAGTGGATCGGGTGTCTAGTCCTTGAGGCGGCCCGGCCGTTCGCCGGTAAGCGTTGCAACACGAGAACCGTGTCGGGAAGATGAATGTATCATGCCAGGTTACATGTTGCTGTCACGGTAGAGGTTTACTTGAAGCCACGGCTGCTTTCAATTTACTTGTGACGAAACAACACAGCGGCGGCATATACGTTATAGCTGCTGACCCTACTTAATTTGCAAGCTCGTGAGTCCATGCCTAACAAGAGGAACATGTCGTTGGCGTCACCTCTGGTTTTTGATTCCTGTGAACTACTCTACCGCAAACCCGTTTTTTTTTTTTTTTGAAACAAGGCAAAAGATTTGCCATTTTTATTGAATAAAGCAAAGATTTTAGAAGTTTTACATCCCATCTCGGCTATAAGCCAAGACCAAAATTACAAGCATCTACTCTCACAGCATTATATTACTTAAAGCCTTCGCACCGGTTATACGCCACAAATTCGGCTCCTCTTTGATTTTTGCCACAAGCATAGCGATGGTGACGGATTTGTTACGGAAAACCCGACTATTTCTTTCTTTCCAAATTTTTCAAGAGACGAGCATTGTGAGAGAAGCCAAAGATTTCCTTGATTGTTCTCTCTTGACGGAGTGGAAGTCATGCCAAGTTGTTGGGTCGAGATCAGGGCCGGCTCTAGCCCAGGGCAAGAAGTGCGACGGCCCGAGGCCCAACCAAAACGGGGGCTCATTATTTCTGGCACAGTGCATATAAGAAACGGGAGAAGACAAAAAATTAGGCCCATCTAGCAAGCATGCAGCCTAAATTGGGCCCATTTATAGAATTCGTCCTGGAGCCCTCAAAATCCTAGAGCCGACCCTGGTCGAGATCATCGATACCAAGCCAATTCTTTAAGTTGGCAACCAGAATCTGAATTGATGATGGTTTATTAGTTTATTGAGCTTTGCGGATTGGACGCGTAGCAGGAGAACTTGTGCCAGCAAACTGGAGGTATTTTTAGTTCGAACTAGCTGATCTTTCATCTCGCTTGAGAAATGCTTTGAACTAAGAAATATTTCCATGTATACTATACGGGATCATATGATTCTCTTTCCGACCTGCTATGCCACCACAACCCAACAACACAAGTACGGTATTCATCTCATTCATACATGCTCACCTTCAACTTAGTCAGACTGCACTGCCCCAATGCGCTGCATCGAATTTCTCACATGTAAATTTAGTTGTAAACTCGTGAGCTCATATAAAGCACAGATCATGTGGTAGGTAATCTTTTTTCCTTATAAAAGTGTTGCACTTGGCTTATCTTAATACTAATAATTTCGCTAACAACCGTAAGCTCAAACAGTGGGTGGTTAGGTGGCACTACACGAAAAAAACCCTATGTTTTGCTTCTTGTCTCGTCAGTTCTTTTCCTAGCTAGCCAAATTACATCATCTTCTTGTATCTCTGTCGCATTACTGCTTATATCTTCAATTATGTCGTCTATTAGCACTGCGATCAGATTATGAAGAGGTGATTCAGTATCGCCGTCAAGCTTAGCAACATATGTAGCAACCAATGCTATAATTAGTCGGGAGATCTGTACACTCTATTCACACTAATCTTCCAATGTCCACCATCGCAAGCGTTACAAAATTCCCATCACTAATTTATAATAAACATTTTTACTTATTTGTAGCCAATTCTCATAGAAAACCTTCAGTAAGTTCTTTCACTGGCAGCATTAGCATAATAATTAAGTGTTTTTCTTCATTTGTATCTAATAGAATTGATCACATAAGTTCCTTTGTGACATGGAACTAAAATTTTGCTATTTTTACAATTCATATGTAAATTATTACACACTATAGTTTACGCGTATAGAATTATGTATTTTCATCGAATATTAAGTTATTGTTTTTCAAGTTTTAGTTTTACACAATTCATAGAACTGAATTTTGTCAAAATCTAAGCATAAGTCACAATGATGGCAAAATCACATTAACCAACATTTTGTGCCACTTATATGTACCATAGCATATTTATATTACATTTAATTTGGTACCATCAAATACGTTTATAGAGTGTTCTACGACGCACAAACTAATAAATATCCTCACATAGGCATAGTGAAGGATTGCCCAGCTTAACTGTGTAATCAATACACAAATATAAAACGTGTGACGTGCAAGTTCATGAGCGGTTAGTTCTCACAACCTCCCCCTCCCTCGATATTCAAGAGTACTAGATGGACCTTGCACGCTTTGATTCGCCGATTTCTTCTATTTGTATTTATTTTGTTTTCGTGAGTCTTGTGCATCGAGCATCACCTGCACCTTCTACTGGGTGTAAGGAGGCGCACTTTGGTTTGCTAATTCGACATTGATTTTAGTTTATTCTCTAAGTGTTCTCTCTGCGAAAAACAACTTGAGATGTTTGGTTGTTGAAACAAAAACGTGAACCTAGTCAAATAGACTACATATTCACAATTTATAACAAGAGAAACAACTGATTATAAAACCTGATGCGCTAAAATGGAGTAGAAAATAACTGGAAGCATGCTAATTTATTTGTTTTGTTTTGCTACCCTGTAAGATCAACATTGCAAAAAAGAGTGTATCTAAAGAATAACGCTGTTGTTTGGTCAAAATTAAACTATTGCCCTTGGTGACGACACATGGATGCTTTCAGTAGCAAACTAGGTGATTCTCCGCACGTTGCGGCGGAAATTGGTAGCACTATATTCTATACATAGTTGAGATCATATGAGCTAGCGCCTCCTCTGTGGGGCTCGCGCAACCCTGACAAAATTCTAGGGTTTCAGTTTGGGGCTTTTATGTGCCTTGACCTGGCCTTGTCAGGGTTGCTGAGCTCCCTGGTGGCCTCCTCTTGCAGTGACCGCGGCTGCGTGAGCACTTCCTCACCATGATGTGGTTACTGCTCCCGGGTGCAGGTAATGTACTCCCTCTCTCTATTGATCTTCCACATTTCAATGCTCGCCTGGTTGCTCTGCTAGAATTCTTGTTCTAGATGAATTGCTTGATCTAGTACTGTTAAAGGTATTGGTCCTAGGAGTAGTTCCTGGTGTCTCTAATTGACAAAATTATGCTGCTAATCTTTGTTACTTCTCCATTTTTACTATGATCACTCTGTTCTATCATTAAGCTAGCCACGGTGTATCTATCTACAAAAGTGCTTTGTACTGGACTGGTATTCATTTCTACTGCTCATGTGCAGTAGTTGAATGTTTCCTTTTTGTTGATTGCAGATGAACATTTGTTGTTGAGTTTAGTTGGGTATTGTTCATGCTTCTCTTCCTGGTGCTATTGCTTTAGAAAGGTTAAATGTACATTCTTGATTGTGTTTGGCGGGCATGATGTGATGCCTTGGCTATGAAATGAATATAGCCCTTATATGAAGTTTATAGTGATGGTTGTATTGGCGTTTTCCTGTGGGTTGCCTCTGTTGCTTAGATGCAGTGAACTTCAGTAGTAGTTCCTGCTACTGATTGTTTGATCTCTAAATGTATTTGCAGGTATGGATTTGGAAGGTGAGCTTCACTAGAAGTAGGTGAACATCTTATGTTTGCCATAGGTATCTTTGATGTTGAAAGCAATAAGTAGACAATATCCAAACGGATGCATGCCTACTGCTCTACTCCTCTGATGGTTTAGGCTTTAGTAGCTAGGTGTTCTTCTTGGCTTCTTGGATGAACTATGCTAGTTGAGATTAATTTTGGCTATGCTATTTTTCTTACTGTAAAGAGCAGTGTTTCTTGGTTGGTAATTTTTATCTAGTTGCTAATTTGAGAGCCAGCTTCACTTGGTCAAAGGCCAAATGATGATAAACTTATATTCTAGTTTTTGTTGTTGATTCATATGGTGGTTGTGTTGAGGTATGAAATAGATCACTTGGGTCTATTCCAGGGTATTGGTATACCTCGTTGAGGTTGAGCTTTTAGCTTGATCTACTTCTTGATCAGTCCTACTCCTCCTAGATCTTGTGTTGCCTGACTTGATCTAGTTCACCATCATATGGTTTGTGTTGCCTGACTTGATCTTGATGGTCTTGGTATGAACTGGATGAACTACTGATGTGGTTCTGAACTGGTGGTGCTTTGTGGTTATGACCTGGTGTTGTCGATGCTTGGGTTGGTGCACTGGCTACTCGTTTATATATAACCAGGTGCTTTGTAATTCTTGGTCGACACTACCTTGGTGACTACCCCCTATGCATGTGTTCTGTGTTGTAAACGTTGTAACTTTTTCATTTATTTATTTGTTCTTATCTCAAGAATATTGTAAAGACAATGTAATGTGTTTATTTATCAATAAAGCTCAAATTTTTCTTATTCGGAAACATTGTAATGCTTATTCAATGTTTGCATTTGAGTCTTGTTTAATGTTCGAATTTGAATTCAAAGCGTCTGTTTGAATTCAGATTCAAGGTAGTAATTTTGAATACGAGTGCTGCTCCGAAAAGCACTTCTATTTTCAATTCAAAGTGATAGTTTGTATTTCAAATTCAATTTTCTTCCCCCTCAAACCCTAAGTCTCAAGCACATCCATTTTCTACATCATTTGTTTCGTCGTTGTGTCTGATGATTACGTGCTTCGTGTGTCATGGCGGTGTGTTATGTTAAGCTCACCGCTGAAGAGCTGTTATCACCAGAATTTGACCGAGTCAGAGGTGGGCCGCGATCAAGATGGGCTTGAAGAATATACATGGAAGAATATACATGAATCGGCCTTGAATAAGAAGTTTGGGCTAATTTGCCCGTGTATCTGTAAATATAGTAGGATACGTGTCGGTTAGTAGAATTTGGCTCGTACACGGTTGGGATTATTCCCACGTTAGAAAGTCTATGGACTATAAATATGTATCTAGGGTTTATGAAATAAACAACAATCACGTTCACCACAAACCAATCTAGGCGCATCGCCAACTCCCTTGTCTCGAGGGTTTCTTCCGGGTAAGCATCATGCTGCCTAGATCGCATCTTGCGATCTAGGCAGTACATGTTTATTCGCCGTTCATGCGTTGCTCGTACTGAAGCCTTGTTGATGGCGAGCAACGTAGTTATCTTAGATGTGTTAGGGTTAGCATTGTTCATCGTATCATATGCTGTCGTCGTGCAACCCTTAGACGTCTAGCCGCCCATACACCTATCTTAGGTGTAAGGGCGGCACCCCGCTTGATCATTATTTAGTAGATCCGATCCGTTATGATTGCTCCTTGTTCTTCAAGGATTAGTTTAATATCTGCATAGTTAGGCCTTACAAACGGGTTGAAGGATCCGGTGGCGCGTAGGGTGTAGTTTGCTAGCCCTAGACGGGATGTTCCGGGGATCAACTTCGTGTTGGTTTTTAGGCCTTGTCTAGGGTCGGTTTACGATCACCGTGCGTGGCCGCCGAGCTCAATCACGAGTAGGATGTTCCGATTATGTGGTGAAAACCCTAAATCGTAGTAGGTCGTTTTAGCTTTATATCGATCAAGCGGGACCACCATATATTCGTGCACCTCGTACGGATCATGGGTGGATCGGCTCTTTGAGCCGATTCACGAGACAACTCGAGAGCCGATCGAGGCTCGTATTTAATGTTTACGTGTATGCCATGCGGGAAACTAAGCGAGGCACATCCATCACCTTCCTGACCAGGTATAGGTCAGGTGGCACGCCCTTGCACCAGCATCGGACGTGCGCGCCGAGTCTTTGCGGGCCGTCGCTCGGAGGGACCAGGGCCAGCCGCAGTCCTGGGAGCCTCCCGGCTCTATTGTGTTGCCCGTCGCTGCTCGCCGGTGGGTTTCTGACCGCAACACATTCTGGCACGCCCGGTGGGACAGTCTTCGACATCAACCGCATCGCCATCTACATCTGAGATGGCGGAAGGCACTCCAGTCACGTACGAGGATCTAACCGAGGAGCTCAAGAAGAAGTATGATGAGGTCAAAGCAATCCTCGAAGCCGATCTCATCGGCTTGATGACCCACAAGTATAGGGGGTGTATCGTAGTATCTTCGATAAGTAAGAATGTCAATCCCAACGAGGAGCAGAAGGTGTTGACAAGCGGTTTCGATGAAGGATTCACTTGTAAATGCTCACGGACAAGTATTCGGGGGGTTTTGATGTAACGGTTGAATAAAGTACGAGTATGTAAAGTGCGAGAGTAATAATTGCAGCGAGTGGCCCAATCCTTTTTAGCACAAAGGACAAGCCGGTTTGTTTACTTATAATGACCAAACGTTCTCGAGGACACACGGGATTTTAGTCTAGTGCTTTCGCTACATACGGCTAAATAATCTTCATTGTTATGATAAGTGTTGTGTGGGTGAACCTATGCTAATGTACCGCCCTTCCTAGGACTAATACATACTTGTGATTATACCCCTTGCAAGCATCCGCAACTACAAGAAAGTAATTAAGAATTAAATCTAACCACAGCCTTAAACTACGAGATCTCGTGATCCCTCCCGCATCGATATACCAACGGGGGTTTAGGTTTTCGTCACTCCGGCAACCCCGCAATTAGCAAACGAATACAAGATGCATTCCCCTAGGCCCATAAATGGTGAAGTGTCATGTAGTCGACGTTCACATGACACCACTAGAAGAATAACACCACAACTTAAATATCACACCATTGAATATTACTCAACCATAGTTCACTACTAACATTTAGACTTCACCCATGTCCTCAAGAACTAAACGAACTACTCACGAGACATCATACGGAACATGATCAGAGGTGATATGATGATGAATAACAATCTGAACATAAACTTGGTTCAATGGTTTCACTCAATAGCATCAACAACAAGTAGAGATCGATACCGGGAGAGTTTCCCCTATCAAACAATCAAGATCAAACCCAAATTGCTACAGCGGTGACGAGGTGCTGCGGAGGAGATGGCGGTGATGATGGTGGAGATGATGATGATGGTGATGGTGATGATGTCCAGCTCGATGACGGTGACGATGGCGTCGATTTCCCCCTCCCGGAGGGAATTTCCCCGGCGGATTCCTGCCCGCCGGAGAGCTCTTTTCTCTCTGGTGTTCTCCGCCCCGCAGAGGCGGCTGTAACTCTTCACGAGGTACCCTCTGTGGCTTAGGTCTTCGGGACGAAGGGTTTGGCGAAGAAAAGAAGGCGAAAGGGGCCGTGGGCCCTCCACACCACATGGCGGCGCGGCCGGGGCACTGGGCGCGCCGCCCTAGGGTGTGGGCCCACCACGGCTCCTCCCGGCTCCTCCTTCGGCTTCCTTCGTCATCTTGAAAAATAGGATTTTGGTATAATTTCCTCCCACGAGTTGATCTTCCGAAATATTGCGTTACGACGGTGCTTTTCCAGCGGAATCACGGCTCCGGTGCTTGATCTCCCAATAATGATGAAACATGCAAAATAGATGAAATAACATAAGTATTGTGTCCCAATATGAAATATATCAATGAATAACAGCAAATTATGATATAAAATAGTGATGCAAATTGGACGTATCAACTCCCCCAAGCTTAGACTTCGCTTGTCCCCAAGCGAAACCGAACTCGATAGACATGACCACATGTTTATGGAGTGAAGAGTCGATAAATAAAATACGGACAAGAAGCATCATATTCATTCACACAGGACATTATAGTAAACAACCTCTTATAACTCATATTGAAACAAGTATAAGGTAATCACAAGTAAAGGTGCATGAGAAATCATAATTGGTGATAGCAAACTTCGTTCTTGGTCAGAGAACATTTAACAGATTATATTTATCTCATTGAGCAGCGCTCTCATGTTAAAGTTTATAAGGCACAACTTGCATACTCAATCATAATGGTCTTCTCATGATAATTGATAACTCGCAAAGCTATATTCATTCAGATAAAACTTGTACTAAACAAGGAAGAATAAAAGACATGATGTAGCAAATCACAATATAATGGTTTGATCACAACTACTCAAATGCTTGCTTGAGATGGAGAGAAATAGGTTTACTGACTCAACATAAAGTAAAAGACAGGCCCTTCGCCAGAGGGAAACAGGGATTAAATCATGTGCTAGAGCTTTTTCAGTTTTGCAATCATATAAAGAGAATAAAAGTAACATTTTGAGAGGTGTTTGTTGTTGTCAACGACTGGTAGCGGGTACTCTAACCCCCTTGCCAGACAACCTCCTAAGAGCGGCTCCCATATTATTTTCATTTTGTGTGGCACTCCTTCCAACCTTTCTTTCACAAACCATGGCTAACCGAATCCTCGGGTGCCTGCCAACAATCTCATACCATGAAGGAGTGCCTTTTTATTTTAGCTTTATTATGATGATGACACTCCCCCCAACCTTTGCTTACACATGCCATGGCTAACCGAATCCTTCGGGTGCCGTCCATCAATCACATACCATGGAGGAGTGTCTATTTAGTTTAATTAATTTGGGACTGGGAATCCCATTGCCAGCTCTTTTTGCAAAATTATTGGATAAGCGGATGAAGCCACTAGTCCATTGGTGGAAGTTGCCCAACAAGATTGCAAGATAAAACACCACATACTTCCTCATGAGCTATGAAACATTGACACAAATAAGAGATACTAAGTTTTGAATTGTTTAAAGGTAGCACATGAAGTATTTACTTGGAATGGCAGAAAATACCATGTAGTAGGTAGGTATGGTGGACACAAATGACATAGGTTTGGGTTAAGGTTTGGATGCACGAGAAGTATTCCCTCTCGGTACAGGTCTTTGGCTAGCAAGGTTAATTAGCAAGCATAAGAGTCGAGGGAAACAAACAAATATACATATGATAGAAACAATCATGCATCTTCCTTGTAAGCACAAACAATTTTAACTTCAGAATAATAAGCTATGAGTTAACAAGAAAGACAATGAAACATTTACATGTATTTCTCTTTTCTATTTAAACCTCAAAGTGTTGTTGCTATTTACCAATGCTAAGTTTGCCAAAACCAAATAGATTTATTCAATGCTTCCCAAAGTGATACCAATACTAACAACAAGGTGAATCATATAGTAGAGATTGCAAGCTAAAATAAGATGTGCAATATGTAAATGATAAGACTTCTCATTAATATTCCATAACGATAACTCACACCAAGGGATACATAGATAACCAACTAAAGGAGAGATACTTCCAAACGCAACCCATCTTATATGATAACTTCCCTACTCATGATATGACACTACTTGACAATAAAAGTAAAAGGTAGTGATGATGTGATACCGCGGCACTCCCCCAAGCTTGGAACAAACCAAGGGGATGCCAATACCGATGATGAATTACTCCTGCGGCGATGGTGGTGATGAATTCCCGTCATCAAACTTCCAAGGAAGAGGCTCTCCATCAAGAAACGACATCTTGGTCTCGGGGATCCTGAAACTAGCAGCACGGCTTATGTATTTAAACCTGTTTTCATACTCACAGTTCTGATTCTGAAAATCATAGAGTTGTGCGTGGAGCTTGTTGGTGGTGTCGTGAAGTGAGAGGATGTCGCTCCAAAGCTTTGCAGTTTCCTTCTCATGTTCAGCAATGAGTTCAGACACAATCCTGTGGAAGATATCCACCTCACGCTCGGCCATCTTCTTGTACTTGAAAACCTCTTGTTCTAGCTTCTCCATCCTGTCTTCCAGGCTTCCTTCTCCTTTAGGACCCTGGACATCCTTGACTTGCAGTTCTCCTTCAACGAGCAGCAACTCCTTGGGGTGCATCCTCAGCTCCTCCATGTACAAGTTGCCAACATCCTTGCTGGAGCTGTCCTTCGGAGTTTCCGACGAAGACATGATGGCTCTAGATCCGAAGCAAATCCTGGCAGAAAACAGCTCAAAACAAAACATGTCGAGAACACGATATACGGACCTCCAGGGGTCCGGGGGATTATATAGCAAAAAATTTCTCGTCAAAAGGAAAGCACCAGATCGAACCAGAGTCAGAAAGGGGCGACGGGGCGGCCAGACCATAGGGCGGCGCGGGCCCTGGTCAGGCCGCGCCGGCCTATGGTGCCACGCCCTCGTGCGTCCTTTCCACTCCGTTTCGAACTCGTAATTTCTCATATTTTCCAAAAACAGCAAAAATATTGTTCGGAAAGTAAATTGCGTACTTTTCATTACCGATCCTGTTACCTATTCAAAGTCGAGTTACGGCGGATCTGTCAATTTGCCCTTTGATGAAAGCTTCCGGTGTTTCCACTTGAATAATATCAACATCAACATTATAGGAATCACCCGAGATATAATGCTTGAGTCTTTGTCCATTCACCACTTGCGTAGCATTGCCTTGGAGAGAGCTAATTTTGATTGCTCCTGAACGATACACCTCCTCGACAACATATGGTCCTTCCCATTTCGAGAGTAATTTCCACGCAAAGAATCTGAGACGAGACCGATACAATAGGACTTTATCCCCAATATTAAATTCTCTTTTGATAATCCTCCTATCATGCCATTTTTTAACTTTCTCTTTAAAGAGTTTAGCATTCTCATAAGCTTCACTTCTCCACTCATCTAGAGAACTCAATTGCAACAACCTCTTATCACCGGCAAGTTTAGGATCTTTATTTAATTCTCTAACAGCCCAATAAGCTTTGTGCTCTAGTTCTAAAGGTAAATGACAAGCTTTCCCATAAACCATTTTATAAGGTGACATTCCCATGGGATTTTTATAAGCAGTTCTATAAGCCCAAAGTGCATCCTTCAATTTACTAGCCCAATTCTTTCTAGTTTTATTAACGGTCTTTCCCAAAATAGATTTAATCTCTCTATTTGATAATTCTACTTGACCACTAGTTTGAGGATGATAAGCGGAAGCAATTCTATGATTAATACCATACTTAGCAAGAGTTTTTCTAAAACCTCCATGAATAAAATGAGAACCTCCATCGGTCATAATATATCTAGGTACTCCAAATCTAGGAAAAATAATATCTAAAAGCATTCTTAAAGAGGTCTCACCATCGGCACTTTTTGTAGGTATAGCTTCCACCCATTTAGTAACATAATCAACAGCAACAAGTATATGAGTGTTACCTTCGAAGACGGAAAAGGTCCCATGAAGTCAAATCCCCAACAATCAAATGGTTCAATAACAAGAGTATAATTCATAGGCATTTCATTACGTCTGGAGATATTACCAACCCTTTGGCATTCATCACAAGATAAAATAAACTTTCTCGCATCCTTGAAGAGAGTTGCCCAATAAAAACCTGATTGTAGAACCTTTTGCGCGGTTCTTTCTCCGGCGTGATGTCCTCCATAAGCACTACCATGACATTTACTCAATATCTCTTGTTGTTCATATTCGGGAACACATCTTCGCATAATACCATCCACTCCTTCTTTATATAAGTGTGGGTCATCCCAGAAATAATGCCTCAAGTCATAAAAGAATTTCCTCCTTTGCTTGAGCTGAAAAGGTCGGAGGCAAGTACTTGGAAACAATAAAGTTAGCATAATCAGCATACCAAGGACTTGTCTCGCGAGCTCACCTTTATTACAGCCAATTGTTCATTTGGAAAACTATCATTAACGGGAACGGGATGATAAGCAATATTTTCCAATCTAGACAAATTATCGAGCAACGGGATTATCGGCACCTTTCCTATCTACAATATGTAAATCAAATTCTTGCAAAAGAAGTACCCATCTAATAAGCCTAGGCTTAGCATCTTTCTTTGTCATTAGGTATCTAATTGCGAGCATGATCGAGTATGAATAGTAACTTTTGAATCAACAATATAAGATCTAAATTTATCACAAGCAAAAACTACGACTAATAATTCCTTTTCGGTTGTAGCATAATTTCTTTGAGCGAGCATCAAGAGTTTTACTAGCATAATGAATAACATTCAGTTTTTTATCTACTCGTTGTCCAAGAACAGGCGCCTACGATAAAATCACTAGCATCACACATAATTTCAAAGGGTAAATTCCAATCGGGAGGGTCAACTATAGGAGCGGTTGTTAAGGCTTTCTTAAGAGTTTCAAAAGCTTCCTTACAATCATCATCAAAAACAAATGGTACATCTTTTTGAAGAAGATTAGTAAGAGGCTTTGAAATCTTGGAGAAATCTTTAATAAATCTCCTATAAAACCCAAGCATGACCAAGAACACTACGAATACCTTTAACGTCCCTCGGATAGGGCATCTTCTCAATTGCTTCAACTTTAGCTCTATCAACTTCAATACCTCTCTCAGAAATTTTATGTCCCAATACAATTCCTTCATTAACCATAAAGTGGCATTTCTCCCAATTAAGAACAAGGTTAGTTTCTTCACATCTCTGCAAAACTTTATCAAGGTTTCGCAAGCAGCTATCAAAAGAATTCCCATAAACGGAAAAATCATCCATGAATACCTCTACAATACTTTCACAAAAACCATGAAAAATAGCAGACATGCATCTTTGAAAAGTAGCGGGAGCATTACATAAACCAAAAGGCATACGTCTATAAGCATAAGTTCCATAGGGACGGGTAAAGGTGGTTTTCTCTTGATCTTTAGCTTTAACGACAATTTGTGAAAATCCAGAATAACCATCAAGAAAGCAAAAATGAGTATTTTTAGACCATCTTTCTAGCATTTGATCAATAAATGGTAAAGGGTAATGATCTTTCTTAGTAACTTTATTAACTTTTCGAAAATCAATGCACATTCTATACCCTACAACTACTCTTTGAGGGATAAGCTCATCATTATCATTAGGCACAACAGTCATTCCTCCTTTCTTGGGAACGCAATGCACGGGACTAACCCATCTACTATCAGCAATAGGATATATAATACCAGCTTCAAGAAGTCGTAATACCTCATTCCTTACCACTTCCTTCATCTTAGGAATTAGACGACGCTGATGTTCAACAACAGGTTTTGCATCATCTTCCATATTAATAGCATGTTGGCAAATAGAAGGAGAAATCCCTTTCAAATCATCAAGAGTGTAGCCAATAGCGCCTCGGTGCTTCTTCAATATTTCCAATAACCTTTCTTCCTCAATCTCTGAAAGCTTAGAACTAATAATAACGGGATATATTTTCTTATCATCAATATGAGCATATTTAAGATTATCGAGTAAAGGCTTTAAATCAAAAACAGGATCTTCCTTTGGTGGCGGTGTTGTACCCAAATCTTCCACCGGTAAATCATGCTTGAGAATAGGTTGGCGAAGAAAAATTTCCTCAAGCTCATCTCTTTCTTTCCTAAAAACTTCACTCTCGCTATCCTCCAAATGTTGCTTGCAAAGGATTATTAGGAACAAGAACAATAGATGCACATTGCTCCATTTTAAAATCATTACTAGGCAAGTCAGCTTTATAAGGAGTTTTAGTAAATTTAGAGAAGTTAAACTCATAAGATTCACCAGCAAATTTAGTCAAAATTTTCTCTTTCTTGCAATCTATAATAGCTCCACAAGTATTTAGAAAAGGTCTACCGAAAATAATAGGACAATAATCACTAGCAAGTGAGAACCAAGTACCAAAAAGTCAACGAGGATATTTAATCTTACCGCATAAAACTTCCACATCTCGAACAATACCAATTGGAGAAATAGTTTCTCTATTAGCCAGCTGAATAACCACATCAATATCTTCAAGTTCACAAGAATCAATTTCGTGCATAATCTCCGTGTAAAGCTCATACGGAATAGCACTAACACTTGCACCAATATCACATAATCCATAATAGCAATGATCACCAATTCTAACAGATAGCATAGGAACACTAGCTTGTTTGGGTTTATTAGGATGTGAAACAATATTAGAAGCATCTTCACAGAAAATAATATGACCATCCTCCACATTTTCAGTCACAAGATCTTTAATTATTGCAACAGCAGGTTCAACTTTTATTTGTTCTTCAGGCTCTACAGGTTTCTTTTCACTTTTATGAACCGCACTATTTATAACAGAGTACTCTTTCATTTTAGCAGGAAAAGGAGTTTTTTCAATGTAAGCTTCAAGAATAACATGATCAGCAGTTTCAACTACAACGCATTTATTAATAGATGAATCAATTTTATCTTTATACGGTTCATGATACTTATCAAAATTCTTCTTTGGCAATTCATAATGAGAGGCAAAAGCTTTATAAAGATTTACAACAACTTGAGAATCAAGACCATATGTAGCACTCATATTACGAAATTTATCGAGTATCCATAAAAGTTTCAATGCATTTATAATCATAAATTATACCGATTCTCTATCCTTGTCGTTCTCCCAACCTTCGGTATTTTCTTGGATCCGATCAAGAAGGTCCCTTTTAAACTCTTCTTTGTTGCGTGTAAATGATCCGGAACAAGAAGTATCCAACAAGGTCTTGTCTTGAAAAGAAAGTCTTGCATAGAAATTATCAATAATAACATTACCGGGAAGCTCATGAATGGGGCATTTGAGCATTAAAGACTTCAATCTCCCCCAAGCTTGGGCAATACTCTCTCCATCATGAGGCCAAAAATTATATATGCGATTCCGATCCTTATGAATTTCACTTGGAGGATAGAACTTAGAATAAAACCGGGGCACAATATCATTCCATTCAAGAGAATCCCCATTATCCAGTAATTTATACCAATGCGCCGCTTTACCAGACAGCGATAAAGAGAATAGTTTCTTCCTCACTTCATCCATAGCAATACCTGCACATTTGAATAACCCGCATAATTCATGCAAAAACCAGTAAATGATCACCGGGATGGACAGTTCCATCCCCTTCATAGCGGTTATCCATAACACGTTCAATAATTTTCGTAGGTATCTTATATGGTATCACTTCCTCACCTGGCGCTTCATCCACTACCGTTGCAGTAGTAGTAGATTTCCCAAATAGAAATTGAAGAGAAGATCTCTCCATAATGACTTATAGCAGCGAGGCGAAATAAAATCAGCACAACGATAAAGGTTTTCCTTACCAATTCCACTTACCAATAGCGCTTCACTCCCCGGCAACGGCGCCAGAAAATAGTCTTGATGACCCACAAGTATAGGGGGTGTATCGTAGTATCTTCGATAAGTAAGAATGTCGATCCCAACGAGGAGCGGAAGGTGTTGACAAGCAGTTTCGATGAAGGATTCACTCGTAAATGCTCACGAGACAAGTATTCGGGGGGTTTGATGTAACAGTTGAATAAAGTACGAGTATGTAAAGTGCGAGAGTAATAATTGCAGCGAGTGGCCCAATCCTTTTTAGCACAAAGGACAAGCCGGTTTGTTTACTTATAATGACCAAACATTCTCGAGGACACACGGGATTTTAGTCTAGTGCTTTCGCTACATACGGCTAAATAATCTTCATTGTTATGATAAGTGTTGTGTGGGTGAACCTATGCTAATGTACCGCCCTTCCTAGGACTAATACATACTTGTGATTATACCCCTTGCAAGCATCCGCAACTACAAGAAAGTAATTAAGAATTAAATCTAACCACAGCCTTAAACTCTGAGATCCTGCGATCCCTCCTGCATCGATATACCAACGGGGGTTTAGGTTTCTGTCACTCCGGCAACCCCGCAATTAGCAAACGAATACAAGATGCATTCCCCTAGGCCCATAAATGGTGAAGTGTCATGTAGTCGACGTTCACATGACACCACTAGAAGAATAACACCACAACTTAAATATCACACCATTGAATATTACTCAACCATAGTTCACTACTAACATTTAGACTTCACCCATGTCCTCAAGAACTAAACGAACTACTCACGAGACATCATACGGAACATGATCAGAGGTGATATGATGATGAATAACAATCTGAACATAAACTTGGTTCAATGGTTTCACTCAATAGCATCAACAACAAGTAGAGATCGATACCGGGAGAGTTTCCCCTATCAAACAATCAAGATCAAACCCAAATTGCTACATCGGTGACGAGGTGCTGCGGAGGAGATGGCGGTGATGATGGTGGAGATGATGATGATGGTGATGGTGATGATGTCCAGCTCGATGACGGTGACGATGGCGTCGATTTCCCCCTCCCGGAGGGAATTTCCCCGGCGGATTCCTGCCCGCCGGAGAGCTCTTTTCTCTCTGGTGTTCTCCGCCCCGCGAGAGCGGGCTGTAACTCTTCGCGAGGTACCCTCTGTGGCTTAGGTCTTCGGGACGAAGGGTTTGGCGAAGAAAATAAGGCGAAAGGGGCCGTGGGCCCTCCACACCACATGGCGGCGCGGCCAGGGCCTGGGCCGCGCCGCCCTAGGGTGTGGGCCCACCCTGGCTCCTCCTGGCTCCTCCTTCTGGCTTCCTTCGTCATCTTGAAAAATAGGATTTTTGGTATAATTTCCTCCCACAGTTGATCTTCCGAAATATTGCGTTCTGACGGTGCTTTTTCCAGCAGAATCCTGGCTCCGGTGCTTGATCTCCCAATAATGATGAAACATGCAAAATAGATGAAATAACATAAGTATTGTGTCCCAATATGAAATATATCAATGAATAACAGCAAATTATGATATAAAATAGTGATGCAAATTGGACGTATCACGGCTCTTTTCACAGAACCCGCTCACATGGCATCAGGTGGAAAGGGTTCTCACCTGAAGGCGCGCTCGATGGAGTGGACCTATCCGCCCCGTCAGAAGAACGCACCAGGTCTCTGCGTCAGGAGATTAACTTCATGGTAGCTCATTCGCTACACCGCCATTCAGAGAGCCTGGTGAACACTTTGGAGCGTGTCGCTCTTCGGGTGATCCAGGAAATCATGAGGCATCAGTACTCTCCGTCAGGACCAACTCTAGGGACTTACCTAGGAGAGATGCCACTCCAGTCCCGTCCACTGCTGCCATTCGCGTTGGCAGCACCAGAAGTGCCGAATTCACCGGCATACGCCGTTGACATGGGGGAATGCACGTACCCTGGGAGGTGCCAGCCAAGATTCTCGTTCAACATCAACATGGTAGGACTTGGGCGCCACCCTGGTAAGGACAGAGACGAGGGCAGCTGCTCTCATAGCAAGGACAAGGAGGAAGCCGTTCCACGCAATCGGCTCCGGCACTTCCAAAAAATCCTGGTTACAATCAAGATGAAGGTCGATTCCAGCAATCGGCCCGTGTTATCCTTACCACACGTTCTCCCTGTATTTAGTGTCGACCTCACAGGTGACGGAAAGCTAGGGTATGGGTTTACATCGGCTGATGAGCTAGAAGAAGTCGACATCGGTCCTGGGGATAAGCCACGACCAACTTTTATCAGCAAGAAGTTAGATCCACATCTTAGGGGTCGGATGATAGCTCCGTTAAAAGAATACCCGGATTGCTTTGCCCGGGATTACACGGAGATGCCTGGGTTAGACGGGAGCATCATTGAACATCGGCTCCCCCTTAAGAAGGGATTTCGGCCGTTCCAACAACGAGCACGTCAGATGAAGGCCGAAATTTTGGAAGAGGTCAAGAAAGAGATCGAGAAGATGTTGGCCGCCGGATTCATCGGGCCATGCAGGTATGCTGAATGGATTTCCAGTATCGTTCCGGTAGAGAAGAAGGACGGCCGATGGCGTGTGGCCATCGATTTCCGAGATCTCAACAGAGCCACTCCAAAGGATGAATATCCGATGCCTGTGGCAGAAACGTTGATCAATGCAGCTGCTGGCCACAAGGTGTTGAGCTTCATGGACGGCAACGCCGGCTATAACCAAATCTTCATGGCTCCAGAAGATATACACAAGACCGCATTCGAGTACCGAGGGCGGTAGGCTTGTTTGAATATGTAGTCATGACCTTTGGGTTGAAGAATGCTGGTGCAACATACCAAAGAGCCATGAATTATATATTTCACGACCTGATCGGCAAGTTGGTGGAAATCTACATCGATGACGTAATAGTCAAATCTGTCTCTATGGAGGGACACTTGGATGATTTGCGACGCATCCTAGACCGAACTCGGAAGTTCGGACTGAGAATGAATCTAAAGAAGTGTGCTTTTGGTGTGACGGCCGGTCAGTTCCTAGGTTTTCTGGTTCATGAACGGGGAATTGAGATCGGCCTGAAAAGTCAAGAGGCGAGTGCGTACCATGCAGCCGCCCACCACGAAGAAGGAGCTCCAACGTCTTATCGGCAATATCAACTTTGTCCGACGATTCATCTCTAACCTGTCAGGACGAATCGAGCCGTTCATAGCGCTGGTGAAAATTAAATCTGATGACGAGTTTCACTGGGGGCGGAACGGCGACGGGCGTTTGATGAGATTAAGCGGTATCCGACAACGCCGCTCGTGCTAGTTCCGCCCCAACAAGACAGAGCCGTTCTATATCTACTTATCGGTAGGCTGACACGTCCATCGCTTCGGTGGTGGTGCAACTCTATGAGGGTGTTGAAAAGGTCGTTTTCTACCTCAGCGAAGGATGTTGGACGCGGAGACAAGGTATCCTGAGGTCGAGAAGCTTTGCCTTTGCCTGTTCTTCACCTGCACCAAGCTTCATCACATCCTGTTGACGGCAGAGATCATCGTCATATGCAAGTCAGACGTTGTCAAGCACATGATGTTGGCCCCTGTTTTGAAAGGCCGACTTGGTAAGTGGATGTTTGCGTTGTCGGAGTTCGATCTTCGGTATCAGCCTGCGAAAGTAGTCAAGGGACAAGCGTTGGTCGATCTTATAGCTGAACGGATCAATACCAATATAGCAGCACTATCTATACGTGCATGGGCTATGTTCTTCGATGGATCGGCTTGTGATGATGGTTGTGGCATCGGCATTCTGCTCGTGTCGCCTCGGGGGGCAACGTACTCCTTCTCCATCAGACTATCTACCCCTTGCACCAACAATGTCGCCGAGTATGAGGCAGTACGTAAGGGAATGGAGTTGCTGCTGGAAGGCTGAGGCGAAGCGGTAGAGCTTTTGGAGACTCGAAGTTGGTGATTAACCAGCTCACGGATGAATATAAGTGCGAGAGTGAATCGCTTTTCCCATATTGGATGGAATGCCGTGAGTTGATGACACAGTTTCGGTAAATCAACTTTAATTGGGTCCCAAGATCCCAAAATACCGAGGCCAACGATCTCGCACAAATGGCGTCAGGTTATAAGGACATATCAGACGGGTCAGAAGTTCGAGTGCGGTTCCGGAACAGGATGATTGGAGAGCCGAAATCTTCAATTACTTAAAAGATTCGGCTCGGGGGGCACCTAAACGGATAAGATACAAGGCCATGAAGTATGTCCTCATAGGAGATGACATGTTCTACAGGACGTTGGAAGGGTTACTACTCAAGTGCCTGGGACCAACTGAGTCTAATCGGCTCTTACATGAGGTGCATGAAGGCGCCTGTGGAACTCACCAGTCGGCTCATAAGATGAAGTGGCTGATTAGGCGATCAGGGTTTTATTGGCCCACCATGCTTGAGGATTGCTTCAAGTACTACAATGGGTGCCAAGCGTGCCAGATGTTCGGGAAGATTCAGATGGTACCCGCATCAGCAATGAACCCTATCATCAAGCCTTGGCCATTTCGAGGATGGGACATGGATATGATCGGCAAAATCCATCCGGCGTCGAGTAAAAAACATGAATGGATTTTGGTCATTACAGATTACTTCACCAAGTGGGTGGAGGCCGTCCCTATGAAGAAGGTGAAATCAGAAGATGTGATCAAGTTTGTGAAAGAAAACGTCATTCATAGGTTCGGGATTCCCCAAACCATCACGACCGATGGAGGTTCGGTCTTTATTAGTAAAGAATTCAGAAATTTCTGTGATGACATGGGGATTAAGCTGATCCGATCATCTCCATACTATGCTCAAGCCAACGGGCAAGCTGAAGCGTCCAATCAGAGCCTGATCAAGCTGATCAAGAGGAAAATTGACGAGAACCCTAGGGATTGGCATGAAACGTTATCAGAAGCTTTGTGGGCCTACCGCATGTCATGCCATGGAGCTATAAAAACTTCGCCATACCAGCTCGTCTATGGACAGGAAGCCGTATTACCTTGGGAAATTACGGCTGGATCAAGACGTGTCACGTTTCAGAATGATCTAACAGCTGAAGAATATGCAGCTTTGATGAGTGACACTATTGAGGATGCAACGGAACTTAGACTTTGGTCGTTGGAGAAGATTAAAGAGAACAAAGCCAGGGTAGCTCGTGCGTACAATAAGAAGGTTAGACCAAAGGAGTTTCAAGTTGGTGATCTAGTATGGGAAGCTGTGTTGCCATTAGGAACCAAGGACAAAGCATATGGCAAATGGTCTCCTAATTGGCACGGTCCGTACAAAGTCATCCAGGCCTTGAAGGGTAATGCATACATGCTTTGGAGCAGCTGGACGGCGTTAAGTTCCCGAGTAGCCGTCAATGGTCAACACCTCAAGAAGTATTTCCCAAGCATGTGGGATGACCGATAAATGAAGTATGAGGGGGCCGATTGGAAATCGGCCGATAAAAGTTTTATATACAAATCATAGCCGATGCGCAGACATTGACTTGAGAAATATGGATACCAGTATAGCCGATGCACGGACATCGACTTTAGAATAATGAAAAAGCCGATGCGTAGCCATCGACGCTAGGGGAACAAAGCTCAATGGAGCAGGTTAACAGATCGGTTTCATACCAGAGTTCACGGCATCTGAGATAATTCTCTTATTAGATTTGCTATATCTGTGCGTTGGAGATCGGAGGATGGTATGGACACGAATTGGATCTGTTGACCGTATGAATAGGCAACTGTTATGGCCTTAAAGCATGTTTATGGCATAAGCCGATGTCCTGCCATCGGCTCTTTGTGCATCAACTTCGTTTGACAATCGGCAAAATCGATAAAGGATTTCTTACAAAGAAAGAGCCGATTGCTCAAGAAAGGAAGAACAAAAGAAAGGCCTACTGGCCGATCTACTACTACTACTAGGCCTATGCTACTATGTCCTAGTCTACGGGCCGTTGCTGCCCTCGTCGTCGTCGGAGCTCTCGTCGGCGCTGCTGCCGGCGGGCTCCTCGTCGCTGCTCCAGCGGCCCCCAGTGGGGGCCTCCTCATCTTCATCATCGTCGTCGTCGTCGTCGTCTGACCCGGCGCGGAACCGCTTTGCCGGCGGGTAATCCTCGAGGGAGTCGTCGTCGTCGTCTTCCTCCTCCTCTGCCTCGGAGGAGGTGTAATCGTCCCAGGAGAACGACTCATCCTCGCTCCCTGGCTCCAGTTCCCCATCAGCGAGGAACTAGAGATCTTCATCTCCGCTGGTCAAGGACTTGTCGTCCTCGGACCAGACGGAGGAGGCGTGGTCCTCCTGGTCCCACTCCTCTGGGGCGCGCTTGTTGTACGCCGCCATCTGAGCCACCACCGGATCCCATTCTGGTGTGGGCTCGCGGAAGGAGGAGGATGAGGAGGAGTAGGACTGGGAGGAGAGGTCCGATGAGGCGGAGGAGGAAGAGGAGGAAGACATTGCTCTGAGATTGGGGGTTTTCTTGGTGCCGATGGCCAGAACAGAGCAAGGGGATGAAGTGGCGAACGGTTCAGAGCGGTTAAATAAAGGGGATATAGTGGAGATTCAATGCCACAGCAGTTTCCGAGGAGGTGGTGCCCAAAGAAGAAAAAAAACTGCCAAGTCACGCGGAGAAGTTGAGAAGGCAAGGCATCATGATGAAGGATACTGCGACGGTTCTGCCACGACATGACCCGACGAAGAAAAAGCGGAGTGATTTTGGAATTATCAATTCCAAAACCAGGGGGGCATGTGTTATCACCAGAATTTGACCGAGTCAGAGGTGGGCCGCGATCAAGATGGGCTTGAAGAATATACATGGAAGAATATACGTGAATCGGCCTTGAATAAGAAGTTTGGGCTAATTTGCCCGTGTATCTGTAAATATAGTAGGATACGTGTCGGTTAGTAGAATTTGGCTCGTACACGGTTGGGATTATTCCCACGTTAGAAAGTCTACGGACTATAAATATGTATCTAGGGTTTATGAAATAAACAACAATCACGTTCACCACAAACCAATCTAGGCGCATCGCCAACTCCCTTGTCTCGAGGGTTTCTTCCGGTAAGCATCATGCTGCCTAGATCGCATCTTGCGATCTAGGCGATACATGTTTATTCGCCGTTCATGCGTTGCTCGTATCGAAGCTTTGTTGATGGCGAGCAACGTAGTTATCTTAGATGTGTTAGGGTTAGCATTGTTCATCGTATCATATGCTGTCGTCGTGCAACCCTTAGACGTCTAGCCGCCCTGGCACCCCGCTTGATCATTATTTAGTAGATCCGATCCGTTATGATTGCTCCTTGTTCTTCAAGGATTAGTTTAATATCTGCATAGTTAGGCCTTACAAACGGGTTGAAGGATCCAGTGGCGCGTAGGGTGTAGTTTGCTAGCCCTAGACAGGATGTTCCGGGGATCAACTTCGTGTTGGTTTTTAGGCCTTGTCTAGGGTCGGTTTACGATCACCGTGCGTGGCCGCCAGGCTCAATCACGAGTAGGATGTTCCGATTATGTGGTGAAAACCCTAAATCGTAGTAGGTCGTTTTAGCTTTATATCGATCAAGCGAGGACCACCATATATTCGTGCACCTCGTACGGATCATGGGTGGATCGGCTCTTTGAGCCGATTCACGAGACAACTCGAGAGCCGATCGAGGCTCGTATTTAATGTTTACGTGTATGTCATGCAGGAAACTAAGCGAGGCACATTCATCACCTTCCTGACCAGGTATAGGTCAGGTGGCACGCCCTTGCACCAGCATCGGACGTGCGTGCCGAGTCTTTGCGGGCCGTCACTCGGAGGGACCAGGGCCAGCCGCAGTCCTGGGAGCCTCCCGACTCTATTGTGTTGCCCCTCGCTGCTCGCCGGTGGGTTTCTGACCGCAACAAGAGCAGACGTGACCACAAACTTGAGCTGCGTCGAAGCAAACAAGCTCACAACCGTTCGTTGCATGCCCGCACGCGGCCAATTAACAAGCCGAAATGCATCCAGTGGGTCGTACGACCCAGGATACCAAAGGAAGCGGAGGAATGTATTTTGGCCCGTTACACTCAGTCGAGACTCCTGATGCTTGCCCCCGGAAGCCCAAAAGGAATGATGCAACCTACCTACCAGTGGGCGGCCCTAGCTGGCGCTCGCGCGCCAGGATTAAATCGAGCGATCGGTTTCGGACAACCCAATTTGGGAATAAAACCATAAAAACGCGTTTTCCCTTTCGTGGTAATTGTGGACCACGAGAGGTTACGTGCCTTAATTGATTTGCCTTCCGCTCGTGGCAATTCCCTTTCCGCTCGTGGCAATTCTCTTTCGTGGCAATTCCCTTTCCGCTCGTGACACAAGTTGGGTTGTCGTACGTTAATTTGCTTGCTGCACGTGGGCAATTCCCTTTACATGTTCACGTAGTAAAATATTAACTATTCCCTTATTCTCTTTTTGGGCTAGTGAAATTTTAGGGTTAAAAAAAGGGAGGGGAGCAGCATAATCCACTTGCAAATGAAATGAACTACGACTTGCAACATGACAATTCCCTTCTTCCGCAATTCCCTTCTTGGTAACATAATAATGTAGGTGTTGGTTAAGCTTCCATATACATGTTGATAGAGACTGAATGGGAGTGTTGGTAACATATGGACTAAGGTGTTGATGAAGAGTTCATGGGAGGGTTGATAAGTAGAGTTGATAAACAAAAAGGACCACCTTTGTCTACAGAAAAAGAGAAATAAAAAGAAGGAGGTAACAAGAGACTAGATGGGTTGGTAAAACATTGAGCCACCTATTGATGAAGAGTGCATCGGATGGTTGATAAGTAGGTTCCCTTGTTCCCTTAAAAAACAAAAAGGACCACCTTTGTGTACAGAAAAAGAAAAAAAGAAGGAGGTAACAAGAGAGTAGATGGGTTGGTAAAACATTGAGCCACCTATTGATGAAGAGTGCATGGGAGGGTTGATAAGTAGGTTCCCTTGTTCCCTTAAAAAACAAAAAGGACCACCTTTGTGTACAGGAAAAGAAAAAAAAGAAGGAGGTAACAAGAGAGTAGAAAGGTTGGTAAACATTGAGCCACCTATTGATGAAGAGTGCATGGGAGGGTTGATAAGTAGGTTCCCTTATTCCCTTAAAATACCAAAAAGGACCACCTTTGTCTACAGAAAAAGAAAGAAAGAAGATGGTAACAAGAGAGTAGATGGGTTGATAAAACATTGAGCCACCTATTGATGAAGATTGCATGGGAGGCTTGATAAGTAGGTTCCCTTATTCCCTTAAAAAACCAAAAAGGACCACCTTTGTCTACAGAAAAAGAAAAAAAGAAGGAGGTAACAAGAGAGTAGATGGGTTGATAAAACATTGAGCCACCTATTGATGAAGATTGCATGGGAGGCTTGATAAGTAGGTTCCCTTGTTCCCTTAAAAAACAAAAAGGACCACCTTTGTCTACAGAAAAAGAAAGAAAGAAGATGGTAACAAGAGAGTAGATGGGTTGATAAAACATTGAGCCACCTATTGATGAAGATTGCATGGGAGGCTTGATAAGTAGGTTCCCTTATTCCCTTAAAAAACCAAAAAGGACCACCTTTGTCTACAGAAAAAGAAAAGAAAGAAGATGGTAACAAGAGAGTAGATGGGTTGATAAAACATTGAGCCACCTATTGATGAAGATTGCATGGGAGGCTTGATAAGTAGGTTCCCTTATTCCCTTAAAAAACCAAAAAGGACCACCTTTGTCTACAGAAAAAGAAAGAAATAAGATGGCAACAAGAGAGTAGATGGGTTGATAAAACATTGAGCCACCTATTGATCAAGAGTGCATGGGAGGGTTGATAAGTAGGTTCCCTTATTCCCTTAAAAAACCAAAAAGGACCACCTTTGTCTACAGAAAAAGAAAGAAAGAAGATGGTAACAAGAGAGTAGATGGGTTGATAAAACATTGAGCCACCTATTGATGAAGATTGCATGGGAGGGTTGATAAGTAGGTTCCCTTATTCCCTTAAAAAACCAAAAAGGACCACCTTTGTCTACAGAAAAAGAAAGAAATAAGATGGTAACAAGAGAGTAGATGGGTTGATAAAACATTGAGCCACCTATTGATCAAGAGTGCATGGGAGGGTTGATAATTAGGTTCCCTTATTCCCTTAAACAACCAAAAAGGACCACCTTTGTCTACAGAAAAAGAAAGAAATAAGATGGTAACAAGAGAGTAGATGGGTTGATAAAACATTGAGCCACCTATTGATCAAGAGTGCATGGGAGGGTTGATAAGTAGGTTCCCTTATTCCCTTAAAAAACCAAAAAAGGACCACCTTTGTCTACAGAAAAAGAAAGAAAGAAGATGGTAACAAAAGAGTAGATGGGTTGGTAAAACATTGAGCCACCTATTGATGAAGAGTGCATGGGAGGGTTGTTAAGTAGGTTCCCTTGTTCCCTTAAAAAACAAAAAGGACCACCTTTGTGTACAGGAAAAGAAAAAAAAGAAGGAGGTAACAAGAGAGTAGATGGGTTGGTAAAACATTGAGCCACCTATTGATGAAGAGTGCATGGGAGGGTTGATAAGTAGGTTCCCTTATTCCCTTAAAAACCCAAAAAGGACCACCTTTGTCTACAGAAAAAGAAAGAAAGAATATGGTAACAAAGAGAGTAGATGGGTTGATAAAACATTGAGCGACCTATTGATGAAGAGTGCATGGGAGGGTTGATAGGTAGGTTCCCTTGTTCCCTGAAGAAACCAAAAAGGACCAGCTTTGTCTATAGAAAAAGAAAGAAAGAAGATGGTAACAAGAGAGTAGATGGGTTGGTAAAACATTGAGCCACCTATTGATAAAGAGTGCATGGGAGGGTTGATAAGTAGGTTCCCTTGTTCCCATAAGAAACCAAAAAGGACCAGCTTTGTCTACAAAAAAAGAGAAATAAAAAGAAGGAGGTAACAAAGAGAGTAGATGGGTTGATAAAACATTGAGTCACCTATTGATGAAGAGTGCATGGGATGGTTGATAAGTAGGTTCCCTTGTTCCCTTAAAAAACAAAAAGGACCACCTTTGTGTACAAAAAAAGAAAAAAAGAAGGAGGTAACAAAAGAGTAGATGGGTTGGTAAAACATTGAGCCACCTATTCATGAAGAGTGCATGGGAGGGTTGATAAGTAGGTTACCTTGTTCCCTGAAATAACAAAAAGGACCACATTTGTCTACAGAAAAAGAAAGAAAGAAGATGGTTAGAGGATAATAGATGGGTTGATAAAACATTAAGTCACCTGTTGATGAAGAGTGCATGGGAGGGTTGATAAGTAGGTTCCCTTGTTGCCTTAAAAAACAAAAAGGACCACCTTTGTGTACAGAAAAAAAAAAGTAGGTAACAAAAGAGTAGATGGGTTGGTAAAACATTGAGCCACCTATTGATGAAGATTACATGGGAGGGTTGATAAAGTTGGTTCCCTTAGTCCCTTAAAAAACCAAAAAGGACCACCTTTGTCTATAGAAAAAGAAAGAAAGAAGGAGGTAACAAAGAGAGTAGATGGGTTGGTAAAACATTGAGTCACCTATTGATGAAGAGTGCATGGGATGGTTGATAAGTAGGTTCCCTTGTTCCCTTAAAATACCAAAAAGGACCACCTTTGTGTAGAGAAAAAGAAAAAAAAAGGAGGTAACAAAATAGTAGATGGGTTGGTAAAAACATTGAGGCACCTATTGATGAAGAGTGCATGGGAGGGGTGATAAGTAGGTTCCCTTATTACCTTAAAATACCAAGAAGGACCACATTTGTCTATAGAAAAAGAAAGAAAATAAGATGGTAACAAGAGAGTAGATAGGTTCGTAAAACATTGAGCCACCTATTGATGAAGAGTGCATGGGAGGGTTGATAAGTAGGTTCACCCTATTCACGTAAGAAACAAAAAAGAAACCAAAAAGTTCATATATAAGAAAAAAAATAGATGCAGCTAAAAATAATGAAAATGGGTCGGTAACACGTGGACTCATGTGTTGATGAATACTGAATGCATGGGTAGATAATTATTTTTTCCCTTGGTCCCTTAAAAAACAAAAAGGACCACCTTTTGTCTACAACAAAAAATAAAAGAGAAACTAAAAAGAAAGAGGTAACAAAAAATTAAATGGGTTGGTAAAACATTAACTCAATTGTTGATAAAAAGTACATGTGAGGGTTGGTACATATTTGTTGATCATTTTTCATGATGAAGAGTAAACATCTCAGATACATACATAAAAACACAGTATGAACACGGGTATTAAAACGTTTAACATTTGTTCAGGTGTAGAGACAGGGTTTGCATTTGTAACAAAGGATCACACGCCCAAAAAACATAGTAGCCCTTATTCAGCTACACACTCACACACTTGAATTTTCGACGTACACACAGCAAATTCCTTGAAGATGTTTTCAAGTGCAAAACACACACTTTGCATTTTAGACAAGTAGTTCATCCCATTTACAAAAAGCCTGGTATGAACATACACACTTCACTTAGCATAGAACACGGGTGTGTCGGCAGGCGCATCACTCCAATCTATCTTCGGCTTCTTGTCCTCTGGCCAATCATCCCACTGGCCCTCAAGATAATGAGGAGGGCTTGTTTCATAATACATGGGAAATTTCCAGGACGCGGCACTCCAATATTCATGCCCATCAGTCATGCGAATTTGTGTCCACCCTTCATCCCCACTTGGTCGCTTCGTGCCAACCAATACTTTTTGTACTTTGCAGATGCTCGATGAAGAAGCCTCTGTGCCACCCGTTGAACTGGGTTGCAATGCTGTTGGTGTTGCTTGCGGAGGTAGCCTGTGCCGCTGTCCATAGTTGCAGGCAAGAATTGTACGATACAGTTGATACGCAACATAACCATCTCTGGCTGCATACTCAATATTAATGTCATCAAGCGGACTCTTCTCCCAGAACTTGTGCTGAATAGATGGGAACTTCGCTTCATTACTTTGTAGCTATCGTCTATGAGGCTGGCTGCCATGTC